>NW_006789763.1:42321-55295 GCF_000442215.2 Lipotes vexillifer
CCAGGGCTTCCCTGGTGGCACAGTGGTTGAGAGTCCGCCTGCCGATGCAGGGGACACGGGTTCGTGCCCCGGTCCGGGAAGATCCCACGTGCCGCGGAGTGGCTGGGCCCGTGAGCCTTGGCCGCTGAGCCTGCGCGTCCGGAGCCTGCGCTCCGCAATGGGAGAGGCCGCAACAGTGAGAGGCCCACATATGACAAAAAAAAACAAAACAAAACCATAAAACCAAGAAAAAGTGAGACTTCTAAAAGGGAATATTCAGGTTTACAAATTCAACTCCTTTACTGCAAATCATCTGCCTGACTCAAGAAAAGCCCACGGTCATTGGGAGACCTTCCCATGTGGTCACCCTACTCATCTCACCACATGGGTGGTGTCTAGGGCGCACTCAGCACCCCCAGGAGCTGACAGGCAGTGTAAACCCAAGCTTCAGGGCTTGTCTCCCTCGCACCTGCATATGACACAGATTCCCTGGGGATGCAGGACTCAGGGCGGTGTCTGCACTGCGAGGCCGTGGGCTAGGTAAGGAGACACAGGGTGGATGGGGGTTCAACAGAAGCAGATCAAAGCAGAGACGACCAGGATGAAGGAGGAGCTTCTCCCACAAAATCCTCAACGACGAGATGGTGTTCGAGCCAGGCGCATGTCAGGCTTGGAGGGTAGGGTGACCCCGTCTGACTGGAGGGGCTGGGAACACCCAAGGAGCCGACCCTTGAGTTACAAAGGGTTTGAGCCACCAGGAAGCATGAAACCTGCCACTAGAGGGGTCTCGGCTCACTTGGGTATGGCAGGAACGGCTGTGCTGCTTAGTATCTCTTCTTCCAGCTCCTTAGCCATAAACCCGAATCTTAATACAAGTGGAAGCACCAGATAAAAGACTGTGTTTTCAACATGCTGCAGCTAAGTGTGACCATATGTGTGGGAATCCTTGTGTGGGAGGCTGTTCAAGAGGCTGACTCGGATGGGAAAAGCTGCCCTTTTGTTCTTTCCTGCTTCCTCCTCTCTGCTGCCAGAATGTGGATGTGAGGACTGATCTCCAGCAGCCATTTTGGACCATGAGGCATCACACTAAAGATGATGAAACAGAAGGGTAAAAGGATTCTGGGTCTTCGGTGATACTCGGGTTCCCACCTGAGAGTAACCCTCGTATCTTCAGGGCACTGTGATTTAAACCCATCTGTTATCTGCCATTGAGATTTCCCCAGTTGTTCCTTTGACCTGCCTTCTGCCAAACTTTCCTTCTCTACTGTGTTGCTGGTCCCATAATAGCACCTTAGGGGGAACCCACCGTTTTCCAGTTACTCTCTGTTATTAAATAAGCTATTTGATTATAAAAACAAAGTCAAGGGCTTCCCTGGTGGCACAGTGATTGAGAGTCCGCCTGCTGATGCAGGGGACGCGGGTTCGTGCCCCGGTCCGGGAGGATCCCACGTGCTGTGGAGCAGCTGGGCCTGTGAGCCATGGCCGCTGAGCCTGCGCGTCCGGAGCCTGTGCTCCGCAATGGGAGAGGCCACAACAGTGAGAGGCCCGCATACCGCAAAAAAAAAAAAAAAAAAAAGTCAACCCAGACAGTTTTAAAGCCTCTTATTTACATCTGATTTAAAGCTTTCCCATTTACCTGTTTCAAGACCCGTGTGGTTTCGGAGCCCTGAACTGGAGAGGGGACGTCATCTGCTTTTTCACTCCTCTCAGTTCAACACCTGGTAACGGGAGGGACCCCACTCCCCTCCAGGGACGCTCCTTGCCTTATTTCCCCAGGGTTTGCTGTCTGTCCATCCGCCTGCCCTCACTGAGACTGACACACCTGATGGGCGAGGCGCTCTGGTCCCTAAATGACCTTGTTACAGAGGCAGCGTGGTGAACGTGAGCAGAGACTGTGGACCTCCCAGGTGTGAAGTGAGACTTGCTATGTGCTGTGTGACTTCAGGAAAAGTCATGCACCTCTCTGTGCCTCTTTTCCTTCATCTGTAAAATGGAACTGACAGTGTTCCCAACCCTAAAGTCTTGATGTGGGGACAGAGCTCACTGTCATGTCTGATCAAATGGACTCACGGGGCGCGTGCTCCAGAGATGTGTCTGTCCTTGTTGTCTGTTGTTTCTTTCCTCAGACAGCAGAAATGGTGTCTGTTTGCCAGGAACCCAACATCTTGGCTCTCTCCTGGCACTGCTGTGCTTACAGAATCACACCAGGCACATAAATGCCCACTTCAGAGAGCTAATTTGGGGACTTTTAATCTTAGGGCAATAAAATTCACATGAAACACGCAGGTTTATAAATTCAACCTCACTTGATTTCCCAGCAACTACACACTTCCCGGTTCAGCCATTTGCACTGATCAGTTCCAACATTTGGGTAACGGATGCATCAGCCAGGCGGTCAGCCAACCTTGACCGGTGTGGATGCCCCAGGCCGTGCAGACGGTGGTGGGGGGAGACTGCGAGCCTACACTGGCCTAGAGACAAGAGGAAATGAGCCCTTATGCGGATAACTGGGGTACAAAGGACTCCTCCCAAGAGCCTGGAGCGCTCAGGCCACGTGGACTGGCTGGAAGAGTTTCCCTGGTCACCCCGTCCTCCCGCCCCGTGCTCCCCACGCAGGTGTCGGCCAGAGTGTCCGTCACCTGCAGAGGGCGGTAGGGAGCCTCAGCACAGAAGGTCTGAGTCCTCTCCCCCAAGGGAACAGAAGGCCCACCTTTCCTCCACAAAAACTAGCACATCCCAGGACTTGACACAGAGAAGGCACTTTCTATTGATTTCAATTTGCATTTTAAATAAACTAAGTCCCTCTGGAAAGACAGTAAGAGTTCATTCATGTTGTGAAATGTCATTTTCACCAATTCCTTGCACGTGAAGGCTAATTACAGCTCTCTGGGGAGCAATGCAGTGACTCAGACCCACCACGCCACCAATGGGAGCTCAGGCTTCAAAGCAAAGGTGAGCTGGGACATAGCCACTCAGCTAGGCCGGGCCTCAGTTGGGACAGCCGGGGACGAGGGCTCCTCCTCGGCAACGAGGGGCTGCTCCCCAAACTCAGAGGGTGGGGACCCTGACCTCTGCCGGTGGGTGGCTGGCAGCCTAAGCAGCAGCTGAGTCAGCAAAGTGCTGCCAGGGTTGATGACCACCCTGCTGGGGCCTTCCACCTCTACTCACTGTGTTCCAGAAACAGACACTAGTTCCCAAACCCAGACAAACAATCTCTCAGCAGCGACTAGCCTTAAAAAGGATGGAATCTCGTCTAACCATTAGGCTTCATTCACTTTTTCACTCACTCATCCAACAAATACGCATTAACTGGAGATAAGTTTCGTATTATCTATTAAAACTTAAAATGCATTTACCTGCGAAGGCAACTCAACGGAGAAAGCATAGTCCTTTCAACACAGCACTTTAGCAAGTGGACATCCCTGTGCAAAAAAAATGACCTCATGTATACCTCACACCTCATTCAAAATCTACTGCAAAATGTACCACAGATCTAAATGTAAAATATAAAATTATAATGTTTTTAGAAGAAAACATCACAGAAAATTTTGTGACCTTGGGTTAGACAACACAAAAGGAGCGAAATTCATAAAAGAAATATTGATAAATTTGACTTTATCAAAGTCAAACTTTTTCTCTGCAAAAGACATCATGGTGAGAACGAAAAGGTCAGCCACAGACTGGCAGAAAATATTTGCAACTCAGATACTCGACAGTGAACTTGTATCTAAAATACCTAAATAACTCCTTGAACTCCGTGACAGCAAAATGAAGCACTCATCTTTGAAAACTAGCAAAAGGTTTTTACACATTTTGTCAAAGAAAGTAAACACATAACAAACAAGCACATGAAAAGATGGTCAGCACGATAGGCTATTAGGAAAATGCAAATCAAAGCCACAAAGAGAGTACACACCTACCAGAATGGCTACAATTTTAAAACTAGAGAAAACAACCAAACAAGGCCACATGCTGTGGAAGAAGGGGAGCAGCAGGAGCTCTCTTTGGCAGCAGGTTTGGTGGTTTCTCACACAGTGAAACCCACACTTACCAGGAGACCCAGTACTCTTACTCCCAGGCATCTGATCCAGTAGAGTGAAACCCAATGTTTACACACACATGCAAATAATATGCAAATTGTATGCAAATCTTCACAGCCGCTTTATTTGTCATTGCCAAAACTGGGAACAACCCAAGTGACCCTCAGTCAGCGAATGGGTAGCAAGCTGTATGGCACCCACACAGGGAGCACTGCTCACAGTGAGAAGATCCAGCTACTGATCCACCCAACCGCGTGGGAAGAATCTCAGATGATTCTGCTCAGAGAAGGAGCCGGACTCCCAAGGCTCTATCCTGTATGACTCCATGTAGCTGGAATTCTGGGATTTCAGAGCCCCGTATTAGGGCTGCGAAGAGGGTGTGACCCCCAGGAGGGTCATGAAGGGACTGGAGGCAGCTGATGGGACTGCCGGTACCAGGGGGCTTACCCAACTCCACGCATTTGCTCAACCTCAGAGAACTGTATGGCGAAGAGAGTATGTCAATTAAAAGATAAATTTGAAAATGCATTTACGGGCTTGCCTGGTGGTGCCATGGTTAAGAATCCGCCTGCCAATGCAGGGGACACGGGTTTGAGCCCTGGTCCTGGAAGATCACACATGCCGTGGAGCAACTAAGCCCGTGCGCCACAACTACTGAGCCTGCGTGCCATAACTACTGAGTCTGCGTGCCATAACTACTGAGCCCACGAGCCACAACTACTGAGCCTGCGCTCTAGAGCCCGTGAGCCACAACTACTGAGCCCACGAGCCACAACTACTGAGCCTGCGCTCTAGAGCCCGTGAGCCACAACTACTGAGCCCACGAGCCACAACTACTGAGCCTGCGCTCTAGAGCCCGTGAGCCACAACTACTGAGCCCACGAGCCACAACTACTGAGCCTGCGCTCTAGAGCCCGTGAGCCACAACTACTGAGCCCACGAGCCACAACTACTGAGCCTGCGCTCTAGAGCCCGTGAGCCACAACTACTGAGCCCACGAGCCACAACTACTGAGCCTGCGCTCTAGAGCCCGTGAGCCACAACTACTGAGCCCACGAGCCACAACTACTGAGCCTGCGCTCTAGAGCCCGTGAGCCACAACTACTGAGCCCACGAGCCACAACTACTGAGCCTGCGCTCTAGAGCCCGTGAGCCACAACTACTGAGCCCACGAGCCACAACTACTGAGCCTGCGCTCTAGAGCCCGTGAGCCACAACTACTGAGCCCACGAGCCACAACTACTGAGCCTGCGCTCTAGAGCCCGTGAGCCACAACTACTGAGCCCACGAGCCACAACTACTGAGCCTGCGCTCTAGAGCCCGTGAGCCACAACTACTGAGCCCACGAGCCACAACTACTGAGCCTGCGCTCTAGAGCCCGTGAACCACCACTACTGAGCCGGCGTGCCTAGAGCCTGTGCTCCAAAACAAGGAGAAGCCACTGCAATGAGAAGCCCGCACACCCCCATGAAGAGTAGCTCCCACTCGTCTCAACTAGAGAAAGCCTGCACACAGCAACAAAGACCCAACGCAGCCAAAAACAACTTAATTAACTAATTAAAAGAATAAAATAAAAAATGTGTATCTAAAATGCATTTACTCTTCAACGAGGAAGTTTGCTAGGAACACCTCCCAGAGAGGCGCCCACATGTGCAGAAATACACAGGTGCCTGGACATTGATCACCACAGAGGATTGGAAACCTGGGAAACATCCACCAATAGGGATGGGTTGGATAAGTTCTGGACACCCAGGCCACAGGGTAGACTATTCAGCTGGTAAAAAATGAGGCTGATCTCTATGTTCTGAGAGGAAACACCTTCCCATGTGTGTGGGTGTGTGAAAAAGCGAGATGCAGAAAAGTGTACCTGGTACCCTACCATTTGTATGGAAATGAGAGACAGATCTATGTACTTCCTTGTAAGTACACAGAATTTTCTGGAAGTATGATGAGAAGCTGATAACACTGGTTGTCTCTGGGGAGGGAACTGGAGGAGGGCCCTTTGACCTGCACTCTCTCTTCAAAAAGAAATGGACTTCAAAATTGCCAGCTCCGCTTACAGCGCTGCAGCTAAGGAGAGCTGCCGTCCTTTGACAACCACACAGGAAGAAATCTCAGCCCAGACATCCAAAGAACTGCCCCAGGCCCACAGTGAGGATAAGTTCAAGTTCACCTAAGGAGATCTGGCCACTATGACTCCTGCATGGCACCTGCAGAGATAGCACCAACTTGTTGCCAAACCTGCCCTTGGTCATGGATGCCTAGCAATGCGTGTTCCAAATAAAAGAGAAACCATGACAGGTCAGTAAGAAAACACTGACCAGCTGCCACCAGCGTTCAGAGGGGTGAGCATAGTGCAGCTGCAGGAAGGCCCAGTGGAGGGAACTCTGTGCTCAGTGAGCACACTGCCCCGTGGATGGTGGAGCACAGGAGCCAGAAGGATGGACCACCCAGGGAGATTCCATCATGGCGGCTTGGCACCAGAACCAAGGTCCCAAAGGCAGGTCAGTGATCCCCTGACCTCTCAGCAACCTTCATTCATTCATTCATTGCTCCATCCAACAAATACTTACTCTGCGAGAGCTGGGAAGAAAGCCCTTAGGAGGAGAGAGGAGGCCCTGTCCTCCTGGAGTCGGTGTGACGTAAGGGGGCACATGGCCACCACGTGCTCTCATTCCGGCCAATTGAAATCAAATTCTTCGTGAAGAAATTATATTGAAATAGCAACAGACATCTAACATTTTAAAATTTCCTATGGACTCAGATCCGTATTTTCATTTGTCCCTATTCCTTGCTGGTATTTATACATAGAAATGTTTAATTTATACACATTTGCAGCATTACCATAAATATATATATTTGTATTCTATGCTTTTCTCTTTTCATTATAACATTTTGCTAAAGTCTCTTTTCTCTTATTCCTGCAACACAAATTCTCTGTTCTTCCAACCATCTACACCCCCTGCCCAGGCCCAGTACCCAGTGGTCCCCATTATCAGCCTGGTGTATAGAGGGTCTTCTGTCATCTGCTTTTACAGTCCTGGCACTTAACCATAAGCTGGGAACATCTCTCCAGGTCAGTGAATTTCCCCGACTCTTTGCAGCAGCTGCATAAGATCTCACAGTGTTTATGGACCAGTGTGTCCTGGATGGCCCTCTCGTAGCTTGTCACCTGCGTTATTACACCCACTTCTAGGCCACTGCGAATATCAACACACCTATACGGACTTCCTTACCTGTTAGTGTTTGTCTCTCTGAAACAGAAAGAATTAGTGATCGCTGTTGGCATAAACTCCAGGAGCCAGTAGGGCATCTGCCTGCTCTGGGGTTGGGAGGCTCCTCTGGGGAGTGAAGCTGGTCAGAGCATCCAAGGGGGCGGGGGGGAGCAGGGGGAGGAGGGGCCCAGACAGAGGGCGTGCAGGTGCCTGGGCCCCAGGCCTGGAGGGCTTGGTGTGGACCAGGGCAGGGAAGAGGTCCTCTATGAGTTTGGGGGAGGATAAGGGGGGGGGCCCTGGCACATGATGAGGGTCATGGGGACTCCCAAGGGCAGGGAGAGGTCTCTGAGCATCTCACACAAGAGCTGACTCACTGAGTGGGGTCTGCCCGGCCCCTCCTCTGTGAGCTGGAGAAGGGGCAGAGGGAAGAGTCAGTCTGGAAGCTTCTGCTGGGAAGAGACGATGGTGCATGAAGTAGGTGATGAGTGAGGACAGGAACAGGGGTGTTTGAGCTGTGTTGGGGTGCAGGGTCCTCAGGATTGGTGACTGGTATGGATGGAAGAGAAGTGGCTGCCATGTCCCCAAGGTTTCTGGTGAAGGAATCGGGAGGATGGAAGTGGGGATGTTGGAAAAGGAAAGGACTGGGGGTAAGGTTCCGACTTCAGTGGGAACATGTGAAGCTGAGTTCCTCCGAGACGTCCAAGGTGGGTCCATGTCAAAAAGGTGGGTCCATCTGGAGGAGCGGGTGAGGTCAGGCCAGCGGCAAAGGTCGAGGTTGTCAGCAGATGGTGCTGTGGCCTCAGGTCTGCCTGGGGAGCTGGGTCTAGGATTCAGCAGATCAGCATGCAACACACCCATGAAATGTGACTTTCATATAAACACCAGGTGATTGTTTTAGTAGACGTATAACCCATGCAGTATAACACTAAAATTATCTGTGTTTATCTGAAATTCAAGTTTAACTGGGCATCTTTTATTTTACCTGATAACCTACTGGGGAGAAACTGTAAGGTGAGGAGAAAACCCAGGAGAGTGGAACAATGCTGCCATCCTGGTGGGGGTCGGGCGTCAGGGAGGCTCCCCCCGCAGCCTCCCTTCCCTGAGCCCCCGTAAGCTGAGGGCACGCTCTGTGGGTGCAGTCCCTCCTCCCGCCACACGGGGACAGCACCGGCAGTGTTGGGGCGGGCGGGCGGGGGCCGGGGCAGTTCTTAGTGAAATAACAGCGCGCAGATTGCCCGGTGGACCCTCCTGGATGCCAGACTGCATCTGACATTTAATGTCTCAGCATATTTATTCTTTATTTTATTTAACAAACTCTCTATATTAAATGGATGGTGTCCTTGGTTAGAGAAGGAAGATGACTCCTGCTTAGCCCTGAAGCCTTTCTCTGGCTCCGCCCACCCCGGAGGTGCCTCCAGGCTCCTGGGGTCCTGGACACACCAGGCCTTGGGAGGAGCCCTGGGTCAGATGCTGCGCCACCAGAGGATCAAGGGGCATAACCCCCATTTGTAAGAGGACAGGAACAACACCCCCTCTGATGGGATCAGGTGAGAATCTCCCAGAACAGCACCAGCCCGGGGCGGGGCTCAGGGACTGATTAAGGTCTAAGGAGCCCCAGTCCCAGCCTCTTTGGGAACCGAGGGAGCCCAGAAGCTGGTGTCCCCACAGGTGACCCTCCCTGGTGACAGAGGTGAAGAGGAGGCCAGGAGCAGGTGGGTCTGTCCCTTCCCAGTGCCCGTTTCTCTGACCACATGGGGGTCGCAGGCTCCTGGGCTGATCTGCATAATACAGAGCTGGGGAGAGGGGGAGCTGCCCCAGATGTTTGGAGGGAGGGAGGGTAAGTGAGGGGAGGGAGGGGAGGGAGCTGGGTGGGTGTGAGAGAAGCAAGGATGGAGTAACGCCCTCTGTAATGCGTGTTCTCTCTGTCGGTGTTTCGAGAGGAATTTCAGAAACTATTTTATCTCATCTTATTTGTGTCTGTTATTCTGGGAGAATAGGGTCCTGAGACGGTGGGTTTGAGGGTTTCCTGGCCCCCTGCACGCAGGTACCAGACTCAGTACAGGAATGAGCTCCCAGACCTGGTCTGCTGCCCCACAGAGATAAGAGGTGGAGGTGCCTGGAAGAGGGGTGGGAACAACCGTCAGTGAAAGGTCCAGTTACAGTGAAATTCAGTAGGGAAAAACCTGCCCATCCTGAATCCCCTCAGGTGCACTGCCCTGGTGCATTGTCCTAGGGCGCCCCCTAGGTGGCAGAAGATTCCTCCATTAAAGATTAAAAATTCATCCAATCCACTTCCATAAAGGGGCATTATCCTTTTTTTTAAAAAAAAGTAATAATTGGGACTTCCCTAGCAGTCCAGCAGTTAAGACTCCGCGCATCCAATGCAGGGGAGCGGGTTCGATCCCTAGTGGGAAACTAAGATCCCACATGCAGTGCAGCCAAAAACAAAAAGTAAAAAATAAAAAAGTAATAATTATAAAAATTTTGATATATTAAATACATATATTACATATATGTATTATGTACGTTAGTATTTATCTTATACATTGTATAAAAATATATCTGTTACATACGTATTGTATATATATTTATACATGTTGTAAGTATACACATTATATAAATATTTAACCTATGCTTTTTTGAAGAATTGGCTGCTACTAAAAATGCAATTATAACTCACTCCAGAAGAATGTTTTAACACTTGAAGCTTTTCGACACAAAATTTATTTTATTTAAACTTTAAATATACATATAGTAATTTTTATAGAGAACTATAATCTAGCAATCAGAAACATACTTTCAAGCATCAGAGCACTGCATGGGACAAATGGAATGCAGTGAAATATGAGTTGCAGGAGAAAAAAGAACAACGTAAATTTCCCTTCTAAAATAGATGTAAATAGATGATGTAATTTCCAATGGATGACACAACGCTATGGTCTCCAGTATCTCACTAGATACACTGAGAAGAGTGATGTACCCATTTTATTATAAATGTCAATATTTGTAACATGAGGAATTACCTTCTGCAACAGTATATTTACACTTTAAATAAAAATAATGGATATTAATGTGCAAGGACATAAAGTTTGTGAGGAGGCAGATAGTTTTAAAAAACAGTGCGAAGGGCACTGGCCTGGACTTTGCCAGGGGAAGCCCCCAGCAAAGGGGGCAGGTCACCCCAGGACCTGAATCACCAGCAGGAGGGGTTTAGGGGAGAGGAGGGGATTGTTCCAGGCAAAGGGAGGGGCTGGTGGGAGCCTGGAGGGGAGGCCGGCCCCCTGGAGGAAGGAGGGGGTCCTGGGGCTGAGACACTGGTGCTTGGGGGAGGGGGGGAGCCATGAGGGGGAGAGGCCGGTCCCGCGGGGCAGATGCAGGCTTCTAGGGGCAAAGTCTGACAAGATGAAGGTGCCCGAAACAAAGCAATTCCGCATCCTGAAATAATGTAAGGAACCAACTAAAATTCTGATTTCCTCCTGGGCACTGTACCTTTCTGTACCCCAAACGAAAATTCTCTCCCTATTGCTTTCATCCTCCCGCTTTGGTTGGACCTTGTCTTTGGCCTGTCTTTTGGGGAATCTCCCACAGCACCTTACATATTGGGGACTTGATGGGAAGGGCTGTGGGAAGACATTGCAGCCACATAAATAGGAACTTGTCACTTCTGGTGACATTCTGGGTACCGGATGTGCCCGGCCTCCTGCCACCTGCTCTGAGGGCATCCCTCTGGCAATCCCCACAGAGACCCTGCAGAGCAGCCCTGTGCTCAGCCCCATTCTCCTGACCGGGAAGCCGAGGCTCAGACCTGCCCAGGCCACACGCCAGTGTCCGAGCCCCGGCCCCGCCAGGCTGAGCCCAGAGCCCCGCTCAGAGCAGATCCCCTCCCGCACTGATGGAGTTAGAGGAAAATGAGTAGATACTGTGGGACCCGCTCTGCTCCTCTCTCTGGAAACGGCGTCGACACTGGAGCTCCTGGCCATTTTGGAGCAGATGAATGAACTTAATCGTCCAGAGAGTTGGTGCACCCGCATTATCTCTGGTTTCCTCGTAAAGTTTAACAGCTTCCATCCAGTTAATTACCAGGATGAAACACAGAACCAGAAATCATCTTGGATTCCAAAACTTCCATTGCTCTCAACGCGATTTAACCCTTTTCCTCCCGCCAAGTTAGAAATGCCATTAGCAGCCTTATGAGTTTGCCTTTAAATAGCCCATTGCGCTGTCTCATTAATTAGCAAGCGTCCTTGGGGCTGTGTCTCTCCTCCTGGCTGGTGGCGAGAGCAGCGGCCCCTGAGAAAACAGCCCAGGGTGACGTGTGATGAAGACGGGGAGACAGCCCAGGGTGCGGTGGGGCAGCGTGGGTGACGGGAGGCTGAGGCGGCCAGTGCTCCTCCCCGTGTGGCCTCTGAGGGGTCCGTCCATGTTTGCCTGTTTCAGGCATTGCTTCCTTGGGACCCGCAGACTCACGAGGAGAGAAAGCCTGATGGGCATCTTGGGTGCTGGGAGGTGGCGGCCACCACTTGCGCAGGAGCAGTTTCTAAAGCCCAGGGTGACGGCTCCACAGGAACCCTGGAGAGACAGCGGGGAGACCGGGGCCCCTTCCTTCTTCTGGCTCACCAGGGCCCCACCCCGCACTCTGCCCATGTGATCTGTGTGAGGCGGACTCCACCCCCCAGGCCCAGGGGAGGTCACGTGACTCAGGCCTATGCAGACTAGAACATCCCATCCCCGTGGCCTGGACGGTTGATTCAGGGTGGACAGTAGGATGGAACTGCTTGGAGAAGAGAATTTGTTTCAGTGAACATAATCCTGAGGAGATGCTGGCCTGGAAGGGACATGGACACAGGAAACCTGAGCCACAAGATAAAGGGGGGTCAGGCCCTAAAGTCGGTGTTTGAGCTGCTGGATCAAACTGTGCCTCAAGCTGCTCCATCCTGAGTTTTTCATTCCACTTGTCTCACGCCTGGGCCTCTTTGGGTGTTCTCTCATTCCTGGCTCGTAAGCCCACCTGTGAGACATCAGGACCTGCTACCCATCAGGGGCTGGTCCCCAAAACCATCTCTGGGAGCCTTTGCAGTATTTCTCATGACTCACTCATTCAGTCCTGATGCTCTGAGCTGGCTCTGCCTTGCCCCCTGCAGGTTGTCACTCAGCCCCCAACACTGTGCTGGGGTTTGAGCCCCAGGGATGTCCCTGCCCCTCCCCCTGCTGCTTTGAGCCAAGGGCCCCCTCACCACTGGTCACGTCCCCCAAGGACACGCCCCACCAGTTTGTCCTCAGGGCGCCCTGCGGCTCAGGGTCTGCCGTGGGGGGCTGGGAGAGAGGAGACGCCCTGTGAGGAGCAGCCCTGCCACCCCTGGCATCTGTGCTGGACCCAGAGGTGTCCCCGTCAGGGTCTGTCTCAGGGGCCTCCTCACAGGAGGAGCATCAGGACACAGCCACTCAGAACAGGTGGCAGGTGGAGATGGAACAGAGAAGGCCGGAGCGCACCCCACTGGTCCAGAGGGTCTGCGTCTACAGCCAGCCATCAGGGGAGGTGGCTCCCTGGGGGCCGGGTCTGCAGGGACCCCAAGTCATCATGGGGACTCATCTGCACTGGCTCCTTCAGCCCACTCACCAGCCTTGTGAGCACCCAACTCCTCGCGTTAACCCCTCTCTGACCTAACATCCCTGGGAGCTTCGTCCCCACCCTGACCTGACAGAGGCAGCAGCAGCAGCAGCGAGGATCATGGTCCCTACA
>NW_006789763.1:55727-119492 GCF_000442215.2 Lipotes vexillifer
CCTACACGGGTCTCAGGGATGGGGGGCATCTCCGCCAGGGTCTGCAGGGGTGCAGAGACCCCAGGCACCCACCGGCCCCTCCTGCCTTTCAGCCCGGGTGGATTCCCGTGTAGCCGCAGGAAGTCGCCCCAGGAGCAGCAGGGAGGCACATGAGGGCAGAGCTGGTGATGCCTCCAGCACCTGCTGCTCCTTCCTGGGGCCCCGAGTGAGCGCAGGGGGCGCTCTGTGCCCCTCGGCCTCCTCCTGGGGCACTGATGCCAGAGGGCTTTCCCAGCAAGGACAGTCCAGGGACTGGAGCCTCAGAGATGCTCCTGAGTTTCCAGGCTGAGTCACGGGGCTTCCTCCTCGTTACAAAAGACGAGAAGAGACACCCTGGAGGCCCGTTATTTTTTCATCCATAAATTGGGCTGTAGATTTTCGGGGGACGTTTGCCCAGGAGCAGGCCTGCCCTCTCTCTTTCCCTTTATGTCCCAGAGACCATTTGCTCACTGGGAGGAGGGAGGGGACTGTCTGTATGATTATCACTGACCTGGAGTGAGTGTTCTGAGCACCATGGTGCTCATCCTGCCAGGCGGGGGCTGAACGATCCCCACCTGTTCACTCATTTACCCTCAAGACAACCCCCTGAGGCTCCCCTGCTGTGACTTTCACTCCCATTTTATAGATGAGAAGACCGAGGCTCAGAGAGGCTGAGTGGCCCCGCTCAGCTGGTACCTGGAGGGTGTTTGACTCAGGTCATCGGAGGTCGCGTCACCTAGTGGCTCCACCCTGAGCTGACCATTCAGGGCTGGCCACTGCTCCCCGCATCCGCTGGTCCAGGCACCACCAGGACTTCAGGTGGGACGGCACCAGTGCTCACCACGTGACCGGGCAGGCGTCACCGTCATCTCAGCCTGTGCACCGCCTGGGCCCGTCTTTGCCGAGTGCGGTCTTTGCTGAGTCTCCTTCTGGGCACTGAGGTTAGAGGGCAGCTCTCCTGACCCTGCCCTGGGGAGGCTCCTGGTCTCCACTCAGAGACGGGGGAGGGGGGCGGGTGAACCCCTGAGGGTGGTCATGACAGGCGTGCCCTGGGTAAGGAGGGGCCTGGACTCG
This sequence comes from Lipotes vexillifer, assembly GCF_000442215.2. NCBI lineage: Eukaryota > Metazoa > Chordata > Mammalia > Artiodactyla > Lipotidae > Lipotes > Lipotes vexillifer. The sequence goes on from NW_006789763.1 coordinate 56,820, forward strand.
CCCCAGAGCAATGGGGAGCCAGGGAAGGTCGTAGAGGAAGGTCAGCCTGCCCCCAGAATCCCCGGGGGGCCGCTTGGCCACTGTGGAGGCTTTATCCACATCCTTCCACGCAGCTGGGCCCTCTGACCCCCTCCCGCCCTGAGATCTGTCACCTCTGCCCTTAGCGAGGTCACAGCTGCTGGGAGGGCCCTGGGGCCAGATGTTCCAAGCTGCAAATAGCTTCACTCAATGCCCCTGTGTCTGCGAGGCTAGAGACCGGAGCTAGAAATAGCCCGACAGCGACCCCACACAGCGCAGGCCATCCGGCCACCATGGCCAGGCCCCCTTCCAGCTCAGGAGGGCGGAGATCGGCGCCAGGGGAGGCTGGTCCCGGACACGGCCGCCTTGTGTGGCTCCCAGAGGGCCTTTCAACATCGCGCCTCCCGCAGCTGCAGCCCCGCCTCACAAGGACCTGTGGTCCCTTCCCCGGCGCCAGGCCAGGAGGCAGAACAGACGGGGCGGGCTGAGCGGGCCCAAGGATGAGCCCAGCGCCCAGGGGTCCCACAGCTATCCAGCAGCCCCTCCTACCCCGGGGCCCCTCCCAGGTGAGGGCCTGTCGGGGGCGCAGGGTCTGCCAGCTGCTCACCTACAGGGAGGAGGAAAGGGAAGGCGAGAAACAGGGCAGGACGGCGGCCCTCGAGCAGTGTCCTGCGCGTGCCGCTGCCCTTGCGCCAGGGAGTCCAGCTCTGGAGGTTTCCGTTTCAGGCCGACCCTGCGGGTGCCCATGACAGCCCGCGGTGGTGTCAGCGTCCCGGGAGGGGCCCCTTTCCTGCCCTCCTCCCAGGACCCCCGCAGACCAGGCCCTGGAGGCAGGCGCGGTGCGCAGGGTGGCAGGGGGGCCGCCCTCCCCGCTTCCCGGCCGCGCAGGCTGGCGGCGCTCGCGCGCACGATCGCCTATCGATGGACACATGGACCGGCGGGCGGACGGGCGGCCTAGCGATCGACTGCTCTGAGCAGGCCAGGCCTTCAAGGACAGCAAACCGGGGCGCGCTGTCCACCTGCCGCCGTGTCCCAGAGCTCCCCTAGGGCATCGTGTCCCTCTCAGGCCTGTCCAGCTCCATCACCAGCATCAGCAGCCCCCACGTGCTCCTCCAGAAGGTTCTGGAACATCCCCCTGAGCCCTCAGTCTCCTGACACGATGGGGGACATGTCCTGTGGCTGCAGACCTTCCCATCTTGGGGGGAAGCTGGCTCCGGAATGTCTTAAAGGTGTGACGTCCTGGGCTCCAGGGCCCCGGGAGCCCTCGCCCCGCGCAGGACCCCGGAGGCTCTCGGGACGGTGAGCGCCGAGGCTCCGGAGGTTCGGCGGCAGCTGCTTCTGGAGGAGCAGAGCCGGTCCCGGCCCAGCGGGGCCTGGAACGGCGAGGTTTGCAGAGCGAGGCAGATGGGGACCAACTCGGGGACGGAAAGTCCTTTTCAAAGTGCATGAAGCGGATGGAGAGGTGGTGGTGGTGCTTCCCGCACTGTGTGTGTGTCTGCATGTTAGTGTGTGTACAGGTGTGCTTGTGTACCTGCGTGGGCACGTGTATATATGTGTGCCTGTGTATGGGCATGTGTGCGTGTGTGCATGTTAGTGTGTGTACAGGTGTGCTTGTGTACCTGCGTGGGCACGTGTATATATGTGTGCCTGTGTATGGGCATGTGTGCGTGTGTGCATGTTAGTGTGTGTACAGGTGTGCTTGTGTACCTGCGTGGGCACGCGTATATATATGTGTGTGTCTGTGTATGGGCATGTGCGCGTGTGTGCATGTCATGTGTGTACAGGTGTGCTTGTGTACCTGCGTGGGCACATGTGTATATGTGTGCGTGTGTATGCCCCTGTGTGTGCACATGTGTATGTGCATGTGTGTGTGTTCACACACGTGCTGGTCTGTGTCTGAGGTGCAGAGTCGGCCCCGGCCACCCCTGCGGTCGGCGAGCACCCTGTTCTCTCTTCCACCCACTCTGGCCCCGCCCACGAGGCCGCCTCGCACTGACCTTGGGCTTTCACACCAGCTCCTCCCACCTCCTCCCTGAGCACCAGGCAGTAGAGCACGGACGCCGGCGCTAAACGAATCCCGAGCAAAGGGAGGTAAGGGTCCAAGGTCCCACCTGCTGGCGTCCGAGGCTCAGGGTCAGGTCCAGCCCTGCCGACCCCCCTGCTGCCTCGCCGACGCACATCTCCTTCCCGGCGGGAGATCACCAGAGCCTCTGTCTGGGAGAAGTTTGCACTTATCTGCTCTCCAGCATCATCCTTCTTGCAGAAGGAAGAAGCCCCGGAGGCTCGTCCTCCTTTGCATCCCCGGGTGGCTGGAGGGAGAGCAGAGGGTGGGGAGAGTGGAGGGCAGCTCCTGGGGGTGCCCAGGAGCCCAGCCCTGGAGGAGCCGGAGGGACGCCGCTCCTCTGCTTTGCCCACGCTGGTCTCTGGGAAGACGGGGTGTCAGTGTGGGCCCCACGGGAAACGGGGAATCAAGGGGCCACCTGAGGGAGTGTGAGGGAGTCTGAGGGTTGGACCAGGCGGTGATGCCAGCAGGGCAGAGCAGGTGGTCTGAGAACCAGGTGGCAACCAGAAGCTGCCGAGGCCTCACAGACAGCAGAGGTGAAAGGCTTTTTGGGCCACTGCCCTCTGCATGCGTGACATAGAATGAATTCCCAAGGCCTCTCCATCCTCGAGAGGCTGCTGACTGCTCAGGAGGCGGCTCTGAGCGCCAAAGGCTGCCGTGCTCGTGGTTAATTATGGATGGCTTTTAGAGTTTCTCCTGCACAGCCGGGCCCACCGAATATTCATAGAAGCCAGACATTTCGGAGGCATTGGGGGAAAAGGACACCACCGTGAGGGGTGCACAGGACAAGCTGGGCACCCGAAACCTGCTTGTGAGACTACAGCAACACTGACCCACAGGCCCTCCCTTCGGGATTCCAGAGAGGAGATGGGTGGTTGGTAACCAGAGGGCTCATTCATTCATCCGGAAACACTCACTGAGCACCTGCTCTGTGCAGGTCCCGCACTAGGCGTGGAGGAGCCGCAGTGAACAAAGGGCCAGGACCGTGTCCTGAAGGAGGCCGCGTTCCGGGCGTGGGGAGGGCAGGATGCCCAGCTGGACTGGAGTCCCAGGGATGCCTGGAGCAGCAGAGTGGATGTCAGACCCGCTTCCCTGATGGGGAAGGCTAAGAGGAGATGGGACGGAACTCGAGTTTGCTTTGTGCAGGTTTGTCAATGGGAGTCTCGGTTATTGGTCCCGAGACAGGTTCAGCACCCACGGGGCCTTCGATGGTGCTGTGTGTCCTCCGGAAATGAACAGCTCAGGATTCCAGTCATGGACCCACTGAATAATGCAAGGATATAGTACATTCTGGTTCCCAGCTATTGGGAAACTGGTAGATCAGGAGGACAGACCCCGCACACGATGCAGGTTTGAGTCAACATTTCATTATTCTGGGTGGAAAGAGGGACCCGAGGGCACAGTCCATTCTCAGGAGCCACACCTCCACCCTCACCGTCCTCGCGCACCACTGATGCTCATGAGAAGACCCGCCAGGGGCTGGGCCAACTACTCGGTGATAAACAGTTTCTCTTAATGAGGAGCTTTAGAGCGAGAGCTGGTGCAGTCAGCGTGCCGTTCTCTCCAGGCGCTGGGGGCTGGAGGAAGTAATCAATCACTACCAGGAAGAATGAGATTTTTATTGGCTCCATTCATTTGCCTACCAGAGAGATGCTCCAGGAAAGAACAATTTTCATTAAAACCTTGATAGTCGATGGGTTTGCTCATTTGATGGGTGAGGAGAGGCCGAATGTGTAAGGTAAGATCAGGGAGAATCCAGAAGGTGTGAAAGGAGCAGAGAGGCAGAAAACACCTCTCTCCCTCCCTCTCTCCCTCTCTCTCTCTCTCTCTCCCTCTCTCTCTCTCTCTCTCTCTCTCTCTCCCTCTCTCTCTCTCTCTCTCTCTCTCTCTCCCTCTCTCCCCTGTTGCTGGATTTGAAGCCCAGTGGATCCCCCTTCTGAGGACAGCTTTGAGAATAAGAGCTGGAAGACATTTCCTATCAGTTAGGGGAATCTTACTGAAATCCAGTGGCTGACTTGGAGTTCTCCCGCTGAATTATGCTAAGGGACATTTCCTGTACTTATTTGCCACACAGAAATCAGAAAACAGCCGTATTCCCACCCCTGGCTCAGCCCGCAGGCTCAGGCCACAGCACCGGCCACAGGATTTCACTGGGCAGCTTCTCCCAGGAGACTCAGAGAGGCCAGCGGAAGACACTCCACTTTCCACACCAAATCGTCCCTGGCTCCCAGACCTGGGACTGCTGGAGGATGGATTCAGCACTCTGGGCCCAGGCGGGCAGAACAAGGGCAGCCGCACTTCCTTGTCCCAAAGGAGTGGACCTGTAGAGGGTCCAGAGTCTCAGTGTGTCCCTGAGATGCAGATCCCGTGGGCCCTGGGGTGTCAGCAGTTCTGACGTGGGAGGGAGGTGTTCCAGGAGCAAAAGGTCCAGCAGGGTGAGGGGAGTCCCCAGGGAGATGGAAAAGGGTGTCCTGAGGCCCCTGGGGCTCCAGAGACACCGTGATCTAAGTGGAAGGTCCGTCAAGGGACAGAGAGGAAGGACCTGGCCAGAATGGTGGGGCAGGGGCAGCCTGGAGGCCAAATGGGCTGTGGGCACAGAGGGTACTCAGCCCAGACGGGACAGGACAGAGGATCCGTGGGAGCCCCTCGGGAAGTGAGAGCACAGAGTAGCGGGGGCTGGGATGTCTGGAGGTGAGGTTTGGTCAACTGCTGGAGAACGTGGGGTTTAATTTCTGATAATAAAGGAAATGAATAAACAAGATGGTTTCCAACTTCAGGATAAATGAAATAGTCAGAAAATAGAAAGTTATTGCCTTCTGTTCCTGGCTCAGCAGTGAATGGGGCTCCCCGAGGTAACCAACGGGTCCAAGTCTAACCCGCGTCCTAGGAGACCCGCCACACACTGGAGGAAGGGCGGGCACGTGGGTGATGCCGAGGGCGGGCGAGAGGCTCAGCCTGGGCTTTGTGGTCGGGGTGGTTGGAGACACTCCGCCCTGGTCCTCCTCCTGCCCCTCTCCCGTATTTTCTGTTCTTTCCCAGGGACATGTCCTTCATAGCCCAGTATTTTTACGACTTTTGCCTTTTTTTTTTTTTCTTTTTTCTTTTTTTTTTTGCGGTACGCGGGCCTCTCACTGTTGTGGCCTCTCCCATTGCAGAGCACAGGCTCCGGACGCGCAGGCTCAGCGGCCATGGCTCACGGGCCCAGCCGCTCCGCAGTGTGTGGGATCTTCTTGGACCGGGGCACGAACCTGCGTCCCCTGCATCGGCAGGCAGACTCGCAACCATTGCGCCACCAGGGCAGCCCGACTTTTGCCTTTTTAATCACATTTTTTATGCTCTTTTTAATAAAATCCTGGGTGTAGTGTCTTCTTTTATCTCCCTGAGGACGTTGGTTAATAGTTGCGGGTGTGAAATTGTCGTCTCTCTCCATAAACACCATGTTTCCCTCCCATTGATTTACTTTCAGTCTCCACTTTCATGTTCCACATTTTTGTCTGTCTGTTGGGCCCGTATGTCCAGTTGCAGGAGGGAAAAGCTAGTGGGAAGCTGTGTGCTGTCATGTGTGGCCTTTGGACCTCGTTGGAGCATTTTCTTGGGAAATCCCTGATGCCAGAGCCCATGGGGCTTTCTTCACGGCCTGGCCAGATTCTAAAGGCAGGAAGACCGCTCCCATCTCCCCAGGGTGGGTTCCATGGAGTTGATGGTCAGGTACCATTTCCCGGGAGCTTCCAGTTATGACCTCTCCTTGCTCTGTCTGCTGGGTTAACACCTGTTCCATGTCCCGTTACTACCTTCTCGGTGGGTGCTCAGGAGGACCAGTGGGTAGCATCAGTCTGTGCCTCCAGCCAGGTGTTCCCACTGCATCCTGAGAGACTTGGAGCTGGAGACCCTCAAGGCCGTGCTGAGGTCTCAGGAGGGGATGGGGCTCCTGACGACAGCTAGGGTGGCGCTAACTCTGGCTTTACTTTTTGTGTGAATCACCGGGATTTTTTTCAAAATGCATGTTCTGATCCAGCAGGTCTAGGGGCCCAAGGTTCTGCAGAACATTCCTGGTGATGTTGTTCTTGGCCTGTGCCCACCCTGAAGTGACAAGGACCTCAGAGACAGCACCCAGGACCAGTGAGGACAGAAACAGGCCTCAGGAAGGCTCCACATGGCTGCACATTCCGGGCAGGGCAGGCGTTTTTAACTGGCCTCGCTCGGGTGTTATTCAGGTGTCACTCAGGTGTCCATGGCTCCTTCACCTACGGGAGCAGCAAAGCCAGCTGTCCCCTTAGTGTGTGTGAGTGTGTCATATCGCTGGGCAGAGGCCGTGTTGGTTGTATGCCTGGAGGACCTGCAGGCTCAGGCCTGGGGGGCGAGCTGTGCAGAGCCATGCCCTTGTCCCCAGGGCCCAGGGCCTGTCTCCTCTTCCCTGCCCAGTCCCTCCCGAGGGGCCTCAGTCACACTCACAGCTTTGGGTCATCGGTCGGCACCACATGCACGTCTGACCCCTATCAGGCATTTACTGTCAATGGAGCCACCCTAGCAGCGTCTGGGCAGAGGTCAGAGAGGGGTGGAGGGTGGTGCGTGTGAGGCAGGAGATAGAAGGGCTCCAGGTTAGACATTTACAGCCAGCCTCCTGTCTATACTTCAAGATGGAAATTACAACAGGGTAAATAGCTGGACTTTGTCTCCAGTAGACACTTTAAGATAACAATTATGGCCAGGGCAGAGAGGGACTAAATCCTGCCTGGGTAAAAGATTAAGAGGTGACATATTTCTCATCCTTGGGGTCAGGGAGACCTTGACTTCACGTGCACAGAAAGGCTCCTTGGGGATCATAAAGGGAGGGGACGCCAGACCATAATCAGTTTTGCTAACTTCCCAAAGACCCTTGCGCTGAAATCCATCTTGGCTAAAGGATGCACACGCACATAGGGTAGGGCCCTGAGACAAATCAGCTGTGGGGTGAAAGCAAGATGACTGGCCAGAGGAAAACAAAGACGCGGAAGACTGCCCCCTTGTAAATGATTTAAACTTCCCAAAGGCACGACTCTCTCTGAGCTCACCCGTGCATCTGTCCACAAGTACTCTGCTTTTCTAATGAACACCTCACTTTCCTCTCTACCTTCCGTCTCTTTGTCAAATTGCTTTTTTTTCAAGCACACGAGAGCTGGGGCCCAGACCCTAGTCACTGGCCCTCATGGTCTAGTGGTTATAGGTCTCACCAGGACAACCAGGGTTTGATCCCCATTCAGGGAACTAAGATCTCGCTTCAAGCTGCCACTCACTGCTCTCTCCCCATAATCAGGCGGAGAAACACCAGTGCAGAGCCCAGTGTGAACCAGGGAGTCTCGCTGACAATGTGGCTTCCTGGGGGGTCTCGACATGCTGAGACATCTAGTAACGCTGGACCCATATCCCATATAGCCATCATCACCTGGGGGCCGTGGCAGCCAGCCACCTCCAGCCCCACTGGGGCTGTCACACGCCTGCCCTGTGGCATGCAGCCTCTGTGTTGTTAGTACAACGTGGATCCGCCACGTGGCCCTGAATGTAATAAGGATGTTATTCCTCAGACTGGTGTGGTTCCACTGAACCCAGGCCGGGAGAGGAACACCTGAAAGGATTCTGACAACAGGAAACGAACAGGAAATGGGAACTACTGCCCAGGCGGCAGGAGCATAGACACTTGGTGTGTGTGTGTCTGAGTGTGTGTGGATAGGATCTAGAGATGTACACATTTTAATTTCTGCCAACACCTTAGCTGCAGGCCCCTGTTGGTGGAGTATCAGATCAGATCCCAAAATGAGCAATTAGAGAAATTGGCTTTGAAGAGAAGCACCTCTGGCAAAGTAAGTTAATTTGGGAAAATACAATTCAAGACGCTGACAGGAGGGAGTCGGAGTAGGGCAGGGGAGGGAAGTGGCTGGAGCCCGACACCGTTCCATCCCGGCGGGCATCCCGCCCGACAGGATGGCCCGGGGTCCTGACAGTACCCCAGGTTCCCCCTGTCTTGTTCAGGAACATGGGCTCCGGGGTCCTCTAGGGCTGGTGGACCACTGGGTGGGCACAGAGGAGGGACATGCAAGAGTCGTGTGCAGAAATGCAATATGGGGGTTATGTAGTGATGCAGGGGGGGACAGAGGCAGGACCGCAGGGCCAGGGCCACCTCCAGCCACCTGCGCCCATCGGGGGCAGAAGTGGCAGGCGGCCCCTGCTGGGCTGATGAATGAGCACAAAGGGGCCTCTGTGGGTGCAGCCCTGGCCAGAGCCCACGGCCAGGGGGCTGCGTGCAAGCTGGCCTTCACCCCACATACCCCTGGGCCTGGACTGCAAAGGCCTCTTGACTGGGATATAGAAGAGCCCTTATCCACCCCTTGGGCCACTGGGCGTCCCTGCCCCAGACCGTGGGAGGAGCAGTCGGGGTAAACTGAGCAAACAGACTCTGGGTCTCTGCTCTGCTGGGCCTCACACACCTAGACCTGCAGTAACAGCTGCTCATTTAGACCCCAACACCTAGACAGCTCAGGACACCAAGGCTTTGGTTGGTCACAGGAACTGAAACCCAGAATTATTGTCTAACGAGTGAAACTGAAGCAATGGCATCTTCATTGCTTCCCAGCCAGGAGGTTCCCTCCCTCCTTCCTGAGCTCACATCCTCACGGTACACACCTGGGCGCCAGGCCCCGTGCTGCCCTTTCGCAGCCGCGCTCCAGTGGACGGTGTGCAGGCTGCTTACCCCTGGAGCAGGCATCACGGGGCATCTTCCCAGCCCACCCTGATGCTCCTGTTCTGAGAATCGTCCCAGTGAAGCACCAGCCTAGAGCTCGTGTCTCCACGCAGCTACCAACCTCTACAGAATCACCTTTCGCTGCCACCTCCCTGTTCTTGAGAGCATCCTCGGGCCTCCCCTCCCCCGTGCTCTGTTGCAAATGAGTTGGTTCCTTTAAGAAGAGATTTGAAGCCCCTGTACCCTCTCCTGGGCGTCATCTCTGAGTCTCAGCTCTGGAGCTGGACGCTGGGACCACGGCAAGCTCCCCGCTGTGCGGCGGCCCTGCCTTAGCAGCAGAGCACACGTGGAATGAGGAGGGAGCAGCTGCAGCCCCCGGGGCTTGCCCTGCTGGTGTGAAGGCACCACCTCACAGTGCGGGGGAGGCGATCAGGGCCCCAGGATTCTCAGTGGTGGTGCCCCCAAGGGGAGCCTCGATTCTACAAGCGGGGGCTTAGCCTCTGAAACAGGTAGCTGGGGGGCGGGATGAGAAGTCTGAAGGCCGCTCCTCCTGGGAAGCAAGTCCACAGTCTGCAGGCTGGGGGGCGGAGGGGTTGGGGGCTGGGGGCTGGGGGCTGGGAGCCCTGTGTTCTTGGCTGTGCCCTGGAGACAGGGGTCATGTTCTAGACCCTGGGCATCCAAGACAAGTCAGAGCGAGCAGAGTCCTTACGGCCACCCCGTTCCGATGGACCAGATGCCAGCATTGCCCACGGGTGTCTTCAAGCCTTAGAAACAGCGGGGACATTCATTTCTCCCTGTGGTCCCACAAGGCACAGGGTTCATTTCTGAAACTGACCATCAGAATTTCACCGCTCATGGATACTGACGTTACACAATCAGCAACGTTACACATCAGCAACGTTACACATCAGCAACGTTACACATCAGCAACGTTACACAATTGTCTTTTTATGCCTCATGCCCTGCCCGTCAGTCAAGGGGAGACAGAGCCATTTCCCTCCTAGTGCTGTTCGTGTAACCACAGCGCCTTAAGGCCCACACGCAAGTCCTTGCAGCCGAGTCGCCAGAGCTGCCGCCTGATGGGCCCCAAGTCGGAGTCCTTCGTCATCAGAGGTACCTGCATAACTGGCTCCCCACCCACCCCTCCTGGCGGGACACCTGCGCTGCCCACACAGAGCGAGCGCGGAGGCTCGGGACTGCCCTCCCGCCAGGACCTCGCGGCCTGTCTCACCCGCCCCCACCCCGACTTCAGTTGCTGCTTTTCGAGGCAACAGGACCAATATTAGGCTTCACGTGTGTTAATTAGCTGTGCTAACCCTCCTCAGAAAGGACACTGGCTGCGGGCATCTTCCTGCTGGGTCTTTGTGACCACAAACCATGTAATCTCTACCTCGTCCCTTGGCAACGGGGACATTTTTTGCAGGTTGAATGAGACTGTGACAGTTCTGACTTCCCCTTGGAGGCCAGTCATTGAAATATGTGTTTCCATTCAGGGCAAAGGCCCCCAAGGCACGTGCCAGAACCTGGGGACCCCTGCTCAGTTCATCCAAAACTTTTGATTTTTGTTTGTTTGGCTGCGCCACGCAGCTTGTGGGATCTAGTTCCCTGAGCAGGGATCAAACCCGGGTCCCCTGCAGTGGAAGCATGGAGTCTTAACCACTGGACCACCAAGAAATTCCCCATCCAAAACTTTGAAATGCAGATGTTCCCAAAGGAAAACATCTGCAACACCTACCATGGCAATTGCCCTAATATTGTTTCTGCATCAGCCAACACCTTCTCTACACCAAATACAAAATAGTAGTGAGGAAGGATTCGGGTACATGAGGCAATACTCAAAACTAGGCTTAAAAAAGAAATCACACACAGCGTTGCATTTCATCATAAATTACATATGGTTTCTTAGAAACAACACAGAAATTACAATGAGGCAATAAACATTAAATATAAGGTATGTGTTTAATTCTAAATTAAGTAGATTTAAAACTGTTTATTCCCAGCACTGCTTAAAACGGTCACATGGCAAAAACAAATGTCTCTAATCTGTTTTTATTTCTGTGTCATTTGTCCCTTTAACTGAATCTCTGTGAAACAATTAAAACAAAACCTATACCCTATGCCACTGAAGGGAAATAAAATCCCCCCATCCCAATGGTATTTTAATTAGAAATAACCCATCTCAGATATGAATTCAGGGAAAAATCTGCATTAGGACTGCAATGCTACTAATTGAGAACCTTCGAAATTGTGTTCATCTAAGTTAATGATCTTTGCTGAACGTATCTAATAGATTCTTTCTCCCTTGACAGTTTTCACCCAGTGAATTTTATAGGAAAACAAAAATGTCAGGCCATCTTGGCATATGAAAACGCCATAACAAATTATCCCACAGAGACTTTTGCTAAATGGAAAAAGCAACAAACATCAACAAAACAAGCTACTGGTATTGAGAGAAAGCATAATAAACTGGTAGTCTAGGCAGCATAAATGACAATCAACCCCTCCCCTCAAAAAAACCAAAACTTAAAGACCTGATGGTTGGGGAGTTCGTGGTACCCTCCATACTGCCTGGCACAGATGCTGTAACATGACGTGATTCACCGTTCGCCATTCCTGAACTCTGCAGCACCACACACACACACACACACACACAGAACAGAACTCGAAGGTGGGTAACATGAACCACGTGGGTGAGGAAGGAAACATACAATGTGGATGCGGAAGAAGACGCTTCTGCAAACAGCTGGAGATCCCTTGAACACCACCTCCAACCTGGTGTGACCCCTGGATGCCCACACTGACTGGCCAGGGTGTGAAAAGCAAGATTCGACAGTTCCTGTACTGAACGCACATTGGAAAGTGTGACCTAATGCCGCAAGTGATGTTCCCTGAGGAACTTCCATGCTACCTGAAGTGACAAGACCCAGTGATGGTTGAATTATTCATCTCCCACCTCCATTTGTATTCTTATGTTTCATAGAACACCTCCCCATTCACCATGGTTGCCCACAAGCCTGTTTAATAGTAAATGTTATCACAGATTCTTAGAATTGGAAAGACTCTCAGGGGACAGCTAATCTTCGTGCAACTGACCCACTGACATGTCTTTTAAAAAAAATATATGTAAAGGAAGTTCAAAACAGTAAAGACCCAAGACAGGACACCAGTCATTGTCAGCAGATTTTGTACAAATAATCTCTTCTTAACTCCATAGAGTGAGCCAGGCTCAGGCACCCTCTGACCCAAATGTGTCTTAAAGACCCCACTGCGATTACAGAACCCATGAGTGCTATACCCCAGAGTGAAACTGTGATGTAACACCACATCTGAGAGTAAGAAGATGATGGAATTTGCTGAGGGGAAAACAGTTTTTAAAAGTTGGTGAATAGCTGCAATTGGTAAATGAGGGCGCAAGGGCCCAGCTTCAGGGCTGCGTTCTTGGGTCACACAACAGTGTCAGTGTGTCCATCTGGGTGCTGTCGTCAGACACACAGATGTCCTTCTGAGTCAGACCTCGACCCAGAGGGAAGGGAACTTGACAGTATTTCCAACAGTGTCATTTCCAGCAGAAAAGACCTACCACTCACTTCCAGCAGAAAAGACCTACCACTCACTTCCAGCAGAAAAGACCTACCACTCACTTCCACCAGAAAAGACCTACCACTCACTTCCACCAGAAAAGACCTACCAGTTTGCATGCTTCTGCCTGGAAATCTGGGGTAAAATCCTTATGGAAAAAGGTGGAAAATCTTAGGTATGTGAAGCTCTAAGAAAATAACAGAAAACATTAAAAAACCAACCCTGGAGATTACAGTGATTTTGTTGTTGTTTTGTGCCTTTGAACCTTCAACAATCCCACTGGGGTGGGAGAGGGGCAGAGCCAAGGGGTTTTGTATTCGCGTCAGTGGTGCTGGAAATTTGCTTTCTTGTTCCTGAGGTCTCACTCTTCTGGAAATCACAAAATGGGGGAGGGGGCGGAAGCAAAGAGACCACCATGTGGTGTGGGCTCCTTGGGACTGCGAGGACTCACCCTCTCCTGATGGTGGAAGGCCACTGCCAGCTCTGCCAGGACAAAGCCCCAACCCAAGTCGGCTCTAGCAAAAAGGCTCTTGGGACTCAACCGCACCAACATTTTCTTCTGTGACCTCTGGATTTTTTTTGATGCGCAGAGAAAAAACAACCCTCTCTCACTTTGGTTTTGGGTGAACTTCAATCAAACACAATACAAGTTTTTAAAATCGAAGTAAGTTCTGAAGACGGCACTTATTTCTCCTTCTATCAGATCTGTCGTCTTCTTTGTATCAATACTAAGGATCCCTAAAGTGAGGGGAGCAAAGTTTCTCAAAATTCCAATCACAGAGCTGATTCTGAGTTCCTTCCAGGGCACTGGGCGGAGCTGAGCTGATGGTGAAATCGAAGCCACTGCTCCAAAAGAAGCAATTATTCTGCGGTTTGGGCTGAAGGCGACATGAGCTCTGCTCTACTCTGCTTGTGGATTCCATTACTCGCCCTGCATCATCACTTAACTCCACTGTTCATGTTTAAAATTTAATTTTTCTTCGAGGACAGCAAGCTATTTGGCCCAGACAGAATGTCATTTTGAATGGCGTGACAAGCATTCTTAAAAGCAGCTGAGATATTTGGAGAACTTTTCTCCTCTCTCTCTGGCAATTCTGTTCCTCAAAAACTTTCACAATGAGCTGAGTTGGATCCCCAGGGAGCCGGCTACCTCTGAGCGGAGAGGCACCCACCGGGGGAGGGCCTGAATCACAAGGGTGCAAATTCACCTCGCCCTCCACGCTTGGTAAAGGTGACATTGATTCTTTGCTCGATTGCGGAGGGCTCTATAACATTCATACATCCTGGGGACTCGTGGGTCAGCTGTCCGTTACTGTTGTCATCTGCTTCTCCCAGCTTGGAGACGCTTGGCTTAGCTGAAGCTGGGTGCTAGAAACAGGGGTCAAAGTCCATTCAGGTGGAGGACCCTTTTTCAAATGAGCCATGTGAATCCATGAACTGAGGTCTTTCAGTTCGGCTGTACATACATTAGTTAGTAACACCTGATAAGTTTCTCTCCATCATGTTTGTAAATAATCTTTTATTTGTGTCCTTTCCAATAAACAAAATCTCTAGGTTGTAATCCATCATCCTTTTCATCTCCTGGGAGCTCCCTGTAAAAGTAGTCACCATTTTTTTTGAAGTGTCTCAACAAGACCCTGTCAATAACGTAATAGATTTCCTCCGAACCAAAATGGGCGCAAATTTCCAAAATATTGTTTTCCTCATAAAACCATTTTCTTAGATGCCCAGTGTGTTGAAGAATGTACCTGCTGGAGTAATAGCAATTGGGCTTCAACAGACACTATAAGTTTTGTTTTATCAGGTCTAAGCCATATTCGTGTGGTTGGATCAAAATTCCCCCTTTTGTTGCCGTATCTGTTTCTCCTTTTTAGTGGGGATCTCTTGAGCCTATAGAAAGAAATCTTTTATAGGGTTAGCAAGGTTAATGGAGAGCAGTGGACAGTCTCAAGACCAGACAGGATGAATATTTAAAGCTGCCTGTTTGGCTGCAGCATTAGCAAGCTGATTTCTTTTAGCTTCCATGGTGTCAGATTTGGAATGCCCTATTGTTTTAATAATTGCTAACTGTTTTGGCAGCTGTATATTTGTAACCTGTTTTGTTTTGTAATTTATAAGTTGTGCTGAGGAGGTTAAAAACATCATTGTTTTTATAACATTCCAAAGTCGTGTGCCGCTTCAAAAGTATAGCAACTGTCAGTATAAACATTTGTTATCCTGGCCTTTAGCTAGTTGACAAGCTGGAGTTAAGGCAATTAATTTGGCCAGTTATGCTGACTTTGTTTCTGATAAATACAAGTTTTCAATTACGTCCACTGTGGGCGTTACTGTATATCCAGCTCAATAATGTCCTTGTTCATCCTCTAAGTAGGACCCATCTGTAAACTGAATTCGATCAGCCTTATCAATAGGGGCTTCTTGTAAGTCATTCCTGGAAGCGAGAAAATAATGTGTTAACAAAATGTATCCGTGGTTGTTTCCTTCCTGTAGTGCTGGAAGCAAAGTTGCAAGGTTAGGGCTGTTACCTGGAACCAAGGGAGTATTCAGTGCAGAAAGCAACAATACATCATGAGAAGCTAGTCAGCTGAGTGTGGTGAGAGCTTAGGAGAGACTCAACTGAGTGTGGGACATACATAGTGAAAAGAGACCCTATTATTGATACTATTTCCTCAGTAGCCTTACATGAGAGAGCTGTTTCTGAACTAACCCTCATACAAAGTGGAAGTCTTTTGCTACGAGTCTTCAGAGCATAAAAGCAAGTCATCTCCAAGTATTTTTGTAAAAGCATCAGAATAAGACAGTAAGACAATAACTGTCTCTAAATGACAAAAGACTCAAAAAGCATGTGCTTAAAGACCTGATTACAATGTGATTGTCAAGGAAATTTAGCCATTTCTGATATAGAACATTTTAAGATAATAACTGCAATCATGACTGACAACATACCATGGCATTTTAAATTTTAGGGACTTCATATAATTTCATACATTAATAATATTTACCTATACAGTATATCTTAAGAAGAGTTATTATTACTCATTTGACAATGCTTCCCAGTTGGAATTCTCAGATTTCATTCATTCACTCATAGGACAAACTAGGTTCTGGGGATCCAGGATGACCAAGAACCACTTACTGATTTCAAGAGGCTGGGTTAAGAGGGTCTGAAAAGGGCTACAAGGGGATGTGCTGAGCTGCAGGAGGCAGCCCAGTGATTCTGGAATCAGGCAAGCCTGGATACGGCCCCAAGCTCTGTATCCTTGGGCAAGGTACTCAACCTCCGTAAACCTCAGTTTCCCGATCTGTGACACAGGGATAATTAGATGACCCAAGTCTCTGTCCGTAAGATGCTTTTGGCTGCAGGTAACAGGATAATATACCTAAGTCACGTTTAGAACACAGGACATTTACTTCCTTCTCAGCACAAGAAGCCCATGGGCAGGCAATTCCCGGGCAGACTGCACGGTCAGGCTTCAGTGGGTCTGGCTCTGCCGCCATGCTGTAGCCAAGTCCTTCAGTTTGTCTGGAACATTCAGGTTTTAGCACTGGCAGTCCAGGGTCCTGGGAAACGCCTCAGTCCCAGGCAAACCCTGGACGTCAGGCTTCCCACATCCTGCTCTGCTTCCTAATGGCAGCAGTGGGATTACGGTGAGGACTGCACTGACAATGGCCAGGACGAGAATTCAGGGCTGGGGCTGACTCCCTGAGGAGGCAAAATCTTCCCCATGGTTCCCGTTGCAGATATTCCCTCACAGCTCATTGGTCAGAGCTGGGTCACATGACTACTCGAGACCAATCACTAGCCAAGAGGGGCAGGAGTGGCACAAGGGCTCAGCCAATCATAAGGAGCTGTAGGTGGGAACAAGGCTATCAGTGTCTGAGCACTTCCAGGCTCCCCATGGGAAGCACTTCCAGGATGGGTGTTAAGAGGAAAGAATGTTCCAGAAGCCCCCGTCCAGCAGGACAGGGGGGTCTGAAGCCCACCTTGAGAAACCTGCCCTGGAGCCCTGCCCGTCTGGCTCTCCCCTGACTTTCAAAGGCTGGTGGGATGTGCAGCCGTTGGGGATAGAACCGGGGATGCTGAGGTCCGGGGGGATGTGGAGGGGGGGCCGCGGGGAATCGAAAAATGGGAGAGGCAGAGCCCGCTGGAGAACCGGGGTTTCTGCGGGTGGACCTGGGGCCAAGGCAGAGCGAGCAGGAGTCGGGCCCAGGCCAGATGGGCGCCGGCTTGATGGGAGGCCGTGTGGGTGTGTTGTCTCCAAGCCCAGGCGTGGGCGGGACGCTGAGGCCCCTCTGCGCTTGTTCGTGAGGCGGGTGCTCCCCAACCAGTGCCTGCGTTGGAGCATGGGATTCATTTGTTTTTCAGGCTTGCCAGTCCGCCCCCCTTGTCACTGCCATACCAAATAGACATTTGCTTCTCCTTGCCGAGTCCCATATGGTCAGTGGGGGCGTCCTCCATGCAGTGACTCAGGGACTCCCCGCTCCGTCCAGCCTCTGAGGGTCCCGTCTCAATGCTTAGCTCCCAGGGTAGGAGTGGAGCTGGGACCTTGTCCTGGCCTGAGCCTCTCAGTGGCCCCTTGTCTACATTAGACGGCCTGGAGCCCCTTGGCCTGGGTGACGCGGGCCAGCTCTCTGGCTTGTCTGTGTGACCTCTGTGTGGTCACCTCCCAGTCTGAGAAATGAGATATAGCATCACCCACCACCTCTGGTCATTGTGAGGACAGGCCCTGGCCCACAGGAAATGCACGAGAAATGCTGCCTGTTCCTCTGCGCGCTTCAGCGTAAAGTGGCAAAAAGCAAACCAACACCCAAACCCTAAGTAGTTTGTTCTCGTGCATTCAGTGCATCCAGCTGGTGTGGTTCTGAAGCAAGTTTGATTTTCAGTGTTTCTGTTGATGTTCAGGACGATCCCATCGTGCTGGGCTTGACTGAAAAGGCCGGCGGGGACCCCGAGGGCACCATCCTGGGCTCCCTTTCCAGACGGTGGGGGGCCATCCTCAGCCTGTGTGAGAGTGTGTGCAGGTTGGAGAGGGGAGGGGAGGAGGGAGGCAGTTAGCTGAGGAAAAGCCCCTATTTGTCCAGTTTAATGCTAAGGGATTTCTGTGGGGTTTAGTAAATGGCGTTGGCCACTTCCAGGTCCCCTTCTCAGGGTTTCCTAAGGCTGGATTAGGGGCTTGTCTGTTCAGGGCCCTGGGTTCTACTCCTGTCCTGGCCAGAGTCTCCTAATGACAAGTGGCCCAGGAGGCTCCAGTCGTCCTCGCAGTGGGACGTCCCTGCGTGCTTCCTGGGGGCCTGCTGTTCATCCAGGAAGTGTGTAAGGAAACCATGTAGTGTTTGGGGCAGGGGAGCGTGCTGCGTGTGCCCCCCCGCCCGGCCCTACATCAGTACAGTGTCACTGAACACTGTGTTTGAGACTATTGTTTAGGGAAAACCAGTTATCAAAGGAGGGAAAATATGGTGCACTCAGCTCCCAGGGGCTTGTTAAATGTCAGATGGGAACCGGGGGTCGGAGTTTGCCGACATCTGTAACTGAGCAGAAACCTCAGTCCTTGCTTTGCAGAGCTAAGCTGGGAGGCACATGGGGTCCAGATGAGAGAAGCAGCAAGTAGATGGTAAGGGACCCATGTTGGGGGGCAAATGATCCTGCGTCTCAGGGGCATTGGTGCAGCGTCTAAGGTTCTAACTCATTCAGTAAGTTACTGAACACCTACTGTACACCAAGTCAACACCGCCTCAGTTCTGCATCAGACCTCCATGAGACAAGTACTTTATGTGCCAGGTAGGGTATGTTGGGTTATAAATGACAAAAACCTCAACCTAAAGTGTCTTACTCAAAAGTGTATTTTTCCCTCTGGCACATGTGCTTTGGAAGGTCCGTGGATACACTAGCTTCAGGAGCTTCATCCAGTGTCCAGTTGATGTCACTTGGCAAAATCTCTCAGCTCTCTTCGCAAGGTGGGCTCCCTTCTCAGTCGACTTCCTCCCCTCAAGTGTGAAAGTCACTCCCAGGACCTCATCTTTCAGGGCTGACATCTAGTGAAGAGAAGTGAGAATCTTTGAACTAGCGTCTCTACCTCATCCTGTTGCACCTTTTTGGATCTTACTGGATTGTGTGCTCAGCCCTGATCAATAACCATGGCCCTGAGGAACACAGTGCACTGATTCATTTGGGCCTGAATAACAGGGCTTAACTTTTTTTTTTTTTTATTAATTAATTTTATTTTTGGCTGCGTTGGGTCTTCGTTGCTGCACGCGGGCTTTCTCTAGTTGCAGCAAGCGGGGGCTACTCTTCATTGCGGTGTGCGGGCTTCTCACTGTGGAGCACAGGCTCTAGGCACGAGGGCTCAGTAGTTGTGGCTCACGGGCTCAGTTGCTCCGCAGCATGTGGGATCTTCCCAGACCAGGGCTCAAACCCGTGTCTCCTGCATTGGCAGGTGGATTTTTATCCACCGCGCCACCAGGGAAGCCCAATAGGGTTGACCTTTAAGCCCAGGATGGAGTCAACCTCAAATTACATGGGCTGCCAGTGGGGAAGGAGATGGTCACCTGGAGGGAAGTTGAGGAGACTTTTGCAGGAGAAGAATGAAGGGCTGCTGAGAGGCGAAACAGCAGATGTCCACTGAAGTGGAGTAAAATACGCCACCTCAAAGTATGCCACTTGGTCATAAGGATCATTTTGAAGTGAAGGCAGTCTTTTTCTCTTTGGTTGGTTTTTTTCCGTTTGGTTGGTGTTTTGTTTTGTTTCTATTTGGGTTTTTTTTTTTTGGGGGGGGGGCGTGTTTTTTGTTTTGTTGTTTTTTATCCTGAAGGCAGACTTGAAGAAACAGACACCAAAAAAGCTTTCTGTTTCCTAAAAGCAGGGCATACACTTATAAAGTTGTCTTCCGCTCCCCTTTCTAACTAGGAAGAACCAGAGACAAACCTAGACCCTTATCACCTAGCGACATCCCGGGAGGAATCTACGTAACAAAACTCACTGACCATTCTTCACCTTCCATCAGTCCCCCCATGTGCCTGCCTTCCACAATTTGCCACCCTAGAAACTCAAAGTCCTGTCACTTCTCCAAAAGTCCATCATTCCTTTAGTTAAGATGCTACGTAAACCCAGGTGCTAACGGCTCTTTTGGGTTACTCATCGCCGAGTACTCTGATGCACATGTTAAGAAACTTCTGTTTGTTTTTCTTCTGTTAATCTGTCTAGTCAGTCTAATGTCCAGGGCTCCAGCCAAGGAAGCTAAGATGTGAAGAGGAAAAAAACATTTCTTCCTCTCATCCACCATGCTACTGTTTATCACACCATTTTATAATTAGGGAAACTAAAGTTCAGGCAATGTAAGTGACCTCCCCAAGGTTACACAGTGATTAAGTGGGATTGCTGAGAGTCTATGCCCAGTCGTTTTGACTCTTTGTTATTTGACAGCTTCCTGGGCCTCAACTACGTTGTTATTTGTGGTCCAAGATTACACTGCAGCTATCTTGGTAGTCCCTATAGGTGGCAGAATAAAGTCTTAAATCGAGTAGTGTTCAGTAACAGAATTGAAAAATTCTTCCAGGGGCTTCCCTGGTGGCCCAGTGGTTGAGAGTCTGCCTGCCGATGCAGGGGACGCGGGTTCGTGCCCCGGTCCGGGAAGATCCCACATGCCGCAGAGCGGCTGCGCCCATGAGCCATGGCCGCTGAGCCTGCGTGTCCGGAGCCTGTGCTCCGCAACGGGAGAGGCTGGCACAGGGAGAGGGCCCCGGACCAAAAAAAAAAAAAAAAAAAAAAAAAATCTTCCAAACAAGATCACTCTCAATAATTTGAAGTTTAATATTAAATTTCAAACCCATCTTCTAGCTGATGCCTTCCTTTGCCATTTTGTAATAATGTCCCTTTTATTTCCAAGGATCGCTGAAGCAGTGAATTTCAAAGACTCCGTGAGGCCTGCAACCAGTTACCATATTTCCCTGGAGGAATCACGACCACTGGCTCTCCCAGGGAGTGTTAGGCGCTTCTCTTCACATCATCCGTCTCGTGCACAAACAGGTGAGGTGCTCTTCCTTGATTTGGTTTAGCATTTAGGACAGTTGTTTGTCCACATACTCACAGAAAGAGTCTTCAGTAGTGTGGTGGCCTGACTTGGCATCCTGCTCCCCCAAGAGGCCCTTCCTTTCCTTGATGTGTAGCAGAAAACTCGTCCAGTGGCAATGAGGGTTGATCTCAGGGTATTAACGGGTAAAAGGCATCTGAGGCCAAACTGAAGATTTCACACAGTGCTACAGCGACTGGGGATGTTTCTATGAATAGAAATAATGTGTTGTGGGGGGAGGGAGATGTGATTTGGGGGAAGTGGGGATAAATTGGCCAGTTCTCTGTGGTCTTGTGTAACAGCCAATGGCAAGTGAAGGAATGCCTTCTGCCTGAAGAAACACACTTGAGGGCTTAGAACACACCATTAAGTTTGCTCTGATGCATCTTTACTTTTTTTCTACATTGAATTTCTTTTTCAGTGGATGAAAGTACCCAAGTTACTGCTAATGTGGATGTGAACCGTCCACTCACTTATTTTTTTTTTATTTTTCTTTTTAAGCAGAGGTCTTCTTACAAGCCCATGTGATTTAAATTTATTTATTTATTTATTTTGGCTGTGTTGGCTCTTCGTTTCTGTGCGAGGGCTTTCTCTAGTTGCGACGAGCGGGGGCCACTCTTCATCGCGGTGTGCAGGCCTCTCACTCTCGCGGCCTCTCTTGTTGCAGAGCACAGACGCGCAGGCTCAGTAGTTGTGGCTCACGGCCCAGTTGCTCCGCGGCATGTGGGATCTTCCCAGACCAGGGCTCGAACCTGTGTCCCCTGCATTAGCAGGCAGACTTTCAACCACTGCGCCACCAGGGAAGCCTGAGAAGAGACCTTTTTTAACAGCAGAAAATTTCTTCTCTCTTTCCTCATTAAAGTAGGAGGTTCCAGACATCAGCTTCAGAAACGTACTCCAACCCACCAGCCTCAGTAGCACATTGACACAAGGGGCTAGGCAACCAACACTGGCGTGTTACATTTGGATAATTAGCCACGAGTCTGGTCTTTCCACCAAGTGTGAGATGCGAACTTGCAGTTTCATCAGACAGAGAAGATAAAGGCGGGTCTTTTCTTCATCTCCCCTCATTTCAGACCATCCAACTACACGGCAAGCAGCGTGCCCAAGTCTGCAAATCAAAAGCCATTTGAATTTGTTTAAGAGGAGTGAAGCCTATTCACTGATTCAGGTATGTTCCTCCTGGGCTGTTTCGTCACCATCTTTGGAAAAACACATGAGGTGGGGTCCACGGATAGACCGTGACTTGTCCTGCAGGGATTTGAAACGCCGTGATTGGCATTGTGCCCTCGCGGGAGAGCTCTGCTCCTGAAGCACTTATCTGACAGGTCTTGGTTCATCGGTGATTCACAGTGATTTTGCCCTCCAGGATTTCGGGGGCGGGGGCCCTTAGTGTCATGAGGACACATTTCCTGTGTCTGGAGGATGATGCATTCTGATGGGAAAGCATGAGTTGGGGCAGAATGCCTCCTCGTCCTGGCAGGTTCCCCGTGGTCCAGAGGCAGAAGCGCCGCAGAGTTGGTGAAACTCTTCAGGACCTGCTGGTGCATGTGGGTGGAGAGTCTGCTCATTGTTAATGAGGCTTCTTGATCTGTCAAGACATTTAACGTTTATTACGTGTCCGTAATGATTCAGAGAAGCAGCATTCCGTGCTCTTGGGAGAAGCACGTGCCAGTGTGGGACGTGAGCGCCTAGAGGGACAGGAAGGGCCCTGCCTCCCTCGGCTCACACGGGAGCGGGGTGCCACCCCTCCTCGTTACCACAGGCCCCGTGGCAGGTGCCACACAATGGGGCCCCACTGCAGACGTGCTTTTCTGTTGAAAGTCAGTGAAAAAAGCAGGATTCTCAGCTTTCCTTAAAAAAAAGGTAATAGATTTTTTGAGCAAACATCTTCCATGTCCCTGACAAGAGCCGCCTGCAGTGGCTCAGAATATGACCTCTAGCCCTTGAGGAGGGACTAAAGGGCCTTGACTTAATGGCCGCACTATTAATACTTGGTGTTACTTGACTGTTTTCCTTTGCTTCTGCATTTTCTCACTTCTCTGATTAAACTTATTCTCTGGCTGAAGTTTCTCCACAGACAGAGGCAGGCAGAGGACAGGGTGGGGTGGGGGAAGGAGCACATTGTGCGGCCCGTCTCGCCTTCCGCACCCTTTACTCGTCACAGCACGCTGCTCCCCGCTTTCCTCCCACCTTACTGGCCCTTCCTTCTCAGTCTCCTTTTCAGGCTCAGCCTCCCCACTACAAGTTAAGCGTTCCACAGAGGTGCATCCTGGGTCTCCTCTCTCCTCACTGTACTTCTTTCTGTAGTTAATCTTATCATTCCCCACGCCTTCGAAACTGCCCGTACATTGATGGATCCCAAAGTTATGTCTCTAGAATATTCCTATCTCTTAGCTCTAGATTCATGGGTCCAGTTGTTTCCTTGATGTCTGCATCTGGATGTCTCGTGGGAAGTGCAGCGTCCACAGGCCAAAGTAATCTCGGGTCCCTCACTTCAGACCTCGCTCAGCGTTTCCACTTTGCTAAACTGAACCACAATCCATTGACCTGGGTGAATCAAGAGAACCCATTCCTTGTATTCCCTTTCCCTTACTCTCCTCGTATCCAGCTCACTGCTAACTGTTGATTTCATGTCCAAAATTCCCTGAAATCCACCCAGTTTCCTCGTCTCCACGGCCTCCACCCCCAAGTGCACCCAGTGCCATTTCTTGCCTGGTGCCCGCACAGCCTCCTAGCTGGACTCCTGCCCTCTGTTCTCCCTGTGGCAGATCGAGTGCTTTTTTGAAGAAACAAGTCTGGTCGTCTGCCTCCCCTGCTGTGGGTCCTCCCCAGCTCCTGTCACACTCGGGGTGAAGGCAAACCCGCCCCCGTGGCCCAGGGCCCGGCACTGTCCCCTCAGCTTCCTCCTGTACAACCTCCTCTTCTGCCTCTGCCTCAGCCGCTGGGCCTTTGCACACACTGTCCACCCAGCCCAAAGCCCTCTCCTCCCTTTCTGGTCACTGCTGGTCACCCTGTGCCTCAGCTCTGTTGTCATGCCCTCTTGGTCCAGGTGGTAGCGCTCTGCTGTGCCCCACTCCTTGTTGGCACTGGCAGCGCTGTGCTGTCCCCACTCCTTGTTGGCACTGGCGCACGTCCTGTGGTCACTCACTTCCTGTTGCTCTTTTCTGCTAGACTCTTTTCTGTCAGCTCATGTTTTTGGTTCATCATGGAATGCACAGCACACGGCATACAATAGGAACTCAACGAATATCTACAGTATAAAATGAACTACAAATAATAGTCCTTTGTAAATGGAAATCAGAGGTTAGAAAAGGCTGATGACACAGTGCAGCTGCGGTGGCTGCAGGACCCGAGTCCCGGTGTGAGACGCCAGAGCCCAGGGTGCTGCTCTGTGTCTCCTCTGGGGGCGAGGCCAGGCTTCATCTGCATCTGCCCCGTGTTTGTGTTCACGCCCCGGGCAGGAACTGCAGTGCGCTGCTGAGCTTGTAATTTAATGAGCACATACATCCGTCCATCAGACAGCCTGGTTCAGCTACTGTTTTAAGAGATTTGAAGATAAATCTACTGCGAAGGTCAGTCAATTAAATCGCCTATTATTGTCTATTAAGAAAAATGTGTATAACAAGATTAACATGTAGTTGGCCCTCCATATCTGTGAGTTCTGCATCCATGGATTCAACCGACCTCAGATCGAAAATATTGGGGAAAAAATTCCAGAAAGTTCCAAAAGGCAAAACCTGAATTTGCTGCAAGGCAACTATTTACATAGCATTTAAAATGTATCTACAATTGTTTACACGGCTTTTACCTTATTTTAGGTTTTATGAGTGATCTGGAGATGATTTAAAGCATGGAAGGAGGGGCATAGTTTATATGCGAATGCTATGCCAGTGTCTATAAAGGACCTGAGCACCTGTGGATTTTGGTGTCCTTGGGGGGTCCTGGAACCAATCCCTGTGGATACTGAGGGATGACTGCAATTCACAATAAAACATGGAAAAAGATATTTATTTTTCGAGACACTGAACCATTTAGTTGTTACAAGTATACATAAATTTTATGAAGCAATAATTATAATGTAGACAAGCTTTTTATTCTCACAGTTAATTATAATTGTGAAAGGCAGGATTATCGCATGGAGAGTCACCAGATCACATCCCCCGCAGATTAAATTGTATCACTAAAGTGTACCCACCGCCTCCTTATTTGTCTGATTTTTTTTTTAATACTTGTGCTTTAAAAACACGGAAGTTAGAGATATGGGAACATATGTATATGTATAACTGATTTACTTTGTTATAAAGCAGAAACTAACACACCATTGTAAAGCAATTATACCCCGATAAAGATGTTAAAAAAAAAAAAACACGGAAGTCGTTGTGGTGAGTGTGATCTGCGCTTGTGCCCGTCTCACCTGCATCAGGTTCTTGGAGCTGTGGGTGCATTCTCACAGCTGAGGGTCTCCTTAACTCCATCAGTTGGCGGTTTGACTCCTTTCTTCCGTGATTTTTATTCCACCTGTTGAAACGTGTGGACAAGTCACCACACCCTTGCCGTTGGACTCAAATGGCCCAGCAGCCTGGGAACCCTGCCCCGCCCTCTCCACAGAGGCCCGTGTCTTCACGACAGGCCCCCATGTCACAGCCGCTGGCTCAGGGGCTGGAGGAGGACGGGCTGGGGCTGTGGCCGCAGGAGGGCCTGAGACTTTGCACAGGGTTCAGCCCCCGCAGGGCCGGGGTCCTGAGCCGTCCTGGGGGCTCCTGTCTGGCCTCCAGCCGCTCCACTGACAGCCGTGGTCACCCCTCATTCATGTCTCTGAGCCGTCTCGTCTGCGCCTGGACTCAGAGCACCTTCCGTTGGGGCAGGAGCGCTGCTCTCCCTGAGGGCGGAGCGACCGCCCCTGTTCATGGCCATCGAGGACCCACAGAAGCTTCCAGGGCTTTCCTGGGGGTGATGGCTTTGAAGATCCCAGCAGTGAGACACTCCCTTCCTAAGGATACGGGTGAGGGAGCTGGGGTCTCCCCTCCCCTTCTCTTTCATCTGCATCCATAAGGACTTTTTGAAGCAAACCTGACCCAACCTGCAATATCCACAGAGGAATGCAAAGGCCCCTGTGACCTGCTAGGGGCAGATTGGATCAGGGCTGACATGCCGCAGTCAGAATCTCTGCTCAGCTCTGTGTCGCCACACTGGCTCTGCGCTCAGACAGCGTGGCCTCCGGCAGTCACCAGGCCAAGGCCTACCTCGTTCACACCAAGCAGGAGACCCAGGGCCTGTCCCAGCCTTCCCAGGTCTCACTGCCACTTATCTGCCCAGATGGTGTCACTGCTGGCCCGGCCGTCACCGCGGCAGGAGCCAGATGCATGGTTGGCTGAGACCCACACGATGGGGCGGTGCCTTTCCAGGAAAATCAGGGCCCAGTGAACCAGGAAGCAGGTCAGTGGGTGCTAAGCAGCCATGAGATTGTCCTGCGACCAAGGCCAGGGATGTGGGCTCACTTATTTTATTTGTGAGCTTCTCCAATAGAGTGGCTCGCAGGGGACAACGTGGAACAAGGGAGAGGACAGAAATGTGAGCTGGTACATACTGGTGAGGGTCACAGCGGCTCAGGTGTCACGACCTTCCCAGGCACCTAGAGGTGCCTAGAGGATGGGCTCCTAAAACCCCCCTTTCCACTCTGAGTGGGACTGATCATCTTTGAGGAAAACGGTGAGAAGTGTTAGAGCACAAACATGCTTGTTATCACTCTCAGCCCTCGGGCCAGGTGTACTGGCAGATCAGCATTTCACAGCATCTCAAACTCCACTGCCTCCTGGCAGAAACAAAACCATTACAGAAATGAAAGCATCATCTCCCTGGGGGGGTGCGATGTGATCCCCTTGGGGGCCACACCTCCGGCTGAGAATCATTGTCTGCAAATCCTCCATCCAAGGAGGTGTGTTTGGAGATCTGCATTGTAGTGTGTGTTATTGAAAACAATATTTTTCCCAGTTGAAGACCATTTGAGAGAGAGACAGGGAGAGATTACCTGTATTGATTATAAACTCCTTTGGTTGGATGTAGGCTGTAAAGCAGTTAATTCAGTTAGAAAGGAGGTTTTTTCTAATTATGGAAAACCTGTGTCTTCTGAGAAGGACCCCTGGACACAAGACCCATGAGAACTGCCAGGGCCAGGGGCGTGGCTTACCCTTCAGTGTCATAAAGGACATCATCCTAAAGCCAGCTGCTCAGAGCCTCCCTGGAGTCCCGGCTTTTCTCCAACAAGTCAGGAGTGAGAGAGCGAGGTGGAGGTGTGAAAAGGTCGAGGATCGCTTTAGAAGATCAGCTCCTTTCTTCTCATGTGAAGAATGAATAACGTGTTGACATGTGGTCTGCAGAGGGCCTTGGAGAAATTCAGCCCACGGTGTCTGGGATGAGTGATTTATTCCATGGGCAAGAGGCACCTGGAGGAACAATCCAGAAGGAGGTCCAGAGTCAACAGTTCTGGGACACTTTTGATGTGGGTGGAGAGTAGAATCTACCCCTGGACCTCGGAGGCCCTGGATGGGCCCTGGGTGAAATGACTGTGTCCTGGGTCCCCGCTCAGACCACAGCCTGGTGTCTGTTCCACAGTAAACCCAGAGCACGCGCCTCGGAAGCCAACAGGGGAGGGAATGCTGCTGCCAGAGCTCGAGGAAAGGAAGCCTGGGGGACAGAAGGCCGAACCTGAGGTTTGAGGGTTGTCGCTGCGAGTCCCGGTGGGAGCCAGCGTGGCTGGATGTGAACACAGGAGGGAGAACGCCCGAGTGAGACAGGGTCACCCCAGCTGTCAGGGGAGCTGGATAAAACCAGGAGAGGCCAACCCATGACACCCACACGTGAGCGGTTTCTGAAGTCGAGGAAACTGCCCTGAGCTGGCCGTGCTCTCCCTGGTGAGCCCGCCCCTCAGCGGCTGCAGTGTGTGCAGGGAGCTTCTCTCGGCCCTGGGAATGGACTGGATGCCTCGGAGCTGCCTCATGGATCAAGGGAATCATGGGTGGTGTCTTAGTCCCCTGGGCTGCTGTAACAAAGTCCCACAGACTGGTTGTCTAGAACCAGCAGACATTTATTTCTCAGGGTCCTGGGGGCTGAAGCCTGGCCAGGTTCCAGGGAAGACTGTCTTCTGGGCTGCAGGCTGCCGAGTTCTGCTGGGCCCTCACGTGGCAGAAGGGGCGAGGGAGCTCTCTGGGGCCTCTTTAATGAGGGCACTAACCGCACCCATGAGGGCTCCACCTCATGACCTAATCACCTCCTGAATAGGCACAAAGAGACTCTTGGTAGAGGGGGTGGGGCTTGTCTGGGCCCCAGCTCCAGGCTGCTGGGTGCTTCCACTCTGGGCACCCAAGTAGAGACCGTGGTGCAGTTTGGGGTGGTGATTTGACCTCTGAACCCAGTAGTACTCTCCCTTTCCAACTCCCCCTACCGCCTCTGCTCAGGTGCACAGGCATCTCCTGGGACACGGGCTTCTCGCAGCCAGGAGCTCCAGAATGGCTCCTGGGAGAACGCCCCTTGGAGGGAAACTCTGCCAGACCCTCCTGGGCACCCAGGGCACGCGCTCAGCTTCTGGCCAGCATCCTCCATGAACAGGGTTATGGGGCCCCCTCCCTGCCAGGCCAGGACGATGGTGAGTCAGGGTGTGTGCCGTGTTGAGAGCCGCGCTTGCAGGCTCTGCTGGCTCACGGTGCTCTCCACAAGCACTCCTTCCCTGGGTGCAGGTCTCTGGAGAAGGCATCTTGTTAGCATCCTGCTTAGGAAATGACCTAATACATAGCTTCAAGTTCTGTCGGAGCCTGACATTTTACTCTGACTCTCTTTCCGTTTTAACGATCCCTGGTAATCATTAGGAGGGTGAAAAGTGTGTGTTTTCTCTTCTTGTTAAGGATCGTGCTCAGCTGCAAGAAACGGAAGAGACAACCAAGAGCCTGGCCCGACGGGGATTTACTTTCTTCCTCGTCAGACATCCGAGGAAGGCGGTTCAGGGCTGGTGTGACAGTTCTCGATACCCTCAGGACCTGCTGTGGTGTGTGGTTTGGGCACCACTGTGCTGTCTTGTGGTTACAAGGGGGCTGCCCTACCTCCCACATCACAGCTGCATTCCTGGCGAGAAGAACGGGGAGGGCAGATGACAGAAGGGACCAGCCAGCTGAGTCCACCCCTTAAAGGAATCCTCTTCCCCTGTCTGCATTTCGTTGGTCAGAGTTCTGTCACATGACCAGCATATGTCCAGGGGGTTCTGGGAAATGTAGTTCCATAGCTGGGCACATTGCAACTCTGATCTACAATGGTGTCCTGTCCCTTAGAATGAAGGGCCTATGCACACAGCTCAGGCACCATCTGGGCCTGCCAGAGCCCTCAAGGAGGTGGGTCTGGCTCTGTGGGGCCTCCCTGGGCCCCTCCCAAGATCTGGCTTCTGAGCAGTGGCAGCCAGACAAGAGGTGAGGGACCCGCCTGATGCAGACCAGAGTCAGCCTCCCCATCCTTTTCCAGTCCTTGTTGCCGTGCCAGCAATCTGTCTAGAGGGAGACTGGGGAAAGCCTCCCAAATCCTTAATCCTGGGGGCACATCCCTGAAGTCAATGCATCAGGTGCACTGGAGGCTGGTTCCAGAATCCCACGGAAACTGAGCCACGGACGAGCAGAGGGAGGTGTTGCTGCTGAGGGACCAAGTGAGCTTGGACACATTAGCAGTTCACTCTGTTCCAGAAAACTGTGTGTGTTTGTCGGGACGTCCCTGGTGGCGCAGTGGTAGGAATCCGCCTGCCAATGCAGGGGACACGGGGTCGAGCCCTGGTCCGGGAAGATCCCACATGCCGCGGAGTAACTAAGCCCATGCACCACAACTACTGAGCCTGCACTCTAGAGCCCGCGAGCCATAACTACTCAGCCTGTGTGCCACAACTACTGAAGCCCGCGCGCCTAGAGCCTGTGCTCCACAACAAGAGAAGCCACTGCAATGAGAAGCCTGCGCACCACAACGAAGAGTAGCCCCCCCCTCGCCACAACTAGAGAAAGCCCGCACACAGCAACAAAGACCCAACGCGGCCAAAATAAATAAAAAATAAATTAATTTTTTTAAAAAGTACTGAGAGGCAACAGACAAAATGACATTTTATTGTGCTGTGCTGTCGGTATTTTGGATATCTTTCTCCTGACTTCCCCAGACTTCCTGTAATGAGCTGCCCTGTCTTACATGTAAAGCAGGAGCCTTGCAGAGTCAGGCCAGCTCTCCAGGAAGTTGGTTAATTAAAGCTGACAGTCAGGAGGGCCTGTGGAGCTGACTCTGCCACCAGGGCCCCTGGAGCCAGGAGCTTCCTTCTTTCCTCCCCCTCCACCCCTCCCCCCTCCCCTCCCCTTCCCCCTGCTGGGGCGGGAAACGCTGCCTCTCAGCCTCCCTGTCTGAGATTCACATTAGCTCATAAAAGCCTCTGAGCTGCACAGTGTCCTCTGGAGGAGAAAGAGGAAGGCTCCCCGTGGTCAGGCCAGAGGTTCCAGAGCTGTTTTTGAATAGTGGGCCTTTTCTTTGCAGGATGACTGAAAGCTCTGGCAAATGCTGATCCACAGCAAGTTTAGAGAAAAACTTTATTCTTAGTATGAGAGCTCTCTTCCAACTCCCAGTCCACAAACAGACTCTAACATGGAACTGAAAAAATACCTGAAAGATTTTATTTATTCAGTCTCAAGAGGCAGAAACACAGCTGAAATAGTTTTTGCAAAAACAAGAATTTGCTGCCTCATATGACAAAAGCATCCAGGGTGATGGCTTCAGGCATGGCTCGATCTAGGGGCTCAAGTGACGTTCTCAAGATTTTGTCTTCGTTTTGCTATCTCACATAGATTTCTCCATTTGTGCTTTGCTGCTTTGCATATGGTACCAAGATAGCTGCCTGGGTCTGAATCTCACTAGCACCTGTGTCTTCTCAGAAGCTCAGCATTTTTCTTTCTCAACAGTTTCAATGAAACTCCAGAACTGTGTCTCATTGGTCCACCCAGGGCTACAAGCCCATCCCTGGGGAGATCTCTGGCAGGGGGATCTGATGAGGCGGTTACCCAGGCTCGGGTCACATCGCCGTCTTAGATCGGCAGGGGATCCAGCCCCCCGACCGCACGGAATGGTGGGGGTGATGGTTCACCGAGGAGAACGCAGGTTCGGCTTCTAGAAGGAGGAGGACTTCGTGTAGACCCAGCAGCACCAGCAGGTGGCCGTCGCCCTTCAAGTCCGGCCTGTCGTGTGCCCCTTCCTTCCTCCTCAGGCCTCCTACCGGCTGGCCTGCTTCCTGCCCCACCCTCCACCCGCAGGGTCCCGCTGTCCCGGGCCATCCATGCTGACACGGCTCCTGGGGTGTGCGCGTGGTGTCTGTGTGGTTAGACTCTGGGCTCTCGGAAGGGCTGTGTCTCATCTCACATCTGCGCTGTGACCCCAGCTCTTAGCACATCATGTCTGCATCTGTCGAGTGTCAAGGTCGTGCTTCAGGAATGGACGGAAGCAGGACTGGAAGGGAACCTGAGTCGGCCGACATGCTTTCCTGCTCTGACATTTTGCAGGTTCTCGTGTCTTGGTCTGTATCACGTCCCCGTCGTCGGCCTGGGACAGCTGCAGAGAGGGTGTGCAGTCAGGCAAGAGGACTCGTGTGCTGCCTGACCCGCCGGACTATCGTGACCTCCGTGGGCGAGGTCACCTCAGGGTCTGGATGTCCCCTGTCTTGGTCCAGAGCATCGTTCCATGTGGGGATGGCTGAGGGGTATTTAAGGCTGCTTTTTCCTTTGTTTTGGTGTTTCTTTGCAAGCCCTGGGCAGTAAGGGCCAGAAGGGCTGAGAGGCAAGTCCAGCTCAGACACACACATCTGGTCACACACAATTGTGTGACCCTGTCGCTGATTTGGGGTGGTCGGCACAGAGCTGGTGTACAATAAGTGCTCAATAAATTACAGTCAAGTGAATGAGTCAGATGAATGTGATTTGTTGTGCCACAGGCAGGTGGGGCTTAGGATTCCCATTGTTTCGGTAGGATGGGGTAGGAATTAATAGGGTCTAACATCTCCCACTGCCATTTTGAAAATATAGTGTATGAATGTTGAATCAGAAAGGAGATGGGATGGTGGTGTGGGCCCAGGTCTCTTTCCAAGACCCAGAGAAATTATTCATTACCAGAACATTTTTATGTTTTCTTTTTTTTTTTGAGATTTTGCCTCAAATGTCTTTAAGAAGCTAATCCCTCTCTTCAGACAAGCTGGTGAATCACAATGATGAAACTTTCTCAGTGAGGAAACAATGAAACATCATTGAAAGCATTTAAAAAGAGAGAGAGTGAACAATTGTTACAGCTTCAGGAAGAGATAATTTTCCACATGAATTGCTAAAATAGGAGGAATCTCGCCTTTTGTGCTGTAAGGAAAGGATATTCTGGAGATGAAGCATTTAAAGAAAGCGCTGAGTGCGAATTGAAACAAGAACGATTAAACAACCATTGTTCTGGCCCATTCCTTGCAGTCCTGGAATGTTTCCGAAGTTGAGGTGCTGATTAAAAGAAGAATGTTCTCCTCAGACACATGTCAATGGCACTTGTTCCATTTTATCCCTTTATCCCATAGGGAGCTTGTGGCCTCCGGGCCGTGCACAAGCGCGTGGTGTCTGGACTGCAGGGTCTGTGTCTGTGTCTGACCCAGCAAAGGCCCCGAAGCTCACTGAGTGTCTGGGGAGGACCGGGGATCTGAAGGTCCTCACCCACTTAACCTTCTGCACGAAAATGGTGGAAAGCACAAACTTCCTCTTGCAGAATTCTCACCCTCCCAGGGAGCCTGGGTTGGAGCTGCGCCTTTGCAGAGGGACCACCAGACTCGCCGTGAGTTTCCATGTTAAGTGCCGCGTCCTCAGACGGGAGGATCTTTTCTCCAGGCTCTGGGTTCCAGACGGGAACGAGCCTCTTACAGGCGCTGTCACCTGTCTGGGGCATTTCGTGTCTCCTGGTCCAGGAGGTCTCGGGGGAGGACGCGGGCAGCAAGGCAGGGCGTAGGCGTGGACTCGGGTCCCCGAACGTCCCTGGGCCTCAGCTTCCTCCTTTGCAGGGTGGGGTCATCACAGCGCCTGCCTCAGGGGCGCCATGGGGTTACGGGGGGCGGTGCTGTGCTGTCAGGGGGCTGCGCTGGGTGAGCAGGCGTGAGTGAGTGACCAGGCGGCCCCGCAGGGACGTCCACGTCCTGCGTCCGTGAGGATGCGCCGTGCGCCTCACCGGATCCTGGCCGGTGTGCCGCGCCCCCGGGGCTGCCCCCAGATCCAGGGAGGTGACGCGTCTCAGGGACCCCGGGCTCTTGGCGGTTCTGATGCTCCGGAGAGGAAGATGGTAGTCCTGCCTGAGTTCCTGGAATCGCGTCTCCTAAGCTGTCGATGGTTAAGCGCAATCTCGTTTCAGACCAAATCCTCCACCACCTTCCCTGTCCAGAATCCTCTTCAGGAGTCTAAACAGCCACTGCCTCAGGGAGCAGCACATCTCCAGCCCCTCCTGCGGCTTCCTGCCGCCCTGAGGTGGGGACGGACGGACTGCCAGTAGCCTGCAGAAAGCCTCAGGGAGTTGGGATGGTTGTGACGTGATCTGAGCCGATTTGGTCACGGACAAGGGTTCGGTTATTTTGATGTGTGACTGCTACTTCTAGAAAGTCTGAGATGATGAGGGTCACGTGCTCTCACACAGCCCTCCTCCCAGGTTATGATGGAGCCAGGCCCAGACCAACCCTGACACGCAGATGGTCGTGTATTACACACACTTACTGGGAGGCAGACACTGAAGGCCCAGGTCAAGCCCTCCTGAGAGCCCGTGAAAACCCCAGATCTCCTTGCTGGAGATCCAGCCTCACCTGCAGGCAGGGCCTACCTGACATCCCACAGGCAGGACCTTTACTTCCTGCTCAGCACCAGCCCACAGCATCCTCTGATCCACAAGATGGACCCAGAATTGCGTAGGGACCGTGGGTGCAGACCACCTGTCCTGCTGGTCTCTTTACCTGTTCGTGTCAGATTGGGGGTGGTGTCTCCAAAATATGTTAGCCAGTCCCCTCGTGACCAGTAAGAATGCATTTCTAAGGCCTGGGGTGCTAGTTAATAAGCTAGACTTTTCACCCAAAGAAACCCGCTTCTGGGTTCACTGTGCTGATTAAATCACAGCAACATCCAGTGCTGATCAGACATGACGCTAGGTAGGAGCTCTTGTAGTAACTGCCCTGAACTGAGCGATGGGGTAGAAACTCCCCAACCTGGGTGCAAATCCCTGAGGCAGCAGGTAGAGAAAGGCAGCTGGGCAGGGCCCGGCTGAAGGCTTCCCCTGGCCCAGGTTCCCTGTTGACTGGTCAGTCCCATCACTGTGGCTGATCTTGGACTTCTATGGCCTGGCGCCCGCCCTTGGAGGCTGAGCCACGGTCTGGGGATGGGCGTGAATGAGGACGGCTTCCTGGGGGCAGGAGCTGTGCCAGTCCAGGGCGATGGCACAGCAGTTCTGTAAAGGAGACCTCCTTCCAGGAAGGGCTGCCAGATCGGGGAAGGGACGGGACTGCGGTCTCAGGGCGTCCGTCCTTGGCGTTAACCCCGAGCTCCGAGTACAGGCCCGGGTCCTTCCATCAACTGCTATCAGCTGCGGGAGGTGGTGCGTTGTCATGGTGACACATCCCTGAGCTCTCCCTCCAGGCTGTGGTCTGTCCCAGGGCTGCGTGAGGGCCATCTGCAGTCACTTTCCCACCCGGCCTTTCACAGGGTGACAGAGGCTCCCGTGAGCGACCCCGGGCCACCCTCCCTTCCTGCCCCAGGGGTCCGGGAGGACCACTCGCCTCGTCACCCAGACAGAGGCTCAGGCTCAGACCCGACTCCAGTCCCCCCGCCTGTTCAACCCTCCTGGTCAGAGCACGGGCAGTGGCAGGGGTGGAAAGGGAGCGAGTGTGGAAGGCCTCGCCCTGCTGTCTCTCTGTGCTGACTTAACCCCCAGGTCTGCAGGGCCCGGCAGCATCGCCCGCTCCCAGACTCCCCGGCTGAGCTGGCTGTTTCCTCTGACTTTGGTCAGTGACGGCGGGGGATCCGAGGCGGCCCTGCCTGGATCCTTCCCTACCACCCACCACAGCGAGGGGTCCAGCAGCAGAGTTCCCGCATCCCATGTCCTCCAGGCTCGCTGGAGCGCTGCTGTCCTTCCAGAGGGGGCGTTACTTCCGCCCCGCCCCACCTGCTCCCAAGGGGTTAACATCCATCACCTAGGACAACAGCCCCGGTGTCCTCTGCAGAGGGGTCAGCGGGGAGATTTCACATTCTGATAGGCTCCCACCTCCAGAGTTGGCCGTCTTCCTCAGGAGGGGGTCTGGACACTAAGCATGGGGGGCCCTCGGTAAACAGTGTATGGACAAATAACAAAAGGCACTCATGTGCCCACCCCTCTGCATTTCACCCCCCCCTGCAGAGACCCAGGGGCCCGTCCCTCACAGTCTGCAGCCTCAGCCTCGGGGCAGCCGGTACAGTTTCTTCTTTTCACTGTGTGCTTGTGACGGTCTGAACCCCCCCAGTGCCTGCGTTAAATGCAATTTTCACGTGTGTGTGTGTTTATGGTTTCATACATGTGTGTATGATATTGTATATGTGTGGATTTAATCTTCCTGAGGCTTCCTCTTTGACACGTGGCTTCTTTAGAAATGTGTTGTTCAATTTCCAAATATTAGGGATTTTCCAGATATTGATTTCTAGTTTAATTTCATAATGGTTCAAGAATGTCCTTTCATGATTGACAGTCTCTAATTTTCATGGCCCGCATATGGTCTGACTCAGTGAAAGTTCTGTGTGCGCCTGAGAACGACTTTATCCTGCTTTTACTGTGCAGAGTGTTCTGGAACATCTGTTAAGTCGAGTCGCTTGATGATGCTGTTCGGGTCGTCAATATCCTTACTGCTTTCCTGCCTCCTTGTTTTATGGCGGCTGAGAGTGGAGTGCTGAAGCCTCCTACCCTAAATGTGGGTCTGTCAATTTTTCCTTTCATTCTATCAGTTTTTACTTCGTGTAATTTGAAGTTGTGTTGTTAGGCACACAGCTGTTTAGGACTGTTATGTCTTCTAGGAGAGCGCACCCTTTTATCACCCTGTAATGGCCTGCTCATCCCTGGACATGTCCTTGTTCTCAAGTCCACTTTGCCTGAAATCAGGATATTCATTCCAGCTTTCTCTTGTTTGCTGTTTGCATGGTGTACCTCCTTCCTTTTACTCCTAACAGATGTTTTTATGTTTAAAGTGGGCTTCTTTTTGATGGTATATAGTCAGTTCTTGCTTATTTTTATCCAATATGACGATCTCTGGGTGTTAACTGGTGAGTTTTCACCACTCACATTAAAAATGACGATTGATGGAGTGGGATTCATATCAGCCATCTTGCTAGCTGTTCTCTGTCTGTTCCTCTTGTTTTCTTTTTTCCCTCTTTTTTTGCCTTCTCTTTAGTCTAACTGAACATTTGTTATTATCCCATTTTATCTCCTCAATTGACATTATTTATACCTCATTTAAAAATATTTTTCGTGGTTGAACTATGGTTTGTAATTTTTCACTTCTAAATAATCTGAATCCATGTTCAAATAAGAGTATAGCGCTTCCCTTGAAGTGTGAGACGATGTAACATTATATGCCCAGCACCTCTCCACCATCCCTGGTGCACTGTTTTGTCGTGCATTTCAACTTACCCACGCTCAACTCTTAGCAATTTGTTAAATTTTGAGTTTAATCTTCCTACCAGCTTCCTTTGGCACTGTCCAGTTCACCAAGTGCTGGCCCCTTTTCTCTCTGCAAGCGTCTGTCTGTCTGTCTCTCTTTCTCCATTTCAGGTGAGTTGTCTGCTGTGAAATCTCAGCTCTTTAAGGGAGTCAAGAAAAGCTGTTGATTAGCAGTCTGTCCGGCTTTTTTCCATATTGTCTGGGTGGGAGCTACACGCTTGTCTGCTCTCTACCTTTCTGAACGTAAACCATAATTCCGAACACAGTTTTGAAAGAGCTTTTGATGAGATGAGAAAGCAAGACAAAAAAACAAGAATCCTATCTAGTTTAAATAATTGGACAGATAGAAATGCCACGTTTTATCAATGTTCCAGCGTCCCAAGGCAGTGGGGCCTTCATTTTCACCTAGAGTTGCAAATGCAACCCCTGAATTATTCTTCCAGTGGTTTATTCCACATCTGGTACAAGTAGCTTAGGGGCAGTTCTAACAGGAAAATGCTGACTTGGTGAAATACCCATGGTATTCATACAGCCTCACTCGGGGCTTTTCTGATGGGCAGTAGGTCAGGGGGACACCTCCAGCCAGGATGCCAGGAGCGGGACGCATGAAACAGAGCAGAGGGGCAGGCCGGCTTCTGTTTTGAATTTT
This sequence comes from Lipotes vexillifer, assembly GCF_000442215.2. NCBI lineage: Eukaryota > Metazoa > Chordata > Mammalia > Artiodactyla > Lipotidae > Lipotes > Lipotes vexillifer. The sequence continues at coordinate 93,647 of NW_006789763.1, forward strand.
CCTAAAACACTAGGTTGGTTTCACTTACAGCCACTGTCCCTCTTAATCACACACTGACGCGGGGCTGGAGCCTGGGGGGCAGCTGCACCTCCTCTCACAATGTCACAGCTAATGTGATTGTCCCACCACGGTGAGGAGGTATGTGCGCCAGGGGAAACCAGACAGACCCAGGCTAGAGAGGGCGCAACGTAGAGAAATAAAACACAGCAAAATCCATGGATAGATCGGCATGATGATGAATTGTAACAGCCAGTAACGCAAGCAGCTTAACCATTATTAAAGCATTTTCTGCTGGGTCTTAGATAGAGAGGCCAGGAAATAACAAAAGACCTGTAAGTCCCCTATTAATCACGTAAGCACACTTTCATGTTTGCACAATACTTTGCTATAATTTATTATTCTTTTCAGTGGCTCCATCACAGATGTCTATGTACAGAAATCTGTATAATCCACTGGTTCAACAAGACATCTAGTTCAAGCTGAATGAGAGGTCAGGCAGAGGCAAGTTTTCTGGCCGTCGGGGCAAAGGCTGTTATGAAGAGAATGCTGAGCTCCCAGGCGGAGTTGCCTGTGATGAGGCTTCACGGCCTGTGCAGAGTATTCGAGTCTGTCTCTCTCCATCTCTCTCTGCCTCTCCCTCTCTCTCCGTCTCTCCCTATGTATATTACACAGACACATGCATATATACATTCATAAATATATATACATATATATGTCACGAGTGGCCACCTATTTCCTAGGTCCCAGGCTCCCTGGTTTCTCCATCCCCTTTCCTGACCCTAAAACTCCCACGGTTAATCTCCTTTCCTCCTGTCCCTGAGGACACTGCTGAGATGTTCACAGGAAACAAGTTAGGTTTTCCAAATGACCTCGGATGTTTCAGAAACTAAAATTCCCTGAATACAGCACAGCCCCGAATCCAGCTGTGGACCCTGTAGCGGAAGGAAATGGCAGGGTCTCACTTCCTCTGCTGTCACCTGCCTAGTCAGGCTCCTGTTCAGGACCCTGGAGAGCTGCCCACGGGAGGGGACACTTTGTGCCAGAGCCTCTGCCAGAGACCCTCACAGCCCCTGCCCGGCCCCCAGCCCCAAAAGGGAGCCTCCCAGCCCCCAGCCCCCAGCTCCCAACAGGAGCCTCCCAGCAGGTTCCCAGCAAGGAGGGACGGTTAGGTATAAGATGAAGAGCCCTCTGCTGTGAGAATCCATAGCCTTGGAATGGGCAAGAAAGGAGAAATGGGTACTGCACTAGGCAAAATCATTTTCTTTTTTTTAATCTATTTTTTATTGAACTATAGTTGATTTACAAAGTTGTGTTAGTTTCAGGTGTACAGCAAAGTGATTCAGTTATACACACACACACACACACACACATACACATATATGTATATATTCTTTTTCAGATTCTGTTCCATTATAGGTTTTTACAAGATACTGAGTATAGCTCCCTGTGTTATACAGTTGGTCCTTGTTGTTTATTTTACATATGATAGTGTGTATCTGTTAATCCCAACCTCCGAATTTATCCCTCCCCCACTTTCCCCTTTGGTAGCCATAAGTTTGTTTTCTATGTCTGAGTCTATTCTGTTTTGTAAATAAATTCATTTGTATCATTTTATTAGAATCCACATATCAATGATATCAATGATATTTGTCATTCTCTGTCTGACTTACTTCAGTTTGTATGACAATCTCTATGTCCATCCATGTTCCTGCAAATGGCATTATTTCATTCTTTTTTATGGCTGAGGAATATTCCATTGTATATATGTACCACATCTTCTTTATCCATTCCTCTGTCGATGGACATTTAGGTTGTTTCCATGTCTTGGCTATTGTGAACAGTGCTGCTGTGAATATAGGAGTGCTCCTATCTTTTTAAATTATGGTTTTCTCAGGGTATATGCCCAGTAGAGGGATTGCTGGGTCGTATCGTAGTTCTATTTTTAGTTTTTAAGGAACCTCCATACTGTTCTCCATAGTGTCTATATCAATTTACATTCCTACCAACAGTGTAGGAGGGTTCCCTTCTCTCCACACCCTCTCCAGCATTTGTTATTTGTAGACTTTTTGATGATGGCCATTCTGACCAGTGTGAGGTGGTACCTCACTGTAGTTTTGATTTGCATTTCTCTGATAATGAGTGCTATTGAGTATCGTTGGCCATTCTTCCTTTCTTTCTTTCTTTCTTAAAGCCTTTACTTTGAGACATGATGGGAAAATCTTACAAGTGCACATGAAAAAGTGAGACATGATTCCAGCTGAACGTGAAGCCGTGTAACCAAAGAGCTTTAACGCCCGTCAGCGAGTGTGCTGCCCCTGGGGCTGAGTCTGGCAAGCTGCAGGGCCGAAAGGGATGGTGGCCAGGACTCCTGTCCGTCTTCCTCAGCACTCCTGCACAGAGCCCACGGCCGCCTCCTCGGAGCCTTTCCCATGGGCAGCCTAGTCGTCATCCACATCCCAGTGAGCAAAGGTCCCCACGGCCGGCGTGAGGTCACACTGGTGGCCCCGGGGACCCAGGCCTGCACAGCGGCTGTGGCGTTGCTCAGCACACACGGCTCGCTGCGCTTTGGCCAGGTCTCCAGCAGGTGCCGCCAGGGCAGGCTGGTGATTGACGCCAACTCTGAAGCCAGTAGGGCACCGGCCAACAAACTGGATGCCACACTTGCTCTCATTGAATATACATATATATATTCCCTTTGCCTTGTGACTCAGGCTGGGCCCCATGCCCATCCCTGAACCAGTCACAGTGGACGGAAGTCACCAGCTAACCTGGACCTGAGTCACAGGGTCCACTCTGGCTCTGAGGGACAGTCAGCACCCCCAAACCACGGTGCCAGAAAGTTGAGGGGGAGCTGGTTCCTCACAGGGAATTTGGGGGCCACTGTGAACATTCAGAGCATCGATGCTGGTGGGCACGACAAGTGAGTGGACGTCACACCCAGGATGAGGCCTTTCCTTCCAGAACAAGAGGGGGCATGTGAGCAAACCTGCCCTGGAGCCAGGGGACAGAGCACACGGGGGAGCCTTGTCCTGGGGCTGGAGTTGGGGGAGGGGTGGTGACAGAGCGTGACTTCCCAGGACACTGGCTCCACCGTGCTGAAAGTTTGTCACGAAGGGTCTTTTCTGTTTTACAGAACTTAAACTAAAAACATTTTAAATACTGGCACTGGCACAATTAAATTTACTTTAGTTACGTCATATCTTTTTGGATCTAAAAGGAAAAACAGTAAACATGTCTGCAGTAAAATCGATAATTATCCCAGAATGAATTCCAAACCCTGGGGAGTAAGGTGCCAAGTGGCCTTAGCCCATCTGGGCTTTTTTCAGCTTCTCAAGACCTTCAAGGGCTGTGCCCTGTGAGAGAAAGGATGCTTGTGGGTCACACACGGAGCCGGCAGCACACCAACAGGACCAGCCTTGGGAGAGGAGGCTCGGCATCGGGGAGTCTCTTGCATCTGGACGGCGTCCCCCGCCTGCTTAGTGTTCCTCTCCTGCAGGGACCCCGCTCCTTCTGCCTTTGGCAAAAGGGACCTGACAGCTCTGGCCCTGTTAACAAGAGTCGTCAGAGCGCTTCGACTAGAGGAATTTTCCCAAAATCTTATCATTCATTTGCTTTACTTTGGTTTAAATAAACCATCACTTTAAAAGTTGCACATTTGATACGTATCCCTCAGCGGCTGCTCCCTTCACATATGGGTTTTCTAGGATCTAAAGACTGAAGCTGAATAATTCATGATATGCTCTTTCCCAGATTCGGGTGTTTTATTTTAACAGTATTAACTTCATGAAAACACTCGGGCTGCAGCTTCCCTGAGAGCTGATGTGTGGGAACAGCCCTCGGGTCTACAGGCACTTGTGGCTAGAGTGGGGCCTTGAGCCCGTGACCAGCCTCCCCGAGCCTCAGTTTCCTCATCTGCAAACTGTGTCCCGGGCTATTGCGAGGCCGAGTATGATGCACACGGCGTGCTTGGTTCCAGCCTCTTTCTCTTGGGGCTCAGACACCTGTGCCGTGGATGCTATTAGCGCAGATTTTCCCCGATCGTCGGGCCGGGTCCCTGTTGGTGCGTTTCCATGGTTTCCTGAGCACATCTGCACAAGGTTGCTACGTGCCGGGTATGTGCCCTATATGGTGGTCACTGTACCTAAAACTCACGTCCACCACCATTCGGAGGACACGCGGGCCACAGCACTGAGACCAAGAAGGTTCTGCCAGGACCTGTCCACTTTGGTTTTGCCGAGGGCTTGTGTGACATTCTCCTGAAAGCACACCTCTGACTCGGGAACGAGGTCCAGTCGTGGCTTTAGAATCTGGAGAAATGCGTTCGTTCGCCAGGTGGTCACTGAGCGCCTCTATGTGCCAGGGACTGATCCATTTGTGGGGACAGCAGTAAAGGAAACCAGTGACGATGGCTGCCCTCACGGAGCTCCCAGTCCAGCGAAGGGGTTGGAGAAGCCGGAAGAGGAGCCCCACGTGTGACGTGTGAGACAGTGTCGCGGGTCCTGGAGGGAGGGGGAGGGATGTGAAGCGTGTGCCTGGGAGGATGAGGGATATCTGACGATAATCCAGTTTGCCAGACAAATCCGTCAACTGAGTGTGCAGGAAGCAGCCTCACACCGACGTGGGGAATGGGTCACGTGACGCTAAATAAAGCTCCTGGCAGCTTGGGTCACGTGCTTCTGACAGGTAAGACCCCGGGTCTCGGCCAGCGGTGGGCACAGGGTGGGAGAGGAATGCTGGCCAGGGAGTCTCTGCCCACAGGTTAACCGGGGCCCCGGCTCCCAGGAACGCTGGGATTAGCCCTTCACGAGCGCCTCAGGCCAGTAGAGCCCTGGGGAACCTGCTCTTTGGATCTGAGCTTTACGAGGAGATCACGGCACTGGGTCCGGTGCCATCTTGGAACGTGGCTCCTCTGGCATCAAACCCCTTGGTTCTCAGAGTGGGGCCTCTGGACCAGCTGCATGAGCATCACCTGGGAACTTGTTAGTGATCAAAGAAATGTTCACGCATCGAGGCGTGGGGAAGTCATTCCGCCTCATGCATGAGTTAACTTGATTTTATGCTAACAAAACCAGCTCGTTTACGGCCTATCAAACACACGTTGTACATCTGCTTTCACTATTAAAGAAAAGCGCACGCGGACCAGAAGAATGTCCATGTTAAAAATAAATGGCTCCCTTCCCGGGATGGCAGGCTGGTCCTTCAATGATAAGACCCCCTTCCCAGGTGCCAAGGCCACACCGACTCGCTGTGTATGCGCTGGTCTGTTCATCTTGAAACCTTGAAGGAATGTATCTTTGACTTGTTTGATGTTCTTATTTTCCGACAAGACATAAAACTGTGCTGAAAAAGTGCTTCTCGGGAGCAGTTCCTCGGGATCATCTGAGCAGCTGCTTTTCTGGGCTAGAGTCCTCAGTTTGGCTCAGGTAAAACCCTTTTCTATTCTTATTATAGATCGTTTATTGACTATTTTCATGGACATTGGAGACGTCCTCCAGACCTGCTCGAGCAGAAGCTCTGGCCATGGGGCCCCTGCGACCTGGGTTTCAACAAGCCCCTCCGCGTGGTGCCCGTGTTGACATCTGGGAATCTCTGGAGTAACAACTCCCGGATTTCTTCACACTGAACCATCCCTATTAGTATCAGTTTATCCTGATGACGTCTTGGCCTCCTCAGAGACAGGGAGCTGAGAGCTCTGAGGTTCTGCTCCGGCCTCTCCTACTGCAGATGGAGCCTCTGGGCTCTCCTCAGAGGCCAGCAATAAGCAGAGGGGGCAGCAGGGCGATGGGGAAACAATTTAATTCAGATTAAATGGGCCACTAGATGGGCCACTAGAATGAGGAGTTCAGCCTTATGCTGTAAGTAAATCTCCTCGGCTGTGATACACGGGCTCCACTCTGCTAAAAACGCCTTTATCCTCCGGGTGCAGTTCTGAGCCGCTTATTTCTTTGATGAGGGATCACAGCCATCAACTGACGATCGGGGGAATTTATCCCCCATCACCCAGCACCGGCAGCCCTACTAACTTCTCCCGCTCGCACAGATGTGGACTCTGTTGACTGAGTGAGGGGCCGTGTAATGGATCTGACAGTCTGCTTGGTTTGTAAGATCCTGCGTCGTGATTCCTTCTTAGCTTAGAAGATCTTGTAGCATCAGAGACTTTCTACGGAGTCTGGGAAGGAGTTGGGTAGAGACGCAGAGATGGAAGTTACTCACATAGTGCTTGGACCACGGAATCCCAAGGGAGAGTTTACGAAGAGAAGGTGACTAAAAACAGCCTTGGGGGATGTCTGCATGTAGGGGTCACAAGGAGGAGAGACAATGGTGGAGGCAGATAAAGAACCAGGCAGGGAGAAAACTGAGAAGTGCAGTAAAACAATCAGTGACAACTTTTCACAGTGAAGGAACCGGTCAGTCATCTAAAAGGCTTCAGAAAGAATGAAGATGAGACTAAGGATGAGCCATGAGCCGGCGTGGCCATGAGTGGCAACATCGCTGAGGCTGGAGGGCGGTGCTTTGGGACGAAGCCCGCCCGCCCCTGCTCAGGAGGCTGGGGGAGGGCGGGCAGTGGGAGAGGGGCACCACCTTCTGCCCTCCATTCTCCCTGGAGGCCAATGTGTATCTATTCTCTCCCTCACAGGACAGGTATCCTTCAAGGAGATTTAGTCAAGGAAGAATGGGCCTAATGGAGTCTTTCAAGATAAGTGGCCCCTGTGGCCCCGGTTGGCTGCTCATGTGGTTAGGTCTTCTGCAGAGACTCTTCTGCTTTTATTAGCTTAACGAGCTGTATTTGTCAGTTAGTTTGCAAATGGCCCTGTCCCTCAGTTCTATTCTTGGTTTTACAGATCTCCTGGGTTTTGAGAGATTTTTTTTCCTTCACTAATTGGATCCAATTTCTTCTGTCCTTGGGTCTACTATTTAGATGGTCTCCACTCTAAATGGCCACCGTGCAGGCTGTTTCCATGTGGTGGTGGAGAGCATAGGGCACAAAGAATGCCTGTGCCTGGGCTTACTGGGCCACCTTGCCCTTGGGGCCTTGGGGTTACCCTGTCTCTGCAGGGCAGATCCACTTATAACACATGTGCTACCTTGGAGTTTTAATGCTGGTTCCGAACACCGTGTCCAGGCAGTGAAAAATCACTCTGACTTTCCCAGTGCTCATCCCAACACATGGGTCTCTTCACAGCTGCTGTGGCTTTGTGTGAATCTGGTACCCAAGCTTGGAGGAGCTGGAGAGGTTCAGGGGAGTAGAGTCAGATAAGGACAGTGGCCTGCCCGTCTCAGGCAGCTGGAATGTAGATGTGGGGGCTGGGGCTCAAGCAGCCATTTTGGAACATGAGGAAGAATCTGATATCGAGGAGTTCCTAGAAGCAAGAGAGAGGAGCCACCCTCCCTTATGACTGTGAATGATGATGCCAGCCCTGGACCACACTTCTCCACACTTGGGTTTTGTGCGAGAGAGTAGCTTGTCTCACGTGAGCTCCTGTGGACTGAGGTCTGCAGTTGCTCACAGCGGACTTGCCCCACCCGATGCAGCCACAATGGATGCATTTCTGCCCCCTGTGCTGTGCTGACTGGACAGAGCAGCTGCCCTCCGGCTCCTCAGAGAACAACGTGCTCACGAGTCCCCTGGGGCTGCTTGCACTGCAGATATGCTGATTCCTGGGCCGGGGTTGGGCCCTGGGATTCTGCATCCCCCACTTCAGGGGATGCCAGGCTGCAGCTCCCTGACCACACCTGGGGCCTAGAACTCATCTGCCTCACGGGTCTCGGCCTGGGTGTTCTCACCTGCCCCATGCGGGGCAGCTCCTGCCCAGCTCTGCGCACCACGGCAGCTGCTGGAGAAGGGAGGTCAGCAGAGAGGATTCGCGTGTGACGGGCCCGGCGGGGGCAGGGCCTCTGCAGTGATGTGGGGCGTAGAGGAAACACGTCACCTCCCCTCCCCGGCAACCTTCCTTCCACAGCAGGAAGCTGGGGCATCGTTGTGATATCAGGGGCCCAGGAAGGGTCCAGAGGACGAGTTAACAGTTTCATGCTTTTCTTAATCCTCGAAGTAGGTTTTCTGAGCCATTTGCTGGGTTTTCAGAGTGGTTCCCCTTCTGTCTTCCGAAGGTTGGTTAGAAATCAGGCGCTGCAGCCCAGGAGCCCCGATTACGTCACTCACACCTGAGGACGCTCAACGCCCTTCCCGACCGTGGGTCTGCCTGGACTCACAGGGTCACTCTCCCTCCAGCCCCGCCCATCCTCCCTGGGGTTCCTGCCCAGACTCACTGAAAACACTGCTGGGGAAAGTGTGGGACCTGGACGGGAGGGCGGGGCCGCAGGGACTGTGACCGCGACCTTGCGCTGGGGGCCCACAGCCCTCAGCACCCTTTCCTCAGAGGCCCACCACCCTGCAAGGTGGTCAAGAACACGGGTCCTGCTGTCAGGCGGATTCAAGTTCAAATCCTGGTTCTGCCATGTATTAGCTATGTGACCTTAAGAAATGACTATCTCTTTGGGTCCAGAGGGCATTGCAGGTGAGGGGCAGCATGGGGCAGGCACGGCGGTGCAGGAAGAGCCTGTGAGCCTGGGGCAGGGAGTGACAGGAGAATGGCTGAGGGACAGTGAGGTCAGATCTGCAGGGGGCTCTGTATCATGCAGGGCAGAAGGTCACAAGCCCAAGAACCCAACTCAGGTTGCATAGAGGGACAATGTGGGAGCACAGGCTCCCCATAGGCTGCAGGTGTAGCTGGATCCAGGGGCTCAGCTGGTTCTGCCTCCCCACCTCTGGGCTCTGCTGTCCTCTGGGCGCCTCCAGGCTCACGCTCCCGTGTGGCAGCAAGGCAGCTGCCTGCAGCCCAGGTACCCCCTCCTCCCAGCACCCAGATGTTAGTCTCTCACCCCCACAGGTCACTGGGATTCCCTGTGGTTCGGTCGGGGATCAGAGGCACCACCGGGCATGCCTGGGTCAATGCACAGTCCTGGGCCCATGACACTGACACCCACCCTGTGGGCTGAGGGGGTCTGCAGCCTGACTGCTGCCTCAAACCCAGCTCAGTCACTTTCTAGCTGTGGGACCCAGGGCGGGTCACTGCACCTCTTCCTGGGTCTGATGTCCATCTGTAGAATGTGGGCAAGCACAGCACCTGCTCACAGGCTTGAGAGGGGTGCGGTCCACATCTTGGGAAGAGGCGCCACACAGGGAGGTAGGCGTCCAGTGAGCGCATTATCAGTCATTATCAGTCACCTGCCACAGAGCGCATGGTGTGTAAAGTGTCCCTGAGGGCCGGGCTGTCACTTATCTGGCTGACATCTCATCAGGTGTTGTATCTCTAGAACCTCTAACTTACCTGGAAGTCATGTCACCAGCAGTGGGTTTCAGGCACCTCCCTGCATCTGGTGATCAGCTGGGCATGGAGATGACCCACCACACCATTACTGAGTTCCTACTGCATACATCCATGAGGTCAGGTCATTATCGAGCACCTACTGTATATACTCACAGTGCCAGGGGCCATTGCCAGTTGCTTACTGTGTACATTCACATTGCTAGGTCATTGCTGAGAACTTACTGTATGCATCCTCTGCCAGGTCATGGCTGAGCACTTACTGGGTACATCTGTCTCAGGCACAGTGCTAATGGACCTGGACCCTCAATGACGCACACCCTGGCTTTGCCTCTCCAGCCACACATAAACCTGCCCAAGGAGAGCAGTCTGGTGCTCTGATTCATCCTGTAGCAGTAGCACATCTCCGAGAACCATCCCCCATCCACCCAAATCTGCAGCTGGTTCAAATTTTGAACGATGAAAAAATGAAACATTTTTTTGAAACCAGCCTAATCTCTATTTCTTCATCCAAAATGACTGATGGCACAGCATCCGATCTTAGTCAATTCTAAGTAAGCGTGGTCACAGCAAGATTGGACCTGCTCGGTTCAGGATGTGCCTCCCTCCATCCTCTCCTGGGAGGTGTGGGTCTGGATGCACCGGGATCCTGGATCCCTCCTCACAGACATCTGCAGAGACATCCGTCATGAACTGGTCCCTGTGGGTGGGTGGATGATAGAGGGAGCTCTGAATAGCTGTGTACGACGTACTTGGAGCCCTCTCCTCTAAGCCCCACTGCAGCGCTGCCGTGGAGGTTGATTCTGTGATTCTCTCTCTCAGTCATTTCCTCTCTGGCCAGAAAGGTGAGGACGTATCTACGGACTCACTACCACCAAAAAAGTTTTGAGCAAATCAGCACAGCAAAGGGAAAAGGGACTGTCGGGGCCAGATACTGATTTCTCCCCAGTTACTCTGAGGAAGTCCCGGGGAGGATGGGAAAAAAACGATACGAATTTAAGGTGAGAAATGGAACTGACAGTTTTCTTACAAGATAGATTAAATTGAGATGAGTTAAAATAGAGTGGGTCCCTAGGTTGTATTTGGGGAATGGAGGCACCATTGGTTCATGCAGGGACTGACTCAGGCTGTGGATCACAGCATCTGCCACAAATAAGAATCACCTGGGGAGATTTAAAAATCCTGATTTCCAAACTGTGCCTCAGACCAATTACACCAGGATCTCTGAAGGTGGCAGTCAGGATCCAGTCTTTCTAAAGCCTCTCCGGTATTTCAATGGGCGGCTATTTTGGGAACAATTGTCTAGAGCCCCTCCAGCCCTCTTGGGCTCTGGAGGTTTCTGTCCCACCCAAGCCTGGGCGCAGGGTGGAGTGGGGAGTGAGCAGAGCTCGGGGGGCATTCTCAAGCTCCCCTGGAGCTGCTGCGTCCTCTAAGCCATCCTCTGTCCTCTCTCCTCATAGCCATGGTCTCTGCTGGCCAGAGATCCCAGAGTGCACGCCCTCTTCTTTGGCCAAGCCCTCCTCCCTGGCCAACGTCCTAGATGGGCCTGAAGAGTGACATTCATGTGTTGGACATGCAGCCTCTATTTCCCTCTTTTGTGGCCTCTCCTGTGGCCCAGATGTGGCTTTGCTCCTGGTGTCCTGAGGGTGGGTTATTCATCCTGGCTTGAGCCACAGTGATTGGTTCAGGGATGCGCATGTGACTCAAGCAAGACTCTCTGGCTCAAACAGGGAAGCCCTGAAATTATGGCTGAATGGCTGGGAGGTGGTGGTTGACTTTTCTTGAGACTTCTGTGTCATGAACTGGGGGGACAGGGGGATGTTAAGGTTGAGCTGTTGAACAAAGGTGCTCTGAGAATAAAGCCAGCACAGAGAAATTGAGGAGAGAATGAACCCTGGTAATGTCACTTGAGCCCCTGGATCAAGCCAGGCCTGAAACCAATCCTAGTTTCCAGCTAGGTGCACCATAACACCTCTTTTCACTTAAGGTGGTTTGGTGGTGGTCTGCTCTCATTGCTCACAACGTAAAGGATCCTGAGAAACACAGATGGCCTGCAGCTCCTCATTACTTGGTTCTGGCCCTGCTCACCCCCAGTCTCTGGGCACATGACGCTCCATCTCCTCTTGGAGCTCAAGCCACACTGAAAGGTCTTCAAGAAGCTCAGCACAGGGATCCAGATCGCCTAGCTCAAATCCTGGTTCTGCCACTCATGAGCTGTGTAACATCAGACACGTTACTTATCCACGTGTGCTTCAATATCCTCACCCAAAGTACAGGAATATTGAGGGTACTGTGCTCATTAAGATGCCTGTCCTCATAAGGATGGATTCGGGATGCAGTGAGGAGGTGTATTTAAAGCAGAACTGTGTGTGGGCACAGTGAGGCCGGTGTCAGTGTCAGCTCTTGTTATAACAATGGTGTTTGTGTCTAAGGGGCTCCCACCTCAGGGCTTTGCACCTGCTGTTCCCTCTGCCAGGAATGCTATTCCCCCTCTCAGGAATGTTGTTCCCCCAGATCTTCTCATGGTTGGCTCTTCCTTGTCATCCAGATCTTGGTTAAAATGTCACCTCCCCCAAGAGGCCCTTCCTGACCACCCTGGCTGAAATCACACCCCCTTTCCTCACCTCCTCACATCAACCTACTTATTTAGGAATGCCATCTACTTTGATCACACCTCCTTCAGATGCCAGCTCCCAGAATGTCCCTGTTTTATGTTCCCAAGGCTCCCTGTAATTTTCTCTCCCAGTATCCATTGAAGTTTGCAATTCTATGTCTTTAGAGCACTTTTTTTTTTTTTCGTATCCCTGTCTAGACCGTGAACTTGAAGGCATGTGATGAATCTGGTTTGCTACGATCTGTAGCTTCAATACCGAGGACAGAGCCTGGCCCCTCAGAAAATACATTTGGAAGGAAAGAAGGAAGGGACGGAGGGAGGAATCGAATGGTCTGGTAACTCAGGGACAACTTCACAGGGAAAATGTGAGAGATTCGAGGGCTGAGGGCCACCCCGGTGCTCAGGCTTGGAGAAGTCCAAGCCCTCAGAGCTGTGGCAGTGGGGGTTAGAGACACCTTTTGACCCGCTCGAACCTATAGATGGCCCATATTCTTTTATTATTCTATACAAACTTCAGGTGTACAGCATTACAGCTCAACACCTTATACACTAGATTGTCCACATTCCTGATCACTTGGTCAAGAGAGTGCTCATCGCTGGACTCACTCAGCACCTGCAGTTGCAAAGCTCCAGCAAGGTCTGCACTAGGCACATGGGGTGATTTAAACGCACCGTGAAGGGTGGTAAATGGGCTGTAACAGGCACATGACTATTCAAAGGGGATCTGTGTCTTTTTTTCCTTCTAAATACATTTCGACATTATTCGCTTTTAATTAAAACTGAGGCAGGTGTCACTCTGCTGAGATCAAACCTAAGAAATGAGAGGATGGAGAAGATGCTAAGAGGGATGGGCGTGGATAATGCAAGGTAATTGCGATGATGTTTCATGAAATGTGTTTTGTTCTTAAAACTGGAATTGGCTTTGATGTCTTTCAAAGCCCCCAATTCATGTTTAATCCATGCAGAGACTCTTTTCTTCGTTTTCTAGGCTCTTCCAGGGGCACTGGGGACCAGTGACATACTGGGAGCTGGACGGAGCATGAGCCTGAACAACAGCCATAACGAGATGGTCCAGTTCCCAAGCCTGTCCCATGGTGGGCAGCACTGTGGGCATCTGGAGCCTGGGTGCAGAGGGTGAGGGGTCCCAGTCCTTTCGTGGCTGAGCTGAAAGTCACCTCCATGATGCAGAAGGGTACGGCACCTCCCAAGGAACCTGGGTCCAAGGCTGTGCTGTGTTCATGGGTCACAGTCTCTGCCAGGCACGGGTCAAGGTTCTCTGGGTCCAGGCTACAGACCTGGACTCTGGCCAGTGCCAAGCACCAGAAAACTTGGAAACACTTAGAAATTCAGTGGATTTTCATCCTGATCTTAAGAATTTCCTCTTCTTTCCTGCTACCCCGTGCGTGCTGCATGAAGGAAGCGGGGAGGAGCTTGGCTCAAAGCGGACTCAAAGTGACATCTGTGAAACAGCCCCCTCACCCCACCCTGGGTGGGAGTTCCCCTCAGGACCCGGCAGAAGACACCACCTCCCAGGATTGGCTTCCTCCATCGGCCCCACCTTGGCAAGTTATCCACAGCTTCGTGAATGCCGACCCACAGCAGGGAGAGCGTTCCCGCGTGCCTTTAAAGGTGAAGAATAAAAGTGCTCCCCGGATAGAAAGTGCAAGTGCCATATCGCTTCGTCAACAACCTCCTCGTGAGGGTCCCTGGCCTCGTCTTTTCTCTGAGCTGTCAGAGTGGATGCAGTAAACTGAGTGTTCCCCCATCTAACACTGGCACACCCCGATTCCTGGAGATGCTCAGGGCCTCCAACGACCTGGGAGCCTGTCAGCAGTCACAACATCCCACTTCCGATAATGAGAGGGGCTCTTGGGAAAGCCTAGGCAGCAGGACAGAACCAGGGAAGATCTGCGGAGTTAAGTCAAGGGTCCTCACAAGTTCTTTGTTATCTAAGAGATAAAGGCCTCTTTGCAAAGTATTTACTGCATCTGTGATGCTGGAAAAGAAATACACACGAGGGTTTTTCTATTTAAACATCTTGAGGGTTTTCTCTGGGGAAGACTGAAAGCTAATGATTTAGAATCGTGATACGCTATACAAACAAGTATTCAGACCACCACTATGGCGCCCCAATCGTTCCCAGAGGCCCAAGCACTACAGAGGCCAGCCCTTCTGAATCCCTTGCCTGGTTTCCAAACACGTTTTGTCTCCCAGCAGATCTGCGTCTCAGGCTAGAGGGAACTACATATCTAGTTCTTACCGAATCTTATGACCAGTTATGGGCCGGGGACAGCTCGTGTATGTGTTACAGGTGTGCCTCCCACGTGGCTAATCTATGGGTGTGCGTCTGGGGATGGTTCTGTTACCTGCAGGAGCTGCCTGAGACTTACCTATCTGGTTCCCGTGTGAATTGCCTGAGGGTGTGACTTATGGGCCAGCGGTGTTTGTCTTACATCTGCGATGGCTGTGCGTGTCACGCACGTGCTGTTTTCTTGTGCTCTGTGTGCTTCTTATGTGTGTTCCCAGTGACTGTATCATCTGCTTCCCACATACTGCTATCCGGATGTCATCCTTGTATATGTGACCTGTGCTACCTGGATGTGGCAGCATCCTGTGCACGTGCATGTCACTTGCATGTGTTGGCGCTTATTTGTGTTGCCGCGTGTCTCCTCCGTACCCTGGTCCGCACCCGCCTCGTGCGGCCTCTTACTGTGCACCGCCCCCCGGTGGCCTGTATGCCCTCCTCCCTGTTCCGGCGCCTGCTGCTCTGGGTGTTAAGTTTCATACACTCCCATATGCGCCCTACTCACGTCAGTTGTTTCTGAGCTACTCACCGCAACATTAACTCTCCATCCTCCTTTTACAGACGAGGAGGCCGAGGCCGGAGGGTCCAGGCTCAGACCACAGTGGGAATCCGCACAATCCCAATCCTATAATCTGCTCCATGCCCTCTGCACTAACGAGGCCTCCTCACTTCGAAGTGACAGACCCACCTCACATCTGCTCAAGGAAACAGGGGTGGGGCTGGTGCACTCCTGACCTGAGGTCTCCGCAGGGCAGGGCCAGCTTCAGGCGCGGTTGGATCCAGGGCCCCAGTGACGTCATCAGAACCCAGTCCTTTCTTCCCTCTCATCCCTTTGCCTTCGTTCACACTGGCTTTGTTATCAGGCGCCAATCTCTGCCTTCGGGCATCTTCTGGCCCCTCCACAGGGACGAGATGGCAGCGGAGGTCCTGCTCACCTCCTCTCAGAGCCGAGGCTTTCCCGTCAGCCCCGGGCAAGGCCTGGCCCTCACTCTGATTGGATTGCATGAGGTCATGTGACCGTCCCTGACCCAATCACTGCAGCCAGGACACAGCCAGTAGAAAGTGTAAGAGCCTTTCCTGTTGACTTGGGACAAACCCTAACCCTCACTCTGATTGGACATGTTAAGGTGATGTGACCTTCCTGAACCAATCACTGCAGCCAGAACACAGCACGTGGTAAGAGTCTTTCCTGTCCGCCTGGGGCAAGTCCTGATGCTCACTCTGATTGGACATGCTGATATCATGTGACCAGCTCTGGACCAATCACTGCAATCAGGGCAGGGCTTGACTTGACCTGAATCACAGCCCCAACTGGAGCCAAGGGTGCTCCGCCTGGATCACGGGTCTGAGCAGGTGGATTCCCGGATGAAACTTGGGGCGCTCCTAGAAGGAGAGGTGGATGCTGGGAGATGTCCTCCACAGAATCTGGGTCAGTGCCCCGGAGGCCCCCAGCTGCCCCCGCATGCGGACCCTGAAGGGAAGAGAGGGGATTCTGGCCTGGTCCTCACTTCTGGCCCTGGACACGAATCTCTGAGACCTGCCGACCTCAGCCAGAGCCTGGGACCCGCTGAGACTATGGCCTCCTGTACAGTTCTGGCCAGAGGTCTGCCACCCCGCCCCGCATCCTGCCCTTTCTCTGGTCCTGCAGATTCCCTGCCAGGCTCCCCACAGCCCAGCCATGGGCTAATGCCTCTCTGAGCCTCCCTGTAATGTGCTCCTTAAACGGTACTTTCATATTTTGAAGGTTTAGAACCCGAGTGTATCAGTGTGAAGATTTGGGGATTTGTGCATTCACTGAATATAAGTTACACTGAGCTCTGGAAGGTCTTGAGGCGCTAAAGAAATTTGAAATTTTAACCTGATTCATGAACTCGGAAGCAGATGAATCATCCACAGGCGTTTCAAGGTAACAGTGAGCTGCTGACTATGGATGTGTGTATCCAAGTGCCAGGCCTGGGATTCTCCACTCGATTTAGAAACCAGAAATGCTGCCTAATGCGATGCAAAGCTCACAAAGCTCTAGAATCAGAATGGGAGATTCTGGTGGGAACGGCTCCCAGAAGTAAGGTTTAAGATGGGGCTACAACAGCCCGTGTGTCCAGATGAGGTGCGCACACTCCCGTGGTGGCAGCCTGTCCTTAGGTGGAGAAAGTGCCCAGACTGGCTGCTCTGCGGTCTGCTCTCGGTGCTGCTGGGGAGAATCCACATCCACAGTTAAAGAACAGGAACCGCCAGAGGCAAAGACTGAGACCCACACAGCGCTCAGACCCCCACCCGCCTTCAGAAGCGCCTGAGGCTCAGCCTTTCACGGCCTCCGCTTCATGGGCGAGGCTGCCTCTCCTGAGCCCCCTGGGAAGCCCTCCCAGACCCCAGTCTGCCCCTGATGCTTTCCTTTGAGCCTCCACAGCACAGGGTGGAGCCCCATTAGAGAGTTAGTCTCACCCACCTGGAGTAATGGGATTGCTGGATGGAGGTCATGCTCACTTCTATCCCAGAGCATCTGACGTCCTTGTGGAGCTCCTCCCCCCTCTGACATGGTGACTGACAGCAGCAGCCTGGGTCCTGGGGCAACTGTGGTGAGCAGAGCACCCCTGTCAGTCCATGATTGGCATGTGGCACAAGCAAGAAATGGACAGCTGTTTTAAGTCACTGAGATTTGGGGATTTTCTGTGACTGCTGAAAACTTTTGTGTGTTTTAGTCAAAAGCAGCTCTTGTAATAGAATGGGAGTCTTGGACAGCAGACAAACGTCCCTACACAACTGCATTTAGCTTATCTATTGCACAGGCTTAGGTTTCACCCTGTTATCTTGCATTCCAGAACTCAACGCTGGAACATACATTTCCTGGAACATCCTCTTCTGTAAGGATTAGAGTTTATTTATTATTTACATCTGATACATCTATTTGTTAGTTCTAATGTGTTTACTCCTATCATTTCTAATCAGTCTTTAAATTTTTTTTTAAATTAATTAATTAATTTTATTTTTGGCTGTGTTGGGTCTTCGTTTCTGCACGAGGGCTTTCTGTAGTTGTGGCGAGCGGGGGCCACTCTTCATCGCGGTGCGCAGGCCTCTCACTGTCGCGGCCTCTCTTGTGGTGGAGCACAGGCTCCAGACGCGCAGGCTCAGTAGTTGTGGCGCACGGGCTTAGTTGCTCCGCGGCATGTGGGATCTTCCCAGACTCGGACTCGAACCCGTGTCCCCTGCATTGGCAGGCAGATTCTCAACCACTGCGCCACCAGGGAAGCTCCCTAAATTGTTTTATGGATCTATTTGTGCTTCAGTTTTTTCCTCTCTTGGTTTCAGACACAAACTCTTTACCGGCCACCCCCCCTGTCTAGTCTCATTCACCCCCCTCTCCTACCAGTATTTCTCAAGCCTTCTCCTAAATACTTGACCTCCAAATAGCTTGACCTTGAATGTTTGCTCCAGATCTGCTTATGGGGGGATGTAAACTGAGATGACATATACTAGAGGTAAACCCTCCAGGACTTAAATTAGTAGTGGGATGTGAGGCAAAGAGAGAAATCATGGATGAAGCCTAAGTTGTTGACCTGAACATGAAGGCAGCACTGCTATAGAGATGTGGATTATATTAAAAAGAACCATTACATAATTGGGGACATGCCAGTAAAATCTTGATGGTCACACTATCTGAACTCTTCTTTAGCAGCCACAGGATAAAGGGCTGTGAATATTTCTAGAATTTCAAAAGCCTTAAACTCCTGACGTCCCCAGTGAGTCTTTTCAAGTCTGCCTTAGAACATTAGAGGATTCTTCTTTTTATCATCTATCAGCAATGGATTATTCAAATAGCTTCCAACAAGAGCCATTCATTTCTGTGTAAAAAGTTCAGACACTGTCCCAGAAATAATTTCATTAGCCGTCTCATTTTCAGCCCCACATGACTTTATTAAGTTTCCTCTGAGGAATTAAATTTCCATGCTTGGTCTCCACTGGATGGTGACTTCACTGCAGAATTTAGTTAAATTTGTTTCAGTCCTTTACAAAGTAACAGAATGTGCACTTGTAACTGACAAATGGGTTTTGACAACTTTATGCTTGTGCATACCTGGGAGTTGTCAAAAGTATTCTGGTTGGGAACTTTACCCTTTCATTCCCAAATGTGCAACATCACAAGAAAAACAAATGAGCAGGTTTGTGGCAAATCTTCTTTGGGGATCTGGCCCAATAAGCTATTACTCAGAGTACACAGATTATTCATAACATATCCCCCTTGTTCTCAAAGCACTTGCAGGTTGAATAATCTCACTAAGGCAGCCATTCATCCTATAAAATTTTTGTTTTGTAGAGAGAATTTCAAGATATCTTTTTCTTTCACATGCAAAGGCACAAAACAAGTCTCAACAAATTTAGGAGGATAGAAATTACATTAAACATCTTTTCTGACCACAGCAGTATGAAACTAGAAATCAATTACAGAAAGAAAATTGGGACTAGACAAACACATGGATAACAAACAGCATGCTACTAAAATACCAAATGGTCAATGAAGAAATCTAAGAGGAAATCAGAAAATACCTTGAGGCAAATGAAAATAAAACCACAGCTTTCCAAAATGTATGGGATGCAGCCAAAGCAATTCTAAGAGGGAAGTTTATAGCAATATAGGCCTACCTCAAGAAACAAGAAAAATCTCAAACAGCCTAACCTACCATCTGAAGAAATTGAAAAAGAACAAACCAAGCCCAAATTCAGCAGAAGGAAGGAAATAATGAAGATCAGAGCAGAAATAAATAAAATACAGTCCAAAAAATAAATAAATAAAAATGGTCAATGAAACCAAGAGCTGGTTTTTGAAAAGATAAACAAAATTGATAAGCCTTTAGCCAGGCTCATGAAGAAAAAAAAAAAAAAAAACAGAGGAAGGAACCAAATAAACAAAATAAGAAATGAAAGAGGAGAAATTATAACTGATACCACAGAAATACAATCCTAAGAGAATACTATGAATAGTTATATGCCAGGCAACTGGACAACCTAGAAGAAGTGGATAAATTCCTAGAAACATACAATCTTCCAAGACTGAATCAGGAAGAAATAGATAATCTAAAAAGACCAATTTCTAGCACTGAAATTGAACCAGTGATAAAAAAACTCCCAAAAGGGCTTCCCTGGTGGCGCAGTAGTTGAGAGTCCACCTGCTGATGCAGGGGACATGGGTTCGTGCCCCGGTCTGGAAGATCCCACACGCCACAGAGCAGCTAGGCCCGTGAGCCATGGCCGCTGAGCCTGCAGGTCCGGAGCCTGTGCTCCACAACGGGAGAGGCCACAACAATGAGAGGCCCGCGTACCGCAAAAAAAAAAAAAAAACGAAAAACAAAAAAAACTCCCAAAAAACAAAAGTCCAGGACTAGATGGCTTCGCAGGAGAATTCTACCATACATATGAAGCAGAGTCAATACCCATCCTTCTCAAACTATTCCCAAAAATCAAAGAATAGAGAATACTCCCAAACTCATTCTTTGAGGCCACCGTTACCCTGATACCAAAACCAGACAAAGATACTACAAAAAAAATTACAGGCCATTATCTCTGGTAACTATAAATGCAAAAATCCTCAACAAAACATTAGCAAACCAAATTCAACAATATATGAAAAGGATCAAACATCTTGATCAAGTGGGATTTACTTCAGGATGCAAGGATGGTTCAATACCACAAATCAATCAATGTGACACAGCATATTACTGAAATGAAGAATAGAAATCACACAATCATCTCAATAGATGCAGAAAAAGCATTTCACAAAATTCAGCACACATTCATGACAAAAATTCTCAACAAAGTGGGTATAGAGGGAACATATCTCAACATAATAAAGGACATTTATGACAAACCCACAGCTAACATCATTCTCAATGGTGAAAAGCTAAAAGGTTTTCCTCTAAAATCAAGAACAAGACAAGGATGCCCACTCTTGCCACTTCTGTTTAACACAGTATTGGAAGTCCTAGCCATAGCAATCAGACAAGAACAAGAAATAAATTGCATCCAAATTGGAAGGAGGCAGTAAAACTGTCACTATATGCAGATGACTTGATTCTATGTATAGAAAACCCTAAAGTCTCCACCAAAAAAAAAAAAAAAAAACTCTTAGAACTAATAAATGAATTCAGTAAAGTTGCAGGACACAAGATTAATATACAGAAATCTGTTGCATTTCTATACACTGATAATGAACCACCGGAAAGAGAAAGCAAGAAAACAATCTCATTTACAATGTTATCAAAATGAATAAAATGCCTAGAAATAAGCATAACCAAGGAGATGAAATACCTATATTCTGAAAACTATAAGACACTGATGAAGGAAACTGAAGAAGATACAAAGAAATTGAAAGATATTCCATGTTCATGGATTGGAAGAATTAATATTACTAAAATGTCCATACTACCCAAAGCGCTCTCCAGATTTAGTGCAATTCCTACCAAAATACCCATGACATTTTTCACAGAACTAGAACAAATAATCCTAAAATTTGTATGGAACCAAAAAAAGGAACCTGAATAGCCAAAGCAATATTGAGACAAAATAATAAAGCTGGACGTAACACACACCCACGCTTCAGACTATACTACAAAGCTACAGTAATGAAAACAGTATGGTACTGGCAAAAAAAAAAAAAAAAAACAGACACAAAGATCAATGGAATAGAATAGAGAGCTCAGAAATAAACCCATGCACATAAACTCATCTACAACAAGGAAGGCAAAAATATACAATATACAATGGGGGAAAGACATTCCCTTTGATCTCAGGTCGCTGTGGGGTGGCTGCAGCTGTGGCAGCTTGAAGCAGGATCTCAGTTCCCCAACCAGGGATTGAACTGGGGCTGCAGTGCTGCCCTGGCTCTTGTACACTTTGAAGAAAGAATTTGGCAAAGAGACAAAAAGTAGTGAGGCAAGTAAAGTGTCTATTAGGAGAGAAGATACATGCAGAGAAAGCATGGGCAGGTTGAGAGAGAAAGAGAGAGAGAGTTGCGCGCTTTGGGGACGGATTAAATCATTTATGTGGGGGCAGTTCTACTGGGTCTTTGTTTTCCTCTGGCCAATCACCTTGCTTCATTTCACACATCTAATCGGACCCAGGACCCTTCCCAATATGCACATACATCTTTTAGCCAAGACGGATTTCAGCGTGAGGGTCTCTGGGAGATTGACAGCACCTATTATGGGACACCACCCCGCTCCCTTTTTGACCACTGAGGAGCCTTTCTGCACATGTGCAGTCAGGGAGGTCTCCTTGACCTCGAGAATGATAGATGTGGTCATCTTATTTCTTTACTCCAGCAGAGGTCAGCTCCTCACCACTCCTCCATTCACTTTTTCCTTGAACTGTCAGGAGGAGACAAGTTTCAATTTACTCAGCTTGACAAATGCCAGCTACTCAGCCCAAGGGCCCATCTACCTCCTACCTCATCTTCCACAAATGGTGTTGAGAAAACTGGACAGCTGCATGTAAAATAATGAAATTAGAACATTTTCTAACACCATATACAAAAATAAACTCAAAATGGATTAAAGACCTAAATGTAAGACACTGACCAAAAAGCTCCTAGAAAAAAATATAGGCAGTACACTCTTTGACATAAGTCTTAGCAATATTTTTGGGGGGTCTGACTTCTCAAGCCAAGGAACCAAAAGCAAAAATAAACAAGTGGGATCTAATCAAACTTAAAAGCTTTTGCACAGAAAAGGAAACCATCAACAAAATTAAATGACAACTTACTGAATGGGAGAAGATATTTGCAATTGATATGTCTGACAAGGGGTTAACAAAGAGCTCATAAAACTCAGTATCAAAAAACCCCACAAACAACCCAATTTAAAAATGGACAGAAGACCTGAATAGACAGTTTTCCAAAGAAGATACACAAATAGCCAACAGGCACATGAAAAGATGCTCAACCTCACTAATCATCAGGGAAATGCAAGTCAAAACCACAATGAGCTATCTCCTCACACCAGTTAGAATGGCTATTATCAAAAAGACAAGAAATAACAAATGTTGGCAAGAATGTGAGAAAAGAAAACTCTCATGCACTGTTGATGGGAGTGCAGATTGGTGCAGCCCCTATGGAAAACAGTATGGAATTTCCTCAGAAAATTAAAAATGGAACTACCATATAATCCAGCAATTCCACTACTGGGTATATATCCAAGGAAAACAAAAATACTAATTCAAAAAGATATATGCACCCCAATGTTCATAGCAGCATTATTTACAATAGCAAAGATATGGGAAACAATCTAAATGTCCATCAACAGATGAGTGGATAAAGAAGGTGTGGTACGTATATACAGTGGAATACTACTAACCCATAAAAAACAATGAAATATTGCCATTTGCAGCAACATGGATGGACCTGGAGGGTATTACACTTAGTGAATTAAGTCAGACAGAGAAAGACAAATATTGTATATTTTCACTTATATGTGGAAACTAAAAAATAAAATGAATGAATATAACAAAACAGACTCACAGATACAGAGAACAAACTAGTGGTTACCAGTGGGGAGAGGGGTGGACACAGAACCAATACCGGGGAAGGGTATTAAAAGGTATAAACTACTAGGTATAAAATAAACAAGGTACAAGGATGTAATGTACAGCACAGAGAATATAGCCAATATTTTATAATAACTTTAAGTGTCTTATAATCTATAAAAATCTTTATTCACTGTCTTGTAAACCTTAAACTAATATAATGTATATCAACTATACTTCAACTTAAAAAGATATCCTGGGCTTCCCTGGTAGTGCAGTGGTTAAGAATCCACCCACCAAGGCAGGGGACATGGATTCAACCCCTGGTCCGGGAAGATCCCACATGCCACAGAGCAACTAAGCCCATGCACCACAACTACAGAGCCTGTGCTCTAGCACCCACGAGCCACAACTACTGAGCCCACATGCCACAACTACTGAAGCCTGTGTGCCTAGAGCCCGTGCTCCGCAACAAGAGAAGCCACCACAATAAGTCAGCGCACCACAATGAAGGGTAGCCCTTGCTCTCCACAACTAGAGAAAGCAATGAAGACCCAACACAGCCAAAAATAAATAAATTTATTTTTTAAAAATTTAAAAAATAAAACGATATCCTTTCCTTCACTATCATATATTCATTCAGTCATCCAATGTTTACTGAGAAACCATTGTGCATCTGAACTTCTGGAGTGCTACTGATGGAAAGATAATGACACAGTCACTCCCTTCTTAAATTGCAGCTGGTTGGAAAGACTAATATGTAACCTCTAGTAGCCATTCTCCCTCTAATTTTATTTTATTTTCATAGTGGAGACCAGAAATTTTATTATGTAAGAAATTCTATACAACAGATTGGATCAGTTAGGAAGGTGTTTAGCTGCAAGTAACAGAAAAATTTGACTTACACTGATTTCAATACATGGGATTTTGAGAAATATATATTTTTTAATTGGGGTAAAGTTGCTTTACAACATTGTGTTAGTTTCTGCTCTACAATGAAGTGAATCAGCTATATGTACACATATATCTCCTCCCTCTTGCCTCTCCCTCCCACCCACCCCCATCCCACCCATCTAGGTCGTCACAGAGGACCGACCTGAGCTCCTTGTGCTATACATCAGGTTCCCACTAGCTATCTATTTTACACATGGTAGTGTATTTTAACAGAGCCCCTGAATTTAGCTGGATGCATGGCCCCTGAGCTGGAGACTACATTCCCCAGGCCCCTTTGCGGTGAGGTGTGGTCATGTGACTAAATCTTGGCCAATGGGATATCAGCAGGTGTGATGCTCTCACTTCCAGTGACTTCCTTATAAGGAAGATGACTGCCCTCCACTTCCTGTCCCTTTCCCCTCCTGCAGGCTGGGTTGCACACATGGGGATGGGGGTCCCAGGCTCGGCCTTGTGGACTAGGTGATGCCCCAGGGAAGGCAGAGCAGTGAGCTGGAAGGGCCCCTGGACCCCCTGCCAGCCTCAACTTTCCTACGAGATGGGGCTGACCTCTGATCTTGCTCAGACAAGGCTACGGGGTCTCAGGTGAAGCTGCCACACTGACGTGCTAACACAGACCCCTGAACAGACACTGGAATATTGTGATCATTTCTCTAAGTATGTCAGACGAGAAGTGAGCTCAAGTCAGTGTGCAGGAGTTCGGAAGGTCGGGAACTCGAATCAGCCTACAGACCTTCCCCTCCCTCCGTTCCCTTCACTCATGGTCTCTGCACTGTTTCCCAAGTGATTGTGCTGGTCCATTGGGCTAAACACCCTCCACCACTTCCTCTCACTTAGTTCCCTCCATAGCTGGCATTGCCATCTCTGAGGCTGAGCCTGGTGTGCCCTGCTCATGGCTGTGTCCTCAAGACCGAGAAGGTGGTTGGCGTAGTTAGGTGATAAGTAAGCATTTCCTGTTTACTCCACAGGCAGTTACTGTGCACAGTGACACATCTGCTATGGGGAATGCTGGCCCAGATGAGAGTGCTCCAGAGTTCCCTGGTGAAGCCAAGGAAGGCTTCCTGGAGGAGGGGCTGCATGAAGGGAGATTCTCCAGGCTGATGAGGCGAGAGGACATCGCAGGTCTGGGAACCATGGGGACCAGGGTTCAGGGTGTGAACACACTGGGTGACTGAGAACTACTCTTTGGAGGGGCTGGGGCAGCAGGTGAGCCTCAGAAGAGGTGGAGAGAGCCTCTGAGGGGTGTGACGTGAATGGCCAACACCAGATCTGATTTTAACAATATTGCCCTGAGGCCTGGGAGGGAGGCTCTGGGCTGACTTGTCAAATAAGAAATTTCCAGAGGGCAGACAGCAGAAGCAAGAAGAACTACAATCCTGCAGCCTGTGGAACAAAAACCACATTCACAGAAAGATAGACAAGATGGAAAGGCAGAGGGCTATGTACCAGATGAAGGAACAAGATAAAACCCCAGAAAGACAACTAAATGAAGTGGAGATAGGCAACCTTCCAGAAAAAGAATTCAGAATAATGATAGTGAGGATGGTCCAGGACCTCGGAAAAAGAATGGAGGCAAAGATCGAGAAGATGCAAGAAATGTTTAACAAAGACCTGGAAGAATTAAAGAACAAACAGACAGAGATAAACAATACAATAACTGAAATGAAAACTACACTAGAAGGAATCCATAGCAGAATAACTGAGGCAGAAGAACGGATAAGTGTCCTGGAAGACAGAATGGTGGAATTCACTGCTGTGGAACAGAATAAAGAAAAAAGAATGAAATGAAGACAGCCTAACAGACCTCTGGGACAACATTAGACACAACAACATTCACATTATAGGAGTCCCAGAAGGAGAAGAGAGAGAGAAAGGACCAGAGAAAATATTTGAAGAGATTATAGTTGAAAACTTCCTTAACATGGGAAAGGAAACAGCCACCCAAGTCTAGGAAGCGCAGAGAGTCCCACACAAGATAAACCCAAGGAGAAACATGCCGAGACACATAGTAATCAAACTGGCAAAAATTAAAGACAAAGAAAAATTATTAAAAGCAGCAAGGGAGGGCTTCCCTGGTGGCGCAGTGCTTGAGAGTCCGCCTGCCGATGCAGGGGACACGGGTTCGTGCCCCAGGCCGGG
>NW_006789763.1:119719-148443 GCF_000442215.2 Lipotes vexillifer
TTAACAGCTGATTTCTCAGCAGAAACTCTACAAGCCAGAAGGGAGTGGCATGATATACTTAAAGTGATGAAAGGGAAGAACCTACAACCAAGATTACTCTACCTGGCAAGGATCTCATTCAGATTCGATGGAGAAATCAAAACCTTTACAGACAAGCAAAAGCTAAGAGAGTTCAGCACCACCAAACCAGCTCTACAACAAATGCTAAAGGAACTTCTCTAAGTGGGAAACACAAGAGAAGAAAAGGACCTACAAAAACAAACCCAAAACAATTCAGAAATTGGTCATAGGAACATACATATTGATAATTACCTTAAACGTGAATGGATTAAATGCTCCAACCAAAAGACACAGGCTTGCTGAATGGTTACAAAAACAAGACCCATATATATGCTGTCTACAAGAGACCCACTTCAGACCTAGGGACACATTCAGACTGAAAGTGAGGGGATGGAAAAAGATATTCCATGCAAATGGAAATCAAAAGAAAGCTGGAATAGCAATACTCATATCAGATCAAATAGACTTTAAAATAAAGAATGTTACAAGAGACAAGGAAGGACACTACATAATGATCAAGGGATCAATGAAAGAAGAAGATATAACAATTATAAACATATATGCACCCAACATAGGAGCACCTCAATATATAAGGCAACTGCTAACAGCTATAAAAGAGGATATCCACAGTAAGACAGTAATAGTGGGGGACTTTAATACCTCACTTACACCAATGGACAGATCATCCAAAATGAAAATAAATGAGGAAACAGAAGCTTTAAATGACACAACAGATCAGATAGATTTAATTGATATTTATAGGACATTCCATCCAAAAACAGCAGATTACACTTTCTTCTCAAGTGCGCACAGAACATTCTCCAGGATAGATCACATCTTTGGTCACAAATCGAGCCTCAGTAAAGTTAAGAAAATTGAAATCATATCAAGCATTTTTTCTGAACACAATGCTATGAGATTAGAAATGAATTACAGGGAAAAAAACCATAAAAAACACAAACACATGGAGGCTAAACAATATGTTACTAAATAACCAAGAGATCATTGAAGAAATCAAAGAGGAAGTAAAAAAAATACCTAGAGACAAATGACAGTGAAAACACGACGATCCAAAACCTATGGGATGCAGCAAAAGCAGTTCTAAGAGAGAAGTTTATAGCTATACAAGCCTACCTCAGGAAGCAAGAAAAATCTCAAATAAACAATTGAACCTTACACCTAAAGGAACTAGAGAAAGAAGAACAAACAAAACCCAAAGTTAGCAGAAGGAAAGAAATCATAAAGATCAGAGCAGAAATAAATGAAATAGAAACAAAGAAAACAATAGCAAAGATCAGTAAAACTAAAAGCTGGTTCTTTGAGAAGATAAACAAAATTGATAAACCATTAGCCAGAGCCATCAAGAAAAAGAGGGAGGGGACTCAAATCAATAAAATTAGAAATGAAAAAGGAGAAGTTACAACTGACACCGCAGAAATACAAAGGATCATGAGACACTACTACAAGCAACTCTATGCCAATAAAATGGACAACCTGGAAGAAATGGACAAATTCTTAGAAAGGTATAACCTTCCAAGACTGAACCAGAAAGAAATAGAAAATATGAACAGACCAATCACAAGTAATGAAATTGAAACTGTGATTAAAAATCTTCCAACAAACAAAAGTCCAGGACCAGATGGCTTCACAAGTGAATTCTATCAAACATTTAGAGAAGAGCTAACACCCATCCTTCTCAAACTCTTCCAAAATATAGCAGAGGGAGGAACACTCCCAAACTCATTCTATGAGGCCACCATCACCCTGATACAAAAACCAGACAAAGATACTACAGAAAAAGAAAATTACAGACCAAGATCACTGATGAATACAGATGCAAAAATCCTCAACAACATACTAGCAAACAGAATCCAACACCACCTTAAAAGGATCATACACCATGATCAAGTGGGTTTTATCCCAGGGATGCAAGGATTCATCAATATACGCAAATCAATCAATGTGATATGCCATATTAATAAACTGAAGAATAAAAACTATATGATCATCTGAATAGATGCAGAAAAAGCTTTTGACAAAATTCAACGCCCATTTATGATAAAAAAAAACTCTCCAGAAAGTGGGCATAGAGGGAACCTACCTCAACATAATAAAGGCCATATATGACAAAAAAAAAAAGAAACTTCCCAGAGAAGAGATTGTAAACCGCAGGACACAGGCTGGGCAACCTCCAGATGTTTGCTTAACCTGCTCAGTGCTGAAACAATCTGAGTTAGGGTCCAACGCTTAAAAATTAAGAAGTTTTGCCTAAAGTGCTCATTTCTGCATGTTCTTGAGCAGTCAGGGCTCAGATCCCACACTGCTGATCCCTGAGACCCATCCCACATGGCAGCCATGGCTGGTGCCGAGCAGCGGACACCCCCTCCTGGAGCACAGACTCACCAGTGCCCCAGGCCCTCCTGGTCCACAGTTTCCTGTCACCTCCTGCCCGTGGGTGCCCTGAGGATTCACCTTTGCATCAGTTCATATTCACTGAATGGACCTTTGGAAATCTGAGACCCTTCATCAAATCACAGCACAGCATCCCATCAGGGAAACGGAGGGGGAGAACCTTGATTCAAGTCCGTGATGGTGTGGCTGGGAGAATAAAGGCACCAAAGGCGTCCACACCCTGATCCCCAGGACCTGTGACCGTGTTACCTTACCTGGGAGAGGGGGGCTTGCAGATGTGATTAGGGGTCCAGACCTTGAAATACAGAGTGCATTCGGGATTATCCATGTGGGCCCAATCTAATCCATCAGTTGTTAAAATATGACAGCCTTTCACTGGTATTGAGCCCAGAACATCCTCTGTGGCCTGTAATAGGGGATCACTGCCCTCTAAAGACCCACTAGTTCTCAGGATGATGCCGAACCTGTGTCTGAGGGACAGGCACGACCAGGGCGTGGATGGTAGACCCCGGACCTTGGCCCCCTCCCCAATTTTCCCGACATTCACTCTTTCTATTGGCATTGCTGACTCTGTATTGTGGGCCAGGTCCTCCCTGGGTGCTGGGGATGAGCAGCAGTGGGAAGACCAAGCCCTGCAGGTCAACCCGCATGTCAGAGATTCCAGGAGAGAGACAGCGAGGGGCAGAGAGGAGGCCCGCACCACGTGGACTCCAGGAGGGAGGTCATCTTGGCTTCACCTCAAACATTATCAGTTGGATTTCCAGAAGACTGGCTGCGTTCTCAATGTCCATGTGACAAACCTCTGCTGTGTCGTGTCGCTGCAGGCCTCATCCTTGGCAGCTCCCTGGCTCTGGGAGAGCAGCAGCACTGTCCTGTGGGCTGGAGGGGGTGGATCTTCCTGAGAGATCTGAGGGCTCAGAGAGCAGGGCGTCCTGGATGGTGGGAGGTGAGAGAGTAAGTGTGAGGTACACCTGGAAACCAGGGAAGGGGAGACGCCCTGCTGTAAGGCTGGAGGAGTCCTAGAGGGATGGCCCACTGTGTCTGGGGTCAGTTGAGTGGTCTGCCTTGTATGTGTGACTATGGGAAAGAGAAATGAGAGAAAGAGAGAGAGAGGTGATACTGACTGACGGTGATGCCGAGGGAACGCTGACAAGGTTGAACGTCAGCTCTCCCTCGGGTATAAACTGAAAATCATGTCAAGTGAGTGGACTCAACTCAGGGAGACTCTCTCCTTCCAGATGACAGGTGGGAAATGAAAGGGATGTTCTGACTAAATCTTAACAGCCCACAGGCATGTGTGAAAGGCGAGGTTATAGGGAGCCAGAAAATCAATCTTGATCTAAGAGAAAAAAATACAATGGTATTATTTTTACATTATTATTATATCCTGTTCCTGTTGAGGGGATAAGAAATATGGGTTGAGGCAGCCAGGTGAGGAAACAAATACATACATTAACATGAAGAAATCTTTGAGTCCAGGCTCCTAGACATGAGAAAGCATGTGATAAAGGCCTTTGAAATCTAGTGTTTCATTCACAGGTGCCCTGAAATATAGCACATGACAAATTTCAGAATTAAATCTGCACCGTTTACTGCAAAGTCCATCTTGTGAACATGAAGTTAATAACCACCACATTTATGGATTGCCTCCTGGGCGACAGGCCTTGTGCTAAGGGGCTTAGACGGATTTTCTCGTTCAATCCTCTCCCAGTGAGGTAGGCTGTGCTCTCATCCACACTCACCAACGAGGAAGCTGAGGCACAGAGGGGTCACAGAGTTGGCCACACATCCAGGGAGGGGTGGGGCCAGGACCCCACACAAGCGTGTTCCCCTCCCAGCTGGTGGGCCCTCAGCGCCCTGGATGGAGCATGGTGTGGGGGGAGCCGCCTAAGACACAGGGGCCATGGAAATAATGACAACATGGGAGAGTCCTACCTTACTCGAGGTTTAGATTTAAACTGAGTTCCTTTAAAAATTACAAGTTAACCAGTATTGGAACAGATCACAGCTGGATTTTTTTTTCTCTCTGTTGAACATAAGATGAAATACATACCTGTCTGTAGGCCCATTTTGAATGAAAACATAATTTTAAACACTGGTTCACGTCAGAATGATGAGATACGCACCCCCTGGAGACAGATGAGGGGACAGCAGATGCCCATCCCCCGACTCCTCTGCATTTGGGGTGTGGACTCCTTGACTGGAATGACCCCAATGGTTTACATGGCTCGCCCTCTCCCTCCCCCTTCCCTCTCCCTGTTGTTGAGTGTATGTATCTGAATTGAACAGCTATAGGTGAGTGTGTGCCAGGATCCCGCTGTGTCCATACCATAGCTTGGAAGAAGGTTCCTTGGTTGACGTCCACGTAGTGAGCTCCCCACGTTGACTTCCGGTTCCCTCTGCACACGATGACCAAGGGCTGGGTCAGTCTCTCTCCAGTCCCTGCCACATGTGCTCCTGCTGGGGGAGGTGCTGACTGACCAAGAATCAGTGTGTCTGTCCCCAACCTGCTCATGCCAGTTGTATCTGTTATGGAGTTGAGATACTTTAATAAATCATCATAAGTGAATAAGATGATAGGGCAAAATAGGGTTGTTCTTTCTATGAAACCTGAACTGAAAGGCTTAGGTTTACCTAATAAAGAGAGATGCTTTAAAAAGTCCTTTCGAATTAAGTTTGGGTGAGGCAACTGTAGAGAACTGGGTAAAAACTTTGAAAGATTTTGTACTGAGATTGTAAGTTTCATCATCTTAGTTGAAAAAAAACAAAAGCAAAACCCTAGAACTATAGCTCCTAAAAACTATATTATGGCTGTGCTGAGGTAACGGAAAGGAAGCCCAACTCCAGTTATCAAATCCATACTCAAAATATTAGCAAACAATTCTACATTCACATACTTTATGTTAAAAAATATTTTCAAGAAATATAGGTCTTATTTTTATCATGATTCCACATCTTATTCCCCTTTATTCAGATAAGCACACCAGCTGAAGAGACATCTACTCTGCTCATAGGCAGGAAGAGGAAAGAGAGCCTTACTTTGGGGAACAGAGATTTTTCTTTTATGCTTTGATTCTCAGCTCGCTCTGCTCAACACGGATTCCTCCATCCCCCGACAGCTCTGCTCTCACCGTCTCTGCCTCCCCCATCGCTGGCTTCCGTCCTCTCCGCTCCCACCCGATTCCAAACTTACTTTCCCTTCACCTGAGTGAAGCTGTGGCCTCCGCTCACCCCGCCCCCTTCCACCCCCACGACCCGAGATACTGTCCACGTGCTGGCTGAGGGTCAGGCGCTTTAAAAATGCCATTTAAGTGAAAGTTCAGCGTTGTACCATCACATCCGATGCTTTTTACATGCTGGCGTCAAGAACTGCGACCACGCTGTCAGAGAAAGGGCACTTCAGCGAGACCTCGAGAAGAGGCCGCACACACAGCCCCACACAGCGGCTCACACGCCGTAAGGCTATTCAACCCGGTGGATCCGTTTTATCCCCGCAGCCGTCCTCCCAGGGGGAACCCTGGGTCTGTGTGGAGCGTGGCGAGGTGTGGACGGAGGGGCCTGTGAGTCTTGCGGCCGGGGTCTGGCTGTGGGAGAAGCTGGCGTGGACGTCGCGCAGCCCCTGGCCGGCTGGGAGACGTCCCTTCCCAGAAGACACCTCCCTCACCAAGCGTCTCACTTCCCAGGGTGGAAGCCAGAGGTCTGTTTCCCAGCCTCCCTTGCAGCGGGGCCCAGTCATGTGACCCCGGCCCACCAATCCGAAGCCTCCCGTGAGCCTCTGCTCCGGAAGAGAGACGGTGGAGCTGGCGGAACCGGTGAAGGCGGCGGCGCTGGCGGGGAGCCAGGCCTGGGTGGGGAAGGTTGGAGAGAAAAGGTCCAGTTCTCGGGGCCAGCGGCAGCGGCGGGGTCTGGCTGAGTGGCCCTGGTGTGGGGCAGGCGTTTGTTCCCCACGAGGGGCCTGAGCGCCTCCTGACATGCACCCTGGCCGCCCACGTGGCGGCTTCACCTGGGGCAGCTGGAAATGCTCAGGCTCGGACCCCGCCCAGACCTGCGCGCACGTGAACGCTCAGGGACAGTGAAACGTGCTCCTTTCCCCCTTCACGCAGCTGCAGGGGTTCCTGTCCTTACAGTTACCAACCCTGGTGATATAGAAGCCTTGGGAGGACTTAACCAGGGAGTGAGGTGATCTGGTTTATCCTTTACGTGTCTGTCCTGCTGCTGGGCTCAAGAGGGGCGGAGGGGAGGCCAGGCCAGGGCGCCACGACTTGTCCAGAGAAAACATGTTGTCACAAGGTAGGCAGACATGCACATGCCCTGTGCAAGGACCGAGACACACACCTGCAAACTTAGACGCACACATCACAGATGCTCACACACACAGACTCCCATGTGCAAGTTCAGAAACATCCCTATTTATACAGAGAACACAGACCCACAAAGACACAGGTGAGGGTGCTGGCCCCAGAGCTGCTTTTTTGTCTTGTGCCCCTAGAACCAGAGGAATGAACCAAGCCTGCCTGGCTTTGCTCCCCTCGTGCTGCAGAAAACCTTGCAACCGAATTAAATATCCACGAGCCCCGGGAGCCTGGTTTGGGAGATTGGATCCGGTGATGAGAAGTCCCAGCTCCAGGGCAGATGAGATGCCTGTGGTCCTGCCTCTCTCAGGGAGGATCACTGAGCTGAGCCCCTCATGGCTGCAGGTCAATACAGACCAGATGCTAATGGCTTTTTAGCTGGGGACCAGCATTGAACCGGGGCAGCGTGTGCTGGCAGTGGGCACCTTTGCCTTCCACAGGGCAGAGCGCGTCAGCCACGGGCTGTGACCCCTGGTTGGTGACCTGGTGTGTATCACTTGTGCATCAGCCAGGGTGTTCTGACATTGGGGACATCAGCTTCTGTCCACGATCAGCTGTAAACACTTTTCATACCTTGGTGAGTCTATCCCACTAATCAATTACAAGGGAAGAAAATCACATTTGAGAGATAGTCAGACATTCTATAGTACGTTGCGCTTCAAATTATAATTTTATGAAATCTCATTATTTGTGTCTAGACTGAAAGAGATTTAATTTTGATTACTTAACTGCATTTCCTGTTGCTCTTATGAGGAATGCTGTGTTTCTAAAGGTCCTGTGTTTCAGTCCTTGAGAGTGGTTTCTTTCCTGATGTGTCTGGAACTGAGCACCACCATCAGAGGCTTCTAGAAGAGTCTCTGGGAGTCTCAGGGTTTGATTCTGGAAGGACATTATATCCATTCTGGGCCGCTTGCTTTCATCACTGTTACTGTCATCATCACCACCATTATTATCACTGCCATCATTACCAACATCACCGTCGTCATCACCATCATCGTCGTCGTCGTCACGATCGCAGCCATCACTGAATGTGGTACTCACAAGTCCTGGCGCTGCTCTAAGTGCTTTCAGTCTGTTACTCCTCTAATGTCATCACTAGTCTATAAGATAGTGTCCCCATCCCCATTTGAATGATGAAGCAGTTGAGGTACAGAGAGGTTAAGAGACTCACCTAATGTTGAATAGGTAGAGTGAGCTGCAGAGTCTGGCCTCAGACCCACCAGCCTGGTCCGACATCCATGCGCTTACCCACTCTCTGTTTTGCACAACACGCCCTCGATCTCCCTCGACAGTCTTTGCTCTCCGTCACTGGGATTGTGTCCTCACCTCAGCGGTTCCCAGAATGTCCCTCCCTGCCCCTAAGCCTTTGTCAACATGCTCATCCTCCAGACTTCCCTCGGGTCCACCGTCTCATGAAGCCCCTGCTAGCATCTCTCCCCAGCCCCAGACGCTCACAGTGCTGTGCTGTCCCCCGCCCTGCAGCACTGTCCTGAGAACCACAGAGGCAGGTCTGCAGTTGGATAGACTCTAGTGCCCTAAGCACCTCCCCAGGATGTCCAGGGACAGCCTCTTGTTAGCCCTGGCACCGGGTCAGGGAGGACGTGTTTATCACCTGAAACTCCTGGTCTCTCAATGTCCTCACATCACAGCCCACAGAACGACATGGCCGTGGCATCATTCGGGTTTGACAGGCATCTGCTGCTCCCCCACTAGCGTGCGGCCCCCGGCTCTGGATGTAAGTGTGTGACGTGGGCAACTGAGAGATACTGAATTTGAATGAAATCAGATTGAAGCAGAGAAGCCTGTCTTCCCCCGCAAGGCGACTGTGCTGGCACCTCTTAAAGGGAACTCACTCTCCATCTGATCTCCCTGCTGGAGACTCCATTATCTTTTCTTACAGAGAATCTAGCCTCTAAACCTGCACAATTTTCCTACTGTAGCAAGAGGCAGACAGGGACTTAGAACAGCATGTGTAATAGACCCAGACTGGGCTTCCCCACTGACAGCTGACAGGAGCAAACCAGCCCCCCTGTGAGCACATCCCCTTCCTGGGCAGCCCAGGAAGGGGTGGCCTCTGCCATTGTCACCTCTGAGACCCCAGCGCCAGGAAAAGGACCCCCAATCTCCCCTGGCCAATGTGCAGATGAGGAGACCAACGTTAACGATGTTCACTCAGTGCCAGCCATGCTTGAGGAGCTCTGATTACAGGACCAGTTCACTCAGTCCTCACCCTGATGTGGGGATAGTTTATCCTCAGTTTTCAGATGAGGAAACTGAGGCACAGAGGGGTCCATTCTGTTGTCCAAGGACACACGCTGGTGAATGACGGGACTAAGGTTGTCACCACCGTTATCATTCTCTTCTCCACAATCATAATCACCCTCATATCAGCACCTTCCTCGTCATCACCGTTGTCATCACTGCCCCTCCCTTCTTCCTTTTTACTTAATAAGAGTCTTTCTTTTTCATGTCGATTTCTTTGAGAAAGCAGAGGCAATTTTTTCCTTTGTGGTTTGGCTTAACTTGTTTCTCTATAAAATAACTTTTTAAAAATTATGTGCGTATTATTCAGATACTTACAAGGTAAATATTCAGACATTATGAAATTAAGACTAAACAATCATTTATAGAATAAGGAGAGAAAAAACTAATAATTCAGGTTCACTAGTAATATTTTGATGGTTCTCCTTCTTTGCTTTTATTCAAAGGTATGCAAAACTTTTCTTTCACCAAACATAGGATAATACGGCATGTGGTATTTCATAACCTGCTTCTTCCATTGGACACTGTGTTGTAACATCTCATGCCCACTCTCACCCATCTGCCTGCGCCTCGTGATGTGAAGCCCTCACAGGTGACACCAGCCGACCTCTCCCACCTGTCCTCCTCGCTGCTCAGTGGGGTGAGCGTCTGCACCCCGGCCCCCCAATTCCCATAGGAACCCCACTTGTTCATGGTCATCAGTTCCTGACCTGCCTCCTGTGGGAGACGCCCTCACTCACATGTTCTCTGAGGCCCCCTCCCCACGTGGGTCATAGCTCATAAATCATCCCGCTCGCTGCCTTGTCACATTTCCTGAGAAACTTCTCACTCCAGACCCTGGATGGGTACTGGGGACACAGAGACACCCCCGCTGACCTTTCCTGAGCACTGACAGGCACCAGGCCTTTACTATTTACATGTCTGGCTTCCATAATCCCATAGCAACCCCATGAGGTACGTTCTGTTATGTCCCCGACTCAGGCATAGAGAAGGTGAGGTAGAGGTTGCCCAAGTGAGAAGCCAGGCTTCACTACCGGCCATCAGAATCCAGAGCTGAGGCCCTAACTGCCCTGCTAGTCCATAGTCCCTGCCTGTGAGGAGGCCACCCTGCATCAGAGGACTCTCCACCTGCCCAGTCCTGTGTCCTGAGAAAGGCCAGGCAGAGCCCTAAGTGCTCTGTGCAGCTAGAAGTCGTTTAGTTGTAAAGGACAGAAAACCCAACTCTAACCGGCTTTGGGCAAAATGGAGGGTTTCAGATTCAAGGTCCTCCACAGTCTAGGGCCAGAGCTGGCCTTTCCAAGGCTGGATTCAGACCCGATGATGCTCTCAGGGCTCTCTTTCCCGCTCTCCCTCTCACTGTCTGACTTCTTCTTCCGGGTCAGCTTCATTCTCAGATACACTCTCCCTGATGGATGCAGAATGGCTGCAGCATCTCCGGACCTCACACTCTCTCAGCAGCTTCAAGTCCAGTGGGATGTCACCTGCCTCTGTCCTGGAATTTGCACCAATGGAATGTGAAAGGAGTGACGGGTGTCCCCTCTGATAGAAGCTTTAGGAGCCAGTGTGTCACTCGTTTCCCTGCCGCAGTGAACAGCAGTGTTCCAGATAGAAGCTACCTCAGTAGCCTGGGGCCTGGAGTGACAATGATGTGCAGCAAATCCATAGCCAAGACAAGACGAACACGAAGCATGAGCAAGAATTAGCCTCTGTTGCTGTGAATCCTAGACCTGGGGTTGCTTGTTACTGCAGCATAGCCTGGCACATCCTGCCTGATCCTCCAGTCCATGAACGTGGTGTGTGTCGGCTGAGGGTCTGTATCTGGCATCTCTGTGTCTTGTTTCCCCCAGAGAGCCGAGTCCACACAGAGACCCAATCAATACCTGGTGACTGATGGGTGCCAGTCACCTGTCCATGTTGCTCCTGTTTATCTGGGCTCTGGGCTGGTTCCCTTTTCCTATAAAGTCTCTCTGGCCACTCGCCCTCCTGGCTCCACGCACCGGTCAGGAGCAGGTGATAAGCTCCGGCTCACCCTCCTGAACTGTGGAAACGAGTCTGGTTTCCATCAGTTCTCCCTGTGAGCTTGTGCACAGTGGGATCTTCCCTGGAAAAGGTAGATAGGAGCCCGCCTTAAACGATGCATGAAGGAAACAAACGCCCATCACCAGTTTTCAAAAAGATGTTTTTCTGCACAGTTGTGGAAAAAATAGGGCACTGGCTGCCATAACGTTCCCTGAAGTCAGAAAGACCCAGGGCTCTAACTTAGCCTTTGCTCAGCGGCAGACTCTTTGGCGCTCCATCGAGCATAGGCGGCGTCCCTCACAGAGCAGCCTGTCCTCACTCCCTCAGGACACGGTGCCCATGGAGGAAGGACTGTGTCATCATCAACCACAGCTTCCTACACTCAGCCTGCAGCATGGCTCCTGACGCACCCTGGCCCCTTCCCATCTACCCTCCTCCTCGACGGGGCCTTCGTTTCTGGAAATTAGTTCAGTAAACGTACCTGTGTGTATGTATGTGCATACATGTATATGAATAAAACATTCACTGGAGTGTTTATAGACATTTCAGACCAGCAACCACAGAGGTGTGCGTGGACTGGGGCAGGTTAAATGCCGCGTGTTCATTGTTCACAGGGACCCCGCGTGGCTCCTTTTAGACGTGAGGCTCCTCCATGTCTGGCACCCGGGGGTGGGGAGATGCTCCAGGTTTGGGCAATGGGGCGCTTGCTCCAGAACTAGGGGCTCAAGTGAGGGGAGCAGAGCTGGAGCAGTCACTCGGCGGTCAGTGGGGTGCATGGGCAGGGGCGCCTGGGTGTGACCTCTGCAGGGTCCCTGCTGCCTGGCCTCCGGAGAAGGGCCTGTATTCTGGGTCCCCAGCAATTCTGTGAACCCTGAGAGCAGAGCATGATTTCCCTTTGTCCTTAAGACAGAGAGGGTGTCTGCTGTGGCACCGAGAACCCTGGACCCCGGAGCCTGCTCTGCACCCTTTACCCTGAAGGGCAAGGTTGCACATGGGTCTCCCTGGCTCTGCACCTGGATCACAGGCTGGCAGAGGGCAGGCCCTTCTCACCTGTGCTTGTCCCCATGTCACCTCCTGCAGGACAGACTGGCTGCAGGGCTGACTGCACGGAATCCCCCATTCACGTTGCTGGTCTCAGGTGGGGTGACAGGGTGACAGTGACGCAGGGACACACATGGCTGGAGCCCTGGCTGATTCCGGGAGCTGTCAGAGCTGAGCCAGAAGAGTCACCTCCTGGGAGCACCTGGACCTGCCGCCTCCGTCAGGGAGAAGCTCGGTGACAGCTCTCCAGCTGGACGCCCGTCAAATAAAAGTCTCCCGATACACTAGGATGAATCTCCCTTCCCCAAGTTTTTCTCCCGAGGGTGGACACTTAGCCAAAACAATGGAATTTGTGAAAGATGAGTTGTCCTCGTCCTGCGTCCAGAGACTCAGGCATCAATGCCCCGCCCCCCGCACTCGGAGTCTCAGCAGAGATCACCCCCCTCTGCGGATGCTGTGTTTCCTAGCAGCCACCCGCAAGGGCGGAACTTTCTGTACAGTGAAGACCACCTATGCCGCCTAAGACCAGCACACCAGGGGGGAAGCCAGTGCCGCAGTCTGTCCCCAGACGCTCCCTGGTTTGGCATTTTCATCCCAAGATCCTCACTTAAAGCCAATGCCCACATTTGACACAGGCTGGGGTGGTTGGCCTTGACTTTTCTGAGGAGTCCCTGAACTTTCCACTTTGCCTTTATTTCTGCTTTTAGCAGCTTCACCGAGTTACTATTGGCACAAGATGAAAAGCACTTACTGATTTTGGACATGTGTGTCTCCGTGTGAAGCCATCACCACAGTCACAGTAATGAGCATATCACCACCCCAAATCTCCTTGTTCCCTTTTGTCCCCTGCCTCCTGACCGGCACCTAAGCCCTGCCAGCTATCACTGTAAAGAATTTCCACTTTCTAGCATTTTATATAAATGGAATCCTGCTATTTACACTCATTTTGTCCAGCTTCTTTTATCCAGAACGACTTGAGGTTCATGTGGCGGCATAGAGCTCAGTTCATCCTTTTCATTGCTGGGTAGCTCCCTGTACGCATGGACCACACATTGCTTTCCATTCAACTGTCGATGGACATTTAAGTTACATCCAGCTTTCACTCATTACACATAAAGCTACTGTGAATATTCGTGCACATGTTTTTGCTTAGACACTTGCTTTCATTTCTCGTGGGGAAGAATCTAGGAGTGGATTGACTGGGCCGTATGTATGTGTGTGCTAACTCTTCAAGAAACTGTCATGTTATTTTCTGAAATTCTGCCATTTCACGCTATTGCTAGTCGTGTGTGAGTTCACACCCTCAACAGCACCCTGTCCCGTCAGGCTTTTAATGTTCGTCCATTGTAATAAGGTGTGCAGTGGTATTTTAAAATACCTTTTTGGGGTGTGATTTACATACCAAAACACTGACTTATTTAAATGTACAGCTCAGTGGTTTTCAGTAAATTTAAGAGTTGCACAACCGTCACCATAGTGAGATTTTAGAACATTCCCATCGCCCCCCAAAATATTCCACTCAGTTGTTCCCCCAGCTTCCAGCAACCAGGAGTCTACTGTCTGGGTCTGTGGATCTTCTTTCTTGACATTTCACATGAATGGAAGGGCACCTGAGAAGGACTTTCACATCTGGCTTCTTTCACTTAGCACCATGTTTTGGCGATTCA
The DNA here is from genome assembly GCF_000442215.2 of Lipotes vexillifer. Lineage (NCBI taxonomy): Eukaryota > Metazoa > Chordata > Mammalia > Artiodactyla > Lipotidae > Lipotes > Lipotes vexillifer. Next base: position 133,533 of record NW_006789763.1, read on the forward strand.
CCCAAGTTGTTGCTTGCCTCAGTGCTTTGGTCTTTTATTGCCAGTTAGTATGCCAGTAAACACATATAACACATTTTGTCTCATTATTCACCATTTGGTTGTCATTTTAATTGTTTTGGGGTATTGACTATCATGTTATGCCCCGAGCATTTGGGTACAAGTCTTTGTATGCACGAATGCTGTCGTTTATCTCGGGTAGACAGACACCTAGGAGTGGAATTGCTGGATCATACTGTAATAAATTTATATTCTTTTTTTTTTTAATTGACAGATGAGACTTCCCTGGTGGTGCAGTGGTTAAGAATCTGCCTGCCAATGCAGGGGACTCAGGTTCAAGCCCTGGTCCGGGAAGATCCCACTTACCGTGGAGCAACTAAGCCCACGTACCACAACTACTGAACCTGGGCTCTAGAGCCCGTGAGCCACAACTAGTGAGCCTGCATGCCACAACTACTGAGCCCTCGTGCTGCAACTACTGAAGCCCACGTGCCTAGAGCACATGCTCCACAACAAAGAAAAGCCACTGCAATGAGAAGCCTGTGCAATGCAACGAAGAGTAGCCCTCGCTCACTGCAACTAGAGAAAGCCCACGTGCAGCAGCAAAGACCCAACGCAGCCAAAATTAATTAATTAATGTATTTTATTTTAAAAAATTGACAGACTATGTTGTGGTCTGAATATGTCCCCCCCAAATTCATATGTTGACATTCTAGTCTCCAAGGTGATGGTACTTTGAGACAAAGCCTGTGGTGGGGGTGATTAGTTCATGAGGGTAGAGCCCTCATGAATGACATTAGTGTCCTTATAAAAGAGGTTCAAGAAAGCTCCCTTCCCCTTCCACCATGTTAGGACACCCTGAGAAGAGGGCTATGAACTAGAACCTGGGCTCTCAACAGACACTGAATCTACCAGCACCTTGATCTTAGACTTCCCAGCCTCCAGAATTGTGATAAATAAATTTCTGTTGTTTATAAGCCACCTAGCCAGTCTATGGTGCTCTGTTACAGCAGCCCAAATGAACCAAGACAGACTACTTTCCGAAGTGGCTGTACCATTTTACATTCCTACTAGCAATGCATGAGGATTAAAGTTATTTCATGTACCTCTCTCTTTTATTTCCTCCAGTGTTATTGAGATATAGTTGACATATAACTTTGTACTAGTTTCAGGTATACAACATAATCATTTGATAAATGTATGTCTTGCAAAATGACCACCACAATAAATTTAGTTAACATCCATCACCTCACAAAGTTACAAACTGAGATGTGATAAGAACTTTTAAGATCTACTCTCTTAAAAAATTTTTTTTTAGAGATTTACTCTCTTAGGAACTGTCAAACATGCAATACAGAATTGTTAACTATCACCACGCTGTGCGTTACATCCCCACCACACACTTTTTGAAATTTGTTATTATCTTTTTAATTGTCATTCTAGTAGGTGTGGAACTGTATCACACTTGAGAACTTTATTTTTCTAATGATTAATGATATTGGGAATCTTATCCTGAACTTATGTGTATCATATATTATATATGATTTATACATACACATATTTGTCAATATTGTAGCCTGTTCAAATCTTTTGCCCAAAATTTATTAAATTTTTTGTTTTTGATGTTGACGTTTGAGAGTTCTTTGAATATTCTGGATACAAATATTTCGTCGCTTATGTGATTTGTAAGTATTTTCTTTCAGTCTGTAGCTTTTCTTTTTATTCCATTAATTTCATTTTTTTCAGAACAAAAGGATTAATTTTGCTGAATTTATCATTAATTTTTAAGGATCATGCTTTTGGTTTTATAGCTAATAATTCTTTGCCTAAGTATGGGCATGAATATTTTCTCCTACATTTTGTTCTAAGAGTTTTATGATTTTCCTTTTTTACAGTTGACCTATGATCAATGCTTGGTTTGTTTCGTATAAGGTACAAGACTTCCTTTGATGATGATTTTATTTTTCATGTTTTGCATATGGATATCAATCTTTCCAACATCATTAGTTGAAAAGACTATATTTACTCCACTGAATTAGTCTTTCAACTTTGTAAAAAATAAGTTTCCAAATTATTGTGGGTCTATTTCTGGATTGTATATTCTGTTCCCTTGATGTAAGTTTCTACCTTTTCATCAATACTGCGCTCTCTTAGTTACTATAACTTTATATGAATTCTTAAAATTTGGGAGGACGTTCCTCCAAATGTTTTTCTTTGTCAAAATTATTCTTACTGTTCTGCCTCATTTACTTTTTCATATGAATTTTAGAATCATGTTGTCACTATCTACAAATAAATACTGCTAGAGTTTTTATTGTATTATGTTATACATAGAGAATTAATTTGGGGGAGAATTAATACCCTAACTCCTGAGTACTCAAAGGCACGATCATGGTATGTTTCTCCATTTACTTAGATCCTCTGCTTTGATTTGTTGCCTCAGCATTTTGTCGTGTTGAGGTTACAGATCCTGCACATGTTTTATGACCAATTGTAATTATATTTTGTGGTTCAGATTTGCACTTCTTGTACATAAGAACGTCAGTCATTTTTGTCAGTTGATCCATATACTAAGACCATTCTAGACTCATTTATTAGTTACCAGAAACGCTTTCCCTTTTTCTTTTTCTTTTGGTAGATTTATTGAGACATTCTTCATAGGGAATCATGTTGTCTACAAATGGAGACAGTTTTATTTCTTCTCTTAGAATGTCTCATCCCCAGGGGCAGGCAGAGCACCAGAAATCAGGGAGATACTTTATCAGGTGAAATCCCCGTCTCCTCGCCTATGATGGTCTCAGGATCCCCCAGACAGACCCTCACTCACACCTCAGACCCGTAAAGTTCACAATCAGCTACAAACAGCTTCTGCAGAGTGGGTAAAATGTCATATTTTAATGACATAATTACCTGTCTTGATTATGTAATTAGTAAAAACACCATAATTAATAATAATATACACTTAGAACCTGAAATCGTTTATTTCAGAGGCCCCGTTTTGTCATTTGTCATGGTGAACCTGGTAAGATCCTACACAATCTGCGGAGAAGGTAGTTTTAAAGGGATGAAGATGGATGCCCTCAGCAAACTGGGTATCAACAATTTCTTCAGTCATCAAAAAGAAGTTCGGAGCCCTGGTGAGAGCTGCAAGTTATAAAAGCCAACAAATTAAATAAATAGAAAGTAGTTTTGAAATATAGCTCTACACACTGCTAATTTGTTACTGAGTGTTTCAAAATCACTTAGTCTGTAAGAGAGTGTAAAAGCCTCAGGGGTTCTTCAAAGGCAAGGGTTGCGATTTTTTTCTAAATATTTAGAAACAGGTGTGAGTGTGAGGGTGCATGTGTGTGTATAACTCTTATGGTTAAAGGTACTTTACATGAAGGTCGTGTCCACGACTACATCATTTAATAGTCATCTCTGGGGAGCTTGGGTGTGTATTTGAAAACGTCCCTCTAGAAGGAAGCTCCACATTGGAAACAGGTTTGAAACCCTTACAGTCCAGCTCCATGAGTTGGGGCGCTGGGGAATCAGAGGTGACAAATAATAAAAGAATGAAAGGTAGATCCCTTGGCTTCCCTGGTGGCGCAGTGGTTAAGAATCCACCTGCCATTGCAGGGGACACCGGTTCGAGCCCTGGTCCAGGAAGATCCCACATGCTGTGGAGCAACTAAGCCTGTGCACCACAACTACTGAGCCTGCACTCTAGAGCCCATGAGCCACAACTGCTGAGCCCACGAGCCACAACTACTGAAACCCGTTTTCCGCAACTAAGAGTAGACCCCGCTCGCCGCAACTAGAGAAAGCCCGCACGCAGCAGCGAAGACCCAACGCAGCCAAAAATAAATAAATAAATAAATAAATTTTTTAACAAAGAAAAGAAAGAAAGGTAGATCCCTCTTGTTGAGGAAAGTCTGGAGAGAGGAGGAAGCAGCAGGATGGGGATGGAGTAGGACCCTGCCTGGGAGATCTGATGCCTCTGGGTCAGGGTCTCACAGAACTCGCCATCCTGATCCCACCTTGTTCTGGGGAGGAGGTCTCTCCTCAGCCCCAGCTGGCGGGTCAGTACCTACTCAGCCCTCCTGCCGACCCCTCCCCACCTAGAGGGTCAACACCTCCCCCACCCCAGACATCTCTATGTGATGGAGGACCTGACTCAAGGCTGTCAAGGGCTCTCCTGCTTGGGGTCGCTGGGGACCCCAGCTGTGCTGCAGGGGAAGAGGGTGGGAGGAGACCTGGCTCAGGGAGGCTCCTGGGGGCTGCGGCAGCTGCACTGACCTGTCGGGAGCAGCATCGGCCTGCGGAGGCACCTACAGACCCTCCTGCCCCCATCCTGAGACACCATGCAGCAGGACTCCCTCGGGGCAGTGCCGCCACCTGCCCCTCCCTGCACAGGATGGAAGGCAGACTCGGCCGACCCTGGGCACATGCCAGAACCTTCTAGAATGTTCTGTCCTCAGTGTCTTTTGTCATGACAGTCAGACACACACCAGAAGAAAATCACCAAGGAAAGGCAGCAGCACCAAGGCCCTGTGTGTTCATTTATTCTTTTGATTTGTTTAGCTGCAAACCAGACTCGTTTTTCTGTGGACTGGAATAGAGCTGACAATATTGATAGTTTATTACATGACCACTAACAGCTGATCATTTATTCCTACTGTGGTTTTTCACTCAGATTTATTTTTACATCTAGCATAAAGCACCTTGTTTATTTTTCTGAGGGACTCTGAGGCTTTACTTAATTGATTACCACAACTGACCTCCGGGCCCCAGATTGGTTTAAAAATGTGCACACTCTAACTCAGGGCACACAGAGCAACATTTCTTTACCTGAATTTTGATTTTTCATTTCTCTGAAAGTTGACGAGTTTTAAGGGGCTTTTGGCCTAAGCTATTCATCTTTTATGACAAATTGTTTGGGAACATAGTATCTGAACTTTAAAGGTTAGCAGGGGGCTTCCCTGGTGGCGCAGTGGTTGAGAGTCTGCCTGCCGATGCAGGGAACACGGGTTTGTGCCCCGGTCCGGGAGGATCCCACATGCCACGGAGCGGCTGGGCCCGTGAGCCATGGCCGCTGAGCCTGCGCGTCCGGAGCCTGTGCTCCGCAACGGGAGAGGCCACATCGGTGAGAGGCCCGCGTACCGCAAAAAAAAAAAATGGTTAGCAGGGATAAAGCTAATGTTCACTTTTCACTTTCACTCACTGGCTGTGTTCCTGGGGCAGGAGCTGAACGTCACGGCATCCTGTCTGTAACAGGACAGCGATAAACCTGCCTCCTGGGGGCTCCTGCAGGTCGAGTGGGCCTTGCGTGGAAAGTGCTCAGACGGTGCCCGGCTCACGACAGCCCCAGCGCATGGGGCTTCCCCCGTGGAGCTGCCGGGCCAGGTGACAGCATCACCGGTTACTGTGCCTGATGTGAGATGTGCACCTGCTGGGCTGTGTCTGCACTGTGTGAAGTGGAGCCTGTTCTCTGCTGGCCCTTCTGAGACTGAACGACTGTGTTCTCACCAAATCCATGTTTAATTCCTAAGAATTCAAATATATGCATTTTGCCAGCAAAAAAAGAAATAATTCAAATTGAGCTGTAAAATTAAATGTACACATGTACTATTTATGATACGCTGTTCATTTCAGTATGTATTTTGCATTCTGAATACATCTGCATCTATTCTGTACGCATTTTGCAAAGCTGTTGGGTATTGGGTTTCATGGCTGATCTCAGAGGTTTGTAAAGGCAGTTTTGCCCAAGCACCCCTCTGTGCCAGGACGCAGCCCACATGGCGCACGAATCCACCACGTAAGGGAGGAGCCATTCGCGTCTCAGTAGGAGCATATGAAGATAGACAGCAAGCCTCCCAGGCAGCCCTCCCTCACCCTCGGGGGCAGCGTCCCCACCGGCACTTGCCTCTTGGTTTCTTCCCAAGGGCACGTGTCTGAACTCACACAACTTGACGTGGACGTGTGACGGCCTCGACTACACAGCGAGGCCACTGCGGTCGTCCAGGTGGGAGGGGACGGCTGCCTGGACCAGGACAGCAGCAGGGGACCTGGGGAGCGTGGATCAGACCTCCCTAGTGGGATGGGGGTGGAGAGGGGTGAGGGGACGACCCCTCCGGGCCCATCACTGTTCCCTCCTGTCCAGGGCTGAGGGAGGGTAACCTATGGATGACCCCCTCCATCCTCTGTCCTCTGTGGGCCAGACGCTTCCTGCCACCAGCCCCGTGCCCCCCACTTCCCTGGCAGCCTCCAGGCGCGTTAGGAATAGCAGGGTCCACTTTCACACTCGCCACGACGGAGTGCCCACGAGCTGTTGGCCCCGGGTGCTGGGCGGGGCTCCTCGCAGTAGGAACGCCTCTGCAGTGTCACTCTGGCTCTGGCCCCTAATTGCTTCTTGGCTCCCTGAGCAGCGCCAGCCCCTCTGTCTATTCCTTTCCTGTCATAGGCAGCTCTCTGCGTAGCCAGGGCTGGCTCCCCGCAGGGACCGCCCAGGGTGACACCGGGGCTGCTGCAGGTGCCCCAGCCAGACCCAGATCCCTCTCCCAGCTCTAAGACCCCAGTAACCCACTACCCATTCACCCAACAAGTATTTAATGAGCACCTACTGTGCACAAGGCAGCAGGGAAGGGTGGTCCCTGAACACAAGCACCTGCGTCTAGATGGGACAGTATGGACCAGTGGTTACCTTGTCAGCTGTGCTGTGTGGGATGAAGGAGGGGACAGCCCGGGGGATGGGGGACGTGACCTCAGGGACACAGGGCAAGAGCACTTCCCGGGGGAGGGAGGCTGGGGCAGAGACAGGAGGGCTGGGGAAGGCCCACCAGGACAGCAGGGCAGGCTTGAGGGCAGAGGGGCAGGAGGTCAGGGCCTGAGGGGGAGGGACAAGGTGACTGGGGACACACAGGGTCCAGCGAGGCCGGACCACAGCACGTGCTGGGGAGGGGGCGGGGGGCATCCCAGGGCCCTGTCGGCCTCAGTGCTTGGATCTCCTGCAGACACAGCTCCCCAGCCCCCATCCTGCTCTGCTCTGCATCCGGGGCTGGGGTCCGTGGACGCGCTCCCCTGCGCAGGACCCTGCCAGCTCCTGACCATAGGGGCTCCACGGGACCCAAGGTGGGAGGGGCCCCTGAGCAAGGAGGTCTCCCTCCAGCTCCCCCAGCTGCCCTGCAGAGCCCCTTCCTCGGGCTCCCACCCCTGATGGTGCCGTCCGCCACAGTGCTGGGGTCCCCAGGGGTCCTTCCACGGTGGGTGGTTGTCCCGCGCCCAGGCTGCTCCTGGGCCCCGCCACCCTGGCCCCCGGCCCCGGGAGCTGCGCGGAGCTGACCCTGCGGTGGCTCTTCTGTGCCATCACCCACGGTCTCTGCCCCTCCAGCCCGAGACACCCCCTGCCCTCCCAGCTCTGCCACCGCGGGTGTGACCCAGTCTCCACTTTTCTGCCTAGATCCTGCCTTTACCGCATTTGAGGTTGGCAGCAGAGGGAAACCACTGAAGGGATTTTAAGCGAGGAGATGACTTTATTCAGTTCAGTCTTTAAAGATGACTCTGACCGAGCAGAGAATGCACTGGGTGTGGGCGGAAGTCAGGAGCCTGCAGGTAACCTGACAAAGGTGACAGCTTGGGAGGGTAGCAGTGCAGATGGATGAAAGTGGACACATTCCACAGAGGTTAGGACGTGACACCCAGAGCCCCGGGAGGTGAACCCCGCCGGGCTGGTCGTACAGAAGGAACGCCTGAGGTTCAGAGGCGCCACCACTCCCGCAGCACCATCCACCCTGGAAACCCGGAGAGGGAATCGCCTCCAGTCTGGCGCCCACCCCTGCCGACCCCTCGCCTTCTCTCAAGGCCACCTCCGCAGATGGGGACCTATTATCCTGACTCTAAACTCTTTGTATTTGAGGCAAAATTGAAACACAATGAGAAATGCAGAAAAACATCGCTGACACCACTGACCTGGCTTCAACCACCATCCGTCATTTTTACAGTCTCCGCAGAATGGTCTCTGCGCACAGAATGTCGATGTCCTGGAGTTTCCCTGCACGAAGGCCTGCGCAGGGCTGGGAGCGTTGGGGAGGGAACTGTGGGACCCCCATCCCTGTAGGCTCCTCCCCAGGAGGGGGACAGGAGGACGTTGCTCTTCCCGGGGCTCCCTACAGGTGGACGGGAGGAAGGACAGCGGGGAAGTGGACACAGGGAGCAGATGCCCGGGGTCCTGGAGCTGCACACCCGCCCACCTCCACAGGGTCTGGGTCTGCACCAGTGAAGGGGCCTCGGACCCCCTGTTCAGGGCTGTGCAGACCCAGGGCTGTGAAGGCTCCGGACTGCACCCTGCAGAGGAGAGGCCATCCCACCCATTGCCATACCATTTGAGCTCATGGCAGGTGTGCTGTGTGCAAGGTGGGGAAGGCCCAGGTGGGGGGGTGAGGGCGGGGCCAGGCTGGGGGCGGGGCAGGCCTGAGGGGCGTTGCCAGGGTGGAAGGGCGGGGCAGGTCTGAGGTGGGGGGGCCTCCACTGTTCTCTTGTGCTGATGGGGATAAAAAGAATGATGTCCACTTTGGAGGGGCCTCCGTTGGTCTCACAGCCCCTCTTTCACTGCTTCCATCTTCACCTTCTTTATCGGACCTCAAGACAAATGTGGTGAATAATCACACTACACAGATTACGTGCCATTTGTCTGCAGGTGGATTCCATCTGGTTTGACTGTTTCTTTATTCCCCTTTAATCCATTCCTCTTATGCTCTTAGGAAATCACAAAATTGTGTTTACTGGTATTTAATGTTTATTGAATTTTTGTGTTGTTAATTTGAGTGTGTTTATTGAGACTCTTTCCTAAGATTTCACTCCTAGGAAATCCTTGAACTGTGTTTAATGACTATCTTTTTATTTGAATGTGTTCTTGTAAAATGTCCACTGCTGTTTCGTGGGCATATATTTTAAATAACGATGGCATGGTGTTATATATTTCATTCTGTTTATGACCCTTTATTTTTATGAATAATTATGTTATGTTATTTATTTATTTATTCTTGGCTGCGTTGGGTCTTTGTTGCTGCGCGTGCGCTTCCTGTGTGTGGCGATCAGGGGCTACTCCTCGTTGCGGTGCACGGGCTTCTCATTGTGGTGGCCTCTTCTTGCGGAGCACAGGCTCTAGGCGCGTGGGCTTCAGTAGTTGTGGCACACGGGCTTAGTTGCTCTGCAGCACGTGGCATCTTCCCGGACCAGGGCTCGAACCCGTGTCCAGGGGAGCCCGGAATGTGGGCTCTTAGTTGCGGCATGTGGGATCTAGTTCCCTGACCAGGGATTGAATCCAGGACCCCTGCACTGGGAGCGTGGAGTCTTAACCGCTGGACCACCAGGGAAGTCCCACAAATAATTATGTTGTGACCAGATGCTCACGTCGCTAAGTGCACAGTGACTGCCTTGTTTTTTGGGCTGCATCCTGCTTGGGGGCAGGCACCCACCTGCCCACCACATTTTCCCTCCACGTTCCCAGGAAGCCTCCAACTCCCGGCCACCGCACACACGCTCAGAGAACATCCTCTTACGTGTCCGTCGTGGGCCTGTGTCAGCATCTCCCCAGACTTATGCTTGGGGGCAGGGGCGGGGGGACCTCTGCTAATAGAGTTTTCCTGTGCTTGGTCTGACTAAATAATGCCAGGTTCCTCTCCAGGATGGGTGCTCCCTCTACCCTCCCGCCTGCCGGGCACTGGAGTGCCTGTGTCCCCATCTCCCTGGCAACACTGGAAGTTGCCAGCTTCCTAATTGCTGCCAGTCTATTAGGTGTAAACAGATATCACTTTGCAGGGTTCATTTGCATGTCCCTCATGACCAACAATTTGGAGCATAAAAGCTTGTTAGTATTTTGAGGTTTCAATCGCTGGTGATTATCTGTTAATATCTTCACGTCCATTTGTGGGAATTCTCTCTTTCTCTTGTTGATTTTCACAGTTACATTGTGTATTCTAGTGTTGACTGTTTACCAGTTTCAAGCATTACAAACGTGTTCTCCCACCTGTCAGTGGTCTGTTAATTTTTTCCATGAACAGACAGCCTTACTTAGATGTAAGAAAATTAATCATTTAACGATGTGGATCATACTTTTTAAATTTGTTTAAAATATACTTGCCAGCTCCATGTTCACCAGCATCCTATATAACCTGCTATTTTATTTCCTTTCCTATGTAGGTCTGTAATCCACCTAGATCCCGCCTTTGCTAGCGCTGTGGGCGGGGACTTAGTCTTAGTTCTCCGTTTATACAACTGGTTCCCCCCCACCAGTTTCATACCGTCCATCCTTTGTACCTGTTTGTGGAGCCAACTTCACCCCTGTCTTTACAGCCATCCTGTATTTAGTTTGTTGGTTTTGCTGCAATATTCTAGCTTTTGTTGACTGTGCCTCCTTAGGGGGAAGCCAACCAGAATCACACAGAACAGTGAAAACATCACCATCAATGGCAAAGACGCCTGGCACACACTCAGTTGCGTGTGGTGGAGGGCACGGCCGCGGGGTCCAGGAGGCCAGCCTGACCTGGACCCCAGAAGCAGATGCTGCGGTGAGGACCCGGGGATGAGCCATGCGATCAGAGGCTCTCTCGGAGAGCTGGTGAGGGGCCAGGAGCCAGGCTGGGAGGGGACAGAGCTGAGCAAAGTGTGGTGTCCACATGGCCCTCAGTCTGTGGCCTCAGTGTGATGGTACCGGAGCAGGGAGTGTCACCACGTCTCTGAGCGGAAGCTCGGGAGCTGAGTCACACCCCACACCCAACACTGGCATCGGTTAAAGGCAGAGTCGTGATGCTAAGTGTTTGACAACTGCCCCTGTGGGGTGGGGGAGAAGTTCATAGCATTTGTCAGTTTTCTGTGGCATCGATATTTTCTCCCAGGACTCATTTTTAAGCTACCAACTGGCTCATAGAGTTCCTGAAAATTTAAGATGTAAAACTCAGCTCTCACAAGCTGGCATCTGCTGGCCTCAGGCCATTTCACCCCCCTGTGATATGAGCACATCTGGCTCAGCAGCCTGAGGCCGGGCCATGTCCCAAGAGCAGTGCAGGGGCAGCTGGAACAATGGGAGAATGCAGAGCAGAGAGGGTGCTGGGGATGGAGGGGTCCCAAGGAACTCAGTGGAGCTCCAGCTCTCCCTCCCCTGGCTGTGTGCCCTCAGCTTTTACCAGGGTGCTGTGATGCTCACACCGGCTGCTTTTTTAAAAAAAATTATGTTTTATATATATGTATAACTGACTCACTCTGTTATAAAGCAGAAACTAACACACCATTGTAAAGCAATTATACCCCAATAAAGATGTTAAAAAAAAAAATTATGTTTTATTGGGTAACACTGGTTTATAACATTCTATAAGTTTCAAGTGTACAACACTATACTATTTCCATATACTCTCCAGTGTGCACACCCCCACAATTTTAGTCTCCATCCTTCACCATACAGGTGAGGGCACACAGCCAGGGGAGGGAGAGCTGGAGCTCCATACACATGATCCCCTCTACTCTCCCTACCCCGCTAACCCCTTTCCCTCTGGTAAACTCTACTCTGTTCTCTGTATCTATCTTTCTGTTTTGGTTTGGTTTGTCTCGTTCATTTATTTTGTTTTGTTGCTTTCTTTGTTTTTTAGATTCCACATATGAGTGAAACCAAGCAGTATTTGTCTTTCTCCATCTGACTTATCTCACTTAGCATATGATACCCCGGAGTTCCATCCGTGTTAATGCAAATGGCAAGAGTTCATCTTTTTCATGGCTGCATAGTATTTCATTGTGTGTGTGGTATATATATATATATATATATATATATATATATATATACACCACATCAGCCTCAGCATTATCTTTTCTGGATGTGCCTGGATCTGTCGGCTCAGGCAAAGGAAACAAAAGCAAAAATAAACAAATGAGTCTACATCAAACTAAAAAGCTTCTGCACAGCAAAGGAAACCATCAACAAAACAAAAAAACGACCTACCAAATGAGAGAAATATCTGCAAATCATAGATCCAATAAGAGGTTAATATCCAAAATATATAAAGAACTCAACAGCAACAAAATACCCAATCAAAAAACGGGCAGAGATCTGAATGACATTTTTCACACCAGCTTCTGAGAACAGATTGTTAGCTGTTTGGGGTTTTTGTGAGCCAGCTCTTAAACTGCTGAAATCAGATGTGTTGGGAGTATTTACCGCAGGAAGCTCTGTGAGTCAGGGTGTTTTACAGGAGAGCTGGTTGCTGTGTATCTCCCAACACATCACGCTGCTCCCTCTTCCTGAGCCTCAGTTTCCTCTGCTGTGAATAGAAAAGAGGACTGGCCCCTGCCCCAGGGGGACCGGGGGGGTGAATGGGATTGTACAATAAAGCCCCAAGCCCAGTGTCTGAAAGCTGCGTCTAAGAATGTGCGCTGCCATGATTGCCCCAACCCATCACGGCAGGAGATGTACCAACCATAGCCCTTTCCTGGGGAGAGGTGGAGGGACAGTCCGTGTTCACAGGGACTGAGCCGGGATCCAACCCAGACCTCTCTGGATTGGAAGCAGCCTTGCAAACTCCCCAACTTGGGGTCCAGCTGCTGAGACCCAGCTGTGAGATGGGCAGGCGCCCTGCAGTACCTGCACCCCTGCACGGGGGAGGACATCAGAAAGGCAGTTCATGCCCTGTTGAAAGGGCAGCTGCTACTCAGCGCCACCCACGGTAGCGAGTCCGTCTTCACAGAGCTGGCCTCAGGTCGCAGTGCTAGGGCAGGAGTGAAGTGAGTGACTGGGCTTTGCCCACACCTTCCAGGGATCAGCTGTGCTCCAGCCCCGAGCCCACCCAGTGCCCATGCCCCACCTGCTCTCCCCACAGCCCACAGGGTCCCGCACAACCTGCCAACCTCAGCCCCCATGGAGGTCGAGGGGTGCTAGAACCTTGGTGCATCATGTTCTACAGATGAGCAGGAAGCAGCAGTGAGTGTGCGGGAAACACACAGTTATTTTTGCTGCAGCAACTTGGCAGGAGGGAACGGACGAGGGTCAGACTACTGAGGTGAGCCACAGGAAGAGTGGGGACCTCAGAGCTCTGCACCCCTCATCCCCGGGCATCAGCCATGCTGGGTCCCAGCACGACTGCCCACATGCTGCAATTCTGCTCTTCCCTGGTTCCTGCCTGCAGAGTCACAAACCTGCCCCCAGGCTGCTGTGAACTCCCATGTTCCCAGGAGTGCAGAGGAAGTGGGCTGAGGCTGGGAGAGGGCTCTGGGGGACGTCTGTTGTTACTTGCTTTCCCTTCATTGGGTATCAACATGGGGTTCTGCTTGGAGCCCACACCTTACTCATTAGATGCATTTTTTTAAATTGAAGATAGTTGATTTACAATGTTGTGTTAGTTCCTGGTGTGCAGAAAAATGGTTCCGTTTTATATATATATATATATATGTTCTTTTTCAGATTCTTTTCCATTATAGGTTATTACAAGCTATTGACTATAGTTCCCTGTGCCATGCAGTAGGTCCGTGTTGTTTATTTTATACACAGTAGTTCATATCTGCTAGTCCCAAACTCCTAATTTATCCCTCCCACCACCCCTCCCCCTTGGTAACCATAAGTTTATTTTCTATGTCTGTGAGTCTGTTTCTGTTTTGTAAATAAGTTCATGTGTATCATATTTCAGGTTCCACATAGAGCTGACATCATATGGTATTTGCCTTTCTCTGACTTAGTATGATCATCTCCAGTTGCATCCATGTTGCTGCAAATGGCATTATTTCATTCTTTTTATGGTTCAGTAGTATTCCACTCCATATATATGCACCACATCTTCTTTATCCATTCCTCTGTTGATAGACTTTTAGGTTGTTTCATGTCTTGGCTATTGTAAATAGTGCTGCTATGAACACTGGCGTGCATGTATCTTTTCTATATCTCCAGATATATGCCCAGGATAGGATTCATGGATCATATGGCAACTCTGTTTTTTAGATTTTTAAGGAACCTGCATACTGTTCTCCATAGTGGCTGCACCAATTTACATTCCCACCAACAGTGTAGACGGTTCCCTTTTCTCCACACCCTCTCTAGCATTTGTTATTTGTAGACATTTTAATGATGGCCATTCTGACGGGTGGGAGGTTTTCCTCATTGTGGTTTTGATTTGCATTTCTCTGATAATTAGCAAAGTTGAGCATCTTTTAATGTGCCTATTGGCCAACTGTAATTCTTCTTTGGAGAAAGAAGTTCTTCCACACTGACCTTGGGAATTTCTGTGTTTCCTCTGGTGTGCGTACTTTTAACTTGTATGTCTTTCTAATTCCCCAGCTCTCTACACTCTGATCAGGGATGCCTCCATAGTTACTCTGGTGTGTATAACCTGAACATATATGTCTCCTTAATTAATAAACAATTGTGTGTACATTTACAAAGAATGTCTTTCTTTTTCTCCACATCTGACTACTCTTACCTGGATTGTCTCTACCCAGGAGTGTCTATCCTGACCTGGGTGTCACTCCAGTTTCACAGGTGTGTCTCTACTGAACTGGATCGTCTCTAATTCCTAGTCTACTTAGTTTTTCAGGTGTGTCTACTCTGACCTTGGTTGTATTCCTTATTCCCCAGGTATGTCTACACTCACATGGGGTGTCTCCATAATTCCCAAGGTGTGTTTAACATGACCCAGTATGATCCCTACATCCCAGATATGTCTACCCTGACTTAGAATTTCTCTCTAAACCCCAAAACTACTATTCCCACCTGGGAGATGTACCTGGTTCCCCTGGTGTGTCTACTTTGACCAGTGAGGTTTTCCTGTAACATGGGTGTGTTACTTTGGCCTGGTATATCTGCCTAATTCCCCAAGTGTGTCTATACTGATGAGGATGTCTCTCTAATTCCCAAGATGTTTCTGTTATAAACTGGGGTTTTGATCTAGTTGCCCAGGAATGC
>NW_006789763.1:148453-158851 GCF_000442215.2 Lipotes vexillifer
AAAAATTATTTCTCCAGAATTCCCCAGGTGTATCTAACTAAAGACTTGAAACTCGTTAGTGGTGACCTTATATGTTTCAAAATATCTAAAATTACAATGAGAATCTATAAACTCTTTACCAGAGTTATATATTAAACAATTGCATAGCCTTAGACTATTTACTATCTGAACAAGAAGAAATATACATTATTGTTAATACATCATGTTTTGCTGATATAAATAACTCAGAAAAATCAGGAACCAATTAAAAATTATGCAAAACAGGGCTTCCCTCGTGGCGCAGTGGTTGAGAGTCCACCTGCTGATGCAGCGGACGCCGGTTCGTGCCCCGGTCCGGAGGATCCCACATGCCGTGGAGCGGCTAGGCCCGTGAGCCATGGCCGCTAGGCTTGCGCGTCCGGAGCCTGTGCTCCGCAACGGGGGAGGCCACAACAGTGAGAGGCCCGCGTACCGCCAAAAAAAAAAAAAAAAAATGCAAAACAATGCAGATTGACTTTGAAAAGTAAAAAAATGAATCCAATTATAACCCATTTGATATATTTTTTAACATCTTTATTGGAGTATAATTGCTTTACACTGGTGTGTTAGTTTCTGCTTTATAAGATAGTGAATCAGCTACACATTTACATATATCTCCATATCTCCTCCCTCTTGCGTCTCCCTCCCTCCCACCCTCCCTATCCCACCCCTCTAGGTGGGCACAAAGCACCAAGCTGATCTCCCTGTGCTATGCAGCTGCTTCCTACTAGCTATCCATTCTACATTTGGTAGTATATATAAGTCCATGCCACTCTCTCACTTCATCCCAGCTTACCCTTCCCCCTCTCCATGTCCTCAAGTCCATTCTCTATGTCTGCATCTTTATTCCTGTCCTGCCCCTAGGTTCTTCATAACCATTTTTTCTTTTAGATTCGTATATATGTGTTAGCATACAGTATTTGTTTTTCTCTTTCTGACTTACCTCACTCTGTATGACAGACTCTAGGTCCATCCACCTCACTACAAATAACTCAATTTCGTTTCTTTTTATAGCTGAGTAATATTCCAATGTATATATGTGCCACATCTTCTTTATCCATTCATCTGTTGATGGACACTTAGGTTGTTTCCATGTCCTGGCTATCGTAAATAGAGCTGCAATGAACATTGTGGTACATGACTCTCTTTGAATTATGGTTTTCTCGGGATATATGCCCAGGAGTGGGATTGCTGGGTCGTATGGTAGTTCCCCATTTGATATTTTAGTTGTTTAAATTTGGGCAAATGTACACCTTGGCTTTGGAGTATTTTTTAAAACACTTGATATTATCCTCCTATTAACCATATTAATAATATCCCTTTTGTGTTGTATTTTCTCATGTGTCATCAGTGCTTTGCAGCAGTCATTGACTAATCAAATGATCTCCATGTGAATTGAACAACAAAAACTACATGAACAAGAATCATCAGAAGAACCTACTGAGATTCTGGTTCATGATCTCCAGATGTCCACAGAGGGAAGTTAAAAAAAGAAAGTGTAATAAGTTAAGAAAAATAGTGTAAGAAGTTAAATTTAAAGAGTGTAGATATTTTAGAGTGTTTTAGAATGTTTTTGAACTTAATTGACTACCAGTTTAAAACAAGTAGGTTGATTCAAAATGAATCACATGGTTACCACAAATCAAAAGCCTACAATAGATACTCAAAAACTAGAGAGAAAGGAACTCAAGCATACTACTACTAAAGAAAATAATCAAACCACAAGGGAAGAAACTAAAAGAAGAAGAAAAGGTCATTACAGAACTACAGAAACAACTAAAACACAAGTAACAAAATTGCAATAAGTACATACCTAACAATAATCACTCTAAATGTCAATGGACTAAATATTCCAATCAAAAGACATAGAGTTGATGATTGGATAAAAACCAAAACCCATCTATAGGCTGCTTACAAGAGACCCACTTAAGAACTAAAGACACACACAGACTAAAAGTGAGGTGATGGGGAAAATTATCTTATTCAAATGGAAATGACAAGAAAGTGGGGAGAGCAATATTCATATAAGACAAAATAGACTTTAAAACAAAGTCTCTAACAAAACACAAAGAAGGGCATTATAAAATGATAGAGGGGTCCTTATAAGAAGAGGATATAACACTTATTAACATATTTGCACCTAATATAGGAGCACCTAAATATAAAGCAAACATTGACAGACATAAAGGGAGAAATTGCCAATAGTACAATAATAGTAGGAGACTTTAACTCCCCACTTATGGGACTTCTCTGGTGGTGCAGTGGTTAAGAATCCGCCTGCCAATGCAGGGGATACAGGTTTGAGCCCTGGTCCAAGAAGATCCCACGTGCTGCAGAGCAACTAAGCCTGTGCACCACAGCTACTGAGCCTGCACTCTAGACACTGCAAGCCACAGCTACTGAGCCCATGTGCCACAACTACTGAAGCCCGCATGCCTAGACCCCATGCCCTGCAACAAGAGAAGTCACCTCAATGAGAAGCCCACACACCAACAGATAGTAGCCCCGGCTCACTGCAACTAGAGAAACCCCACGTTCAGCAACGAAGACCCAACACAGACAAAAATAAATAAATAAATAAAATTTTTTTTAAAAAAAACACCCCACTTACTTCAATGGGCAGATCATCCAGATAGAAAATTGATAAGGAAACTGTGGTCTTGAATGACATATTAGACCAATAGGACTTAATAGATATCTACAAACATTCCACCCAAAGAGAGCAGATACACATTCTTTTCAAGTACACATGGAATGATCTCCAAGATAGATCACATGCTAGGCCACAAAAGAAGTCTCAACAAATTTAAGAGGATAGAAATTATAACAAGCATTTTTTTCTGACCACAATGGTATGAAACTAGAAATCATTACAGGAAGAAAAATGGGAAAAACACAACATGTGGAGACTAAACAGCATACTACTAAAAAATCAATGGGTCAATGAAAAAAATCAAAGAAATCAGAAAATACCTTGAGAGTCTCTTCAATAAGCAGTGCTGAGAAAATTGGACAGCTACATGTAAAAGAATGAAATTAGAAGATTTTCTACACCATATACAAAAATAAATTCAAAATGGTTGAAGACCTAAATGTAAGACAGAAACCATAAAACTCCTAGAAGAAAACATAGGCGGAACACTCTTTGACATAAATCACAGCAATATTTTTGGATATGTCCCCTAAGGCAAAGGAAACAAAAGTACAAATAAACAAATGGGACCTAATTAAACTGAAAATCTTTTGCACAGGAAAGGAAGCCATTGGCAAAATGAAAGACAGCTTACTGAATGGGAAAAAATATTTGCAAATGATATGACTGATAAGAGGCTAATATCCAAAAATATATAAACAGCTCATACAACTTAATATCAAAAAAACAAACAACCCAACTTAAAAATGGGCAGAAGACCTAATAGACATTTTTCCAAAGAAGATATACAGATGGCCAATATTGCTAATCATTAGAGAAAGACAAATCAAAACCACAATGGCTACCACCTCACACCTGTCAAAATGGCTGTCATCAAAAAGTCTACAAAGAACAAATGTTGGCAAGGATATGGAGAAAAGGGAACCCTAGTACACTGTTGGTATGAATGTAAATTGGTGCAACCACTATGGAAAATAGTATGGAGGTTTCTCAAAAACTAAAAATAGAACTACCATGTGACCCAGCAATTCCACTCCTGGGTATGTATCTGAAGAAAATGAAAACACTAATTTAAAAAGATATCTGCACCCCAGTGTCCACAGCAGCATTATTTACAATAGCCAAGATATGAAAGCAACCTAAATGTCTACTAACAGATGAATAGATTAAAAAAAATGTGATATATATATATATATGTATATGGTATTTATAGTACTTATTATATATATCTAGTGTATAGTGTATATATATATATATATATATATATATACATATATATACGTGTATATAGATAAATAGATAGCACAGAATATTACTCTGCCATAAAAATAGAATGAAATTCTCTCATTTGCAACAACATGAATGGACCTAGAGGGTATTATGCTTAGTGAAATAAGTCAGACAGAGAAAGACAAATACTGTATGTTGTGACTTATACCTGGAAACTAAAAGATGAATCAAATTAATATAATAAAACAGAAAGAGACTCACAGATACAGAGAACAAGCTAGTGGTTACCAGTGGGGAGAGGGAATGGGGGAGGGGCAAGATAGGGGGAAGGGATGAAGAGGTCCAAACTACTGTGTTAAATAAATAAGCTACAAGGGTATATTGTACAGTGCAGGGAAATATAGCCATTATTTTCTAATAACTTTAAATGAATTATAATCTATAAAAATAATGAATCACCACGTTGTACATCTGACACTAGTGCAATATTTAAATCAACTATCCTTCAATTTTTTAAAAAGACCCATAGTTATGTAACCAAAATTTAAAACTGTCCTGATTCCAGAAATTCTGACTCTGATTTTGAGCAAAACTCAAGCTTATTCATGTCAGAATGACATTACAGCTTTCAAGCTAATCAGCTACAATCAAGTAAGCTCATGTAATGAAAAGAGATGTAAGCTTCTGGAAAGCAAGCACAATAGAAAACAATGAGTGTACTTGCAGGTTCATGCTTTATAAGCTATCTGTAACTACTGAGAGTCAAGTTTCTTAGCCATTTCAATTTGGATGTTTCCCTGTTTCCAAAAACTTTGCTTCTCACTCAATAAAATATTCATATAAAGAAAAATTCACTGAATTTACTTTTGATAGTAGACATACCTGGGATTAGAAAGACACCTCAGGTTAGTATAGATACATCAGGTGAAGGAGGGAGACACCACAGATCAGGGCAGTTAAACATGCAGAACAAAGGAGACATCCTACAATAAGGTGGACATCCCTGGGGAACTAGGGAGACATCACAGGTGAGAGGTAAGACACAGAGGAAATAGAGAGACATCTAAGGTCAAGGTAGACACACCAAGGGAATTAAGGGAACAACTCGGGTCAGAGTAGACATAACTGGGGAATAACAGACATCCCAAGTCAGGGTTGACAAGCTGGGAGAATTAGCAAGACATTAAAGGTTAGGGGAGACACACCTGGGAAATTACTGTGACATCCCAGGTCAAGATAGAAACTCATATGGAATAAGGGAGACATCCCACATCAGTGTAAACACATGTTGGGAAATAGGGAGATATACCAGTTCAGTGTAGACGTACCTGAGGAATTAGGTGAGACATTGTTGATAATACAACTGGGGAATAAAGGAGACTTCCCAGGCCAGTGTAGACACATCTGGGGATTTAGAGAGACATGTGAGGTTAGAATAGAGACATATGGGGAAGAAAACAAATGACACATGCCAGGTAAGGGTAGACACACCTGGTGAACTAGAGAGATAATCCAGCTCAGAATAGTTACACTTGGGGAGTTAGGGTGACATCCCTGGTTATGATTGACATTTCAGTGGAACAGAGAAGACATTCCTTGTTGGGGAAGACACACTTGGGGAAATAAAAAGACATCATGGGTCATAGAAGACAAATCTGTGGAATCAGACATCCTAGATTACTGCTGACACACAAGCATATTTAGGCAGGCATCAAAATTAGGATAGACGCACCTGAAAATTTGGTGAAACATTCCAGTTCTGCGTAGACACACCTGAAGAATTAGGGAGCCATTCCAGGTCAGGGTAGAAGCACCTGGGGAATTAGAGAGTCTTCCTTGTCAGTGTAGACATATCTAGGGCATTAATGAAACACTCTAGGTCAGACAGATATTAGATATCCCAGGTGAGTATAGACACGCCAGGGTAATTAGAGAGATGAACCAGAATCGCGGTGAGAGGTAAATGGGCCCCTGGGCAGGGAAGCTGGTGTCCATCAAGCAGAGTAAATTGGAGCTTTGTTTTCCCCGGACACTCCAAGAATAAAGTTAATGGCAGGAGCTGAGCCCTGCTGGAGTAAGGAGATGAGACGACCACATCTGCCACTCCTGAGCTCAAGGAAACCTCCCTACATGCGCAGGAAGCGTCCTCAGGGGTCAAAAGGAGAGGGAGCGCCATCCCGTAATAGGCGTTGTCAAGCCTCCCACAGGCCTCTGTGCTGGACCCTTCTTGGCAAAACTATGCACACGCATATTGGGAGAGCCCTAGGACATGTCAGTTGTGGAAAAGAAACAAGATAACTGGTCAAAGGTACACAAAGACCCAGAAGAACTGCCCCTACATGAATGAGTTAGCCACCTCTTTACTGCACTCCTCCTCATTAGGGAGGACGCCCACAGCACTTCTCTGCCTTGCTTCTGTCCTAAATAAACTGTTTCTCTGTGTGCTCTCCCACATGTTGTGCTATGTCTCTGATAATAACTTTTGTAGCTGTTTTTGCAGTTTTTGCCTCTTTGAGAAATGCATTTTTCAAATGGGGCAAGAGCCAGTGCAACTTGGTCTCTAGCCTCTAGTCCCTGGTGGACCAGTGGCTAGGATTCCTGGTTTTCAATCAGGCTATCCAGGTTCAATTCCTGGGCAGGAAACTAAGATCCTGTTTCAAGACCATTCGCTGCTGTCTCTCCAAAAACAGAATCAGGGTTGACACATCTGGCAAAACAGGGAATCATCCCAGGCCAGTGAAGACATACCTGGGATAAGACATCCCAAGCCAGACTAGACACACCCTTGCTATTAGGGAGACACCCAAGGTTACTACAGAAATACCTGGGTAATAAGGGATACATCCAAGTTCAAGACAGACACACCTAGTGACTAGAGAAAAATCCCAGGTCAAAGTAGAAACACCTTGTGAATTAGGGAGACATCCCAAGTCAGTATTCTCAAAACTAGGGTATTGGGGGACACTCCAGGTCAGTGTCGATATACCTGGAGAACTTGAAAGATGTGATACGTTCAAGTAGATGAACCTGGGGGATTAAGGAGAGACCCCCCCCCCATTAAGTATAGACCCCCCCTAGGGAATAGGGGGACATGCTGGGTAAGAGTAGACACACCTGGGGAATTACAGAAATATCCAGGGCTAGTACAGACACACCTGAGCAATTATGGAAACATCCCAGGTCAGGATAGACACACCTGGGGAATTTGGGATATATCCTAAGTCAGGGTAAAGACACTTATTGAATTAGGAGACATCCCAGGTTACAGTAGAGACACATGGTGAATAAGAAAGACATCTCAAATTAGAGTAGGCAGACATGTAGAAATAGGGAGAAATCAAGACGAGAGTGGAAATTATAGAGACAGTACAGGTCACTGTACACCTTAGAAATTATGGAGACACACCAGGTCAAGGTAGACATTACTGGAAAATTAGACAGTGTACCATGTCATAACAGACACCTGAGAAATTAGGTGTACATCCTAGATCAGTGTAGACACACTAGAGATTTAGGAGGTCATCTAGGGCTAGTGGAGACACACCTGGAAAACTGAGACACTCCAGATCAATATAGACACACCTGGGTAAGTAAGGAGAGCAACAAATTCAAATAAGCCATACCTGGGGAATACAGAGATCTCCCAGGTAAAAGAAGAAACATTTGGAAAATTAGGGAGACATCACAGTTCAGAGTAGACACACCTAGACAAAGAGGGTAAAACCCTAGGTCACAATAGTCACGCCAGGCGAGTTAGGGACACATCTCAAGTCAGCTTAGATTCATTAGGGAATTAAGTATATTTATCCCAGGCCAGTAGTTACACAACTGGGGCACTGTTGAGAAGACCAGAGCAGGGAAGACACACCTGGGGGATAAGGGCATTATCCTAGTTTGAATAGACACACCCAGAGAATTAGAGCAACATTCCAGCTAAGAGTTGTAAATCAAAACACCTAGAGAGATATCACAGGACAAGTCTGACACACTGGAAAACCAAGGAGACATTCCATTTCAGGGTAGACACATCTTTACAAATAGAGGGGAAAAAACAGGTTAGAGCAGAAACACCTGGGGACTTATGTAGATATCCCAGGTCAGAAAGGATACACCAGAGAGACATCCCAGATCAGCATAGACTCACCTGAGGAATTAGGGAACCATCTGAGGTCAGTGTAAACACACCTTTGGATCTATAAAGATACATCATGACACAGCAGACACACCTAGGAAACAAGGGGACATCCCAGTGTACCCATATCTCGAAATATGAGATATCCAGATCGCAGATGGCACACCTGGAGATTTAAGGGAGATGATAGCCCAGATCACTACAGACACACGTCGGGAAAAAGGGTTAACATCCCAGGTTAGGGTAGACACTCTTGGGGAATTAGACATTCTAAATCAGAGTAGACTGGGAGAATTTGAGAAACACCCAGGTCAAAGAAGACACATCTGGGGAAATAGGTAGAATTTCAGACTAGAATGGACACAACTGGGGAGATACGGAGACAAGTCAGTATATACACTCCTGAGGGAATTAAAAGACATTATATGTCACTAGACTCACTGGAGAACTAGGGAGACATCCAAAGTCATAGTTAGATGGAGAATTAGGGTCACATCCTAGGTCACAGCAGACATATTTGGGGGAAACGGAGATATCTCATGTCAGCGTAGACACTATTGAGAAATAAGGATACATGCCAGTCAGAGAAGACGCACTTAGTGAATCGGGGAGACAAATAATGTCAGGGTTGACACACCTGGGGAATGAGGAAGACATCTCAAGACAGGGTAAATCGAACCGGGGAACTAGAGAGAGATCCCGGGTCAGGGTAGGCGCATACGGTTTCTTATGTAGACATACCTGGTCAGGGTTGACAACCTAAGATATTAGGCAGACATCAATAAACATCCCCGCTAAATATAGACACTCAAGGAATTCAGGAGTTACCCAAGTTCAGTGTGGGCACAACTGGAGAATTAGGGAAACATCTTTGGTCAGTGTAGATATTACAGAGGTTTTAGGGAGCCATTCCAGGTCAAGTAAACACACTGGGGAACTAGAGACTTACCAGTTCAGAGTAGACACACCTGGGGAATTAAGAAGACAGCAAAGGTCAATATAGACACCCTTAAACAATTAAGATACATCCCAGGTCTGGGTAAGCACATCTGGGGAATTAGGGAGACATGCAAGGGCAGTGTAGGTAAAACTGGATTATTAGGGAGGCATCCAAGGTCACAGTAGAAACACCTGGGGAATCATGGAAGCACCCTAGGTTGGGTTGACACACCTGGGGAACTAGAGAGGCATCCCAGGAAGAGTAAAGCAGTTGGGGAATTAAGGAGAAATTTCAGGTTAGAGTAGACGCTTCTGGGGAAATAGGGAGGCGTCCCAGGTAAGCTTAGACATACTTGGGTGATTTGGGAGAAATCTTATTCAGGGGAGACAAAGGGTGATATTAGGGTGACATCCCAGATCAAAGTAGACACATGTGGGGAATTAGGGCAGAGGCCACAGGTCAGGGTAGACACACATGGGTAATTAGGGAGACATCCCAGGCTAGAGCAGACACCTCAGGAATAAGGGGGAGATCCCAAAGCAGAGTCTTCACACCTAGGAAATAAGGAAGATGTCCCAGGACAGTGTGGACACACTTTTTCTGCTTCGTCCTGTACTGCTCCCTGTGCACATGGGGTTTAAATTCTCCTCAGATAGACTGTCCTTTTTAAGGGTAACATCTGGTCGTTCGGGATCTTTGAAACATCTGGAAGTCTGTCATGGCTAGAGGATCTAATCTCAAAACACTGCAGTTGAGAAAGCTTCAGGAGACGAATACCATAAGCTGCGTCTTCACCTCCTTTACTCATGGGACCAGCTCATTACAGTATGCGCAGTTGTCATGGTAACAGGTGCCAGACAGGAGGCAAAAATTTCAAAAAGCTTGGAGAAGATAGTTTTATAAGTTACTCCTGGCTGCCAGTGACTTAAACCTGATTCTTTCTCGCTTAAGCAGCAAACAGGGTTTGTTGTTTCTGTTTTTGTTTTTGTTTTGCTTGCATTTTTGAAAAGGCTATGTTAGTACCAATTCCGGGCAGAGCTGCAGTCAGGGCTCAGTAGTGTCATCAGGACCACAGTCTCTAGCACATAGTTCTGCCTTCCTGATTAAAGTCATTGTCAAGCTTCACATGTCATCCCCTGAAAGGTTCAAACTCAGATCATCATTAATGTCAGTAGGCCCAGACTTTAAACAAAAAAATTACCAGTCATTTTATGAAAAATATCACACAAAGTACTGAAACAAGAAGTTCAGTGACATACTGTTTTCCACAGTGACTGCACCAATTTACATTCCCACCAACAGTGTAGGAGGTTCCCTTTTCCCCGCATCCTCACCGTAGCTGGTTAATTTTAGTGAACAGAGAGTTAACCCCACAGAGCAATAAAGCCTCGACCTCCCCCCAGACAGAGGCTCTCCTCAGCAGGA
>NW_006789763.1:159016-168709 GCF_000442215.2 Lipotes vexillifer
GCAGGAACCAGGATTCTCAGCATCTGCTTCCCCTGCCCCAGCCTTGTTGCTGTAAATGAGCTCCGTAAGTGTGCTCGGGCCAGAGAAATGTCATTTTCCAAGTATGCAATGGAAAGTCGTGATCCTAGTACGAATGTTATATTATTGGAGGATACTGCAGCCGTGTTGGGAGTGACAATAGCAGCCACTTGTATGGGCCTCACTTCTACACCAGGCAATCCACTGTATGACAGCCTAGGTTCCTTGGGTGTGGGCACCTTATCAGGTGTGGTCTCAGCATTCCTCATCTACACTAACACAGAAGCACTCTTAGGGCGATCCATCCAGCCAGAGCAAGTACAACTCGTTCTTACTTGAATTCCTGGAGGACGACCCAACGGTAAGGGCAATTCGTGATGTTCAAGCCACAGACGTAGGATTCGGGAACGTAAGATTTAAGGCAGAAGTGGATTTCGATGGACGAGTTGTTACGAGATCATATTTGGAAAAACAAGAGTTTGACTAAATGCTACAAGAAATTCAAGAAGTGAAGACTCTTGGAGAACTAGAGACCTTTACGCTTAAACGTGGAGAAAATATTATTGATACTTTAGGAGGTGAGGTAGATAGACTTGAGAAGGAACTGAAAAGACGAAATCCTGAGGTTCGACATGTCGATTTGGAGATACTATAGGCTTGATGGAATGAATCACCTTGGAGGGAGCCTTGGAAGCAAGTTTGTCAAGACTACTTTCCCACACTGAAGGGGTCAATGCCATTCAGAAGCCATTTTGGTTTGTTTTAAGATAGAGGAAATATTTATATAAAGAGCAAAATTCAACAGTCCACAGAACTAAAACAATTTCTTACTTCTAAGAGACATATGACAGGTTGAATCAATTTGGAAATCATGTTTCAACAGGAAACATTTTGGTTACTTACATCGTTCATAATTTCTCATTTTAGTAATGTCATTAAATTCTCATTTTAATTACATTTAGATTCAATGTAATTTCTAAAAAGATTCCAACGGCATTTTTTACAGAAGTAGAAAAAAAATCCTAAAATTTATATGAAACCACAAAAGACCCCAAATAGCCAAAGCAATCCTGAAAAAAAGGACAAAGCTGGAGCCAAGAATACTCAATGGAGAAAAGACAGTCTATTCAATAAATGGTGCTGGGAAATTTGGATATTCACATGTAAAAGAATGAAACTAGACCCATCTCTTATAATGCTCACAAAAATTAACTCAAAATAAATAACGACTTAAATATAAGAACTGAGACCATAAAACTAGAAGAAAACAGGCAAAAACTCCTTGACATGGGTCTTGGCAATGAGTTTTTGAATATGACACCTAAAGCACAAGCAACATAATCAAAAATAAGTGAGTGGAACTACAGCAAACTAAAAAGCTCTGAACAGCGAAACAATCAGCAACATGCAAAGGCAGCCTATGGAATGGGAGAAAATATTTGCAAAACCATCTCCCTGGTTAATCTAACAGTTGGGGGTCATAGGGCAAATGTGAGATGAGATACAAGTCTCCTAAGAGCTTAGATGCAACTAAACAGGTAGGTGCCTGCGTTCACATGCTTGTGCACGCATACGCACAACACACACACGCGCGCGCACGCACGCGTGCGCGAGGATAAAGAAGTGAATGATTCCATGGCAAAATGGATGACCTGGAAAAGGCGTGGTTCTGCAGTGATGGGAAGCAATCTGCCAGTCTAGAGCCATGGCTTGTGGGGGAAGGGGGACAAGTGGAGCAGGTGAGGTCACCTGGAACTTGAAGGATGATGGGTTTCTGTCGGTGTTGCTGGGTCTGCAGGCACCGTTACAGATCTGCTCCCTTGGTCCACTTTCTTCAGGTAACTGAGCCTGCATTTTCCTTGATGAGCCATTATTCTTTTTTTTTTTTTTTTAAGAAGACTGTAGCCTTTTTTATTGTTTTTTTGTTTTGTTTTTCAAAGATTTATTTTTTATTTATTTTTGGCTGCGTTGGATCTTAGTTGTGGCGCACGGGTGCACCACTCTTCGCTTCGGCGCTCGGGCTTCTCTCTAGCTGCAGCGCTCAGGCTTCTCTCTAGCTGCAGTGTGCAGGTTTTCTCTTCTCTAGTTGTGGCGCGTGGGTTCCAGGGGGCGCGGGCTCCATAGTTTGCGGCACGCGGGCTCACTCGTTGAGGCGTGAAAGCTCAGTAGTTGTGGCACGTGGGCCTAGTTGCCCTGCAGCATGTGGGATCTTAGTTCCCTGACCAGGGATGGAACCCGCGTCCGCATTGTAAGGCAGATTCTTTACCACTGGACCACCAGGGAAGTCCTCAGAGCCATCATCATTCTATGTGGTCAGGTTTTCTGACTCCTGTCATGGGTCTAAGATGGCTATGTGACCCAAACCCAGCTTACTAAATCATTAAATCTCTTGCCAGAGATTGACCCAAAGATGCACGTGTAGCACTGGATGGACCAATGAGACTCAGTCCTGGATTTTTCATTTAAATGGTTGAGAAAGAAGCAGCTGAGTTTTCTAAGAAGATGCAAATGTTAGTGACACTCAGATCCAAGCAGCTATCTTGATACTACATGGGGAGAGCCAAGGCACAAATGGAGGAGTCAGATCTGCAGGATGGAAAAAATCTTGATAATGTCACTCGAGTCCCTAGAGCAGGCGTGCCTGAAGCCATCACCCTGGTGCTTTTGTTATACGAGCTACTTTCAGTTGAGTTTCTGCCACTTGACATTGAATTAAGACAGAATAAATCTGCCTGGTATTTATCAATGCCATGTCAGAGTCTGTTTGGGGATTGGGAGTTGGAAGAAAGCTCTCATACTGAGAAAAAAGTTTTTAAAACTTACTCTGGATTAGCTATCAGTCATTCCGCAAAGAAAGGGCCCTATATTCAAAAACAGCTTTGGGAAATCTGGCCTGACCATAGGGAACCCTCCTCTGTCTCTTCCAGATGACACTGCGTAGCTTAGAGGCATTTATAAGCCAATATGTCTATGAACCTCAAACAGGGAGGCAGATATGCAGCATTCCCCACCCCAGTTATCTGGGGAGTTTGTCTTGGAGAGCACACATCTAAAATAGGACTTTCTCCACTTCCACACACACAGGTGAATTCTGAGGAAATTGACTTGAGAATCGGACTTTACTTCTGAAAACAACCCACCCTAGTTACTCAGAAGGTAGTGCATCCTCCAAGGTCTATAAATGATGCGGCCACCCTGAGCACAGCAGCCTCTTCCTCTGCTCCCTCTGCCAGTGAAGGGCTCAGGAACCCCAGCCCAGGGTCTAGAGCTGATATGCAACTGCATTCATAGTCTAGCGTGAAGAGACTGGATCCAGGGGCAGGGCTGGTGCCTGACCAGGTGCAAAGAGCTGAGACCACAGCTTCCGCTGCATGAGGAAGCTGATGTCCCTGAGGCCCTGCTCCTGGGAACATAACCTAAGGACTCCATCACGTGGACGCTGCTGGATTCCATGGGTGCAGCACAGACCCAGCTACACGTTCTGGAAATACTGTGACTAACCCCTGAGAGTGCTGAGACCTCCATCTCTGGAGCAAAGCAAAGGAGCCAGGAGGAACCAGCACCTATTCTTGATGAGCACTGACACTGGGCATTCACTGATCCAACTAGTTTGGCTCCTGCGGGTAGAAACCCTGCATAGATGAAGCCCAGGGGGTTCCAGAGCATCAGAGCATCAGGACCCGCAGGGGAGGGACAGGACCCCACTCGCACCAACCGCAGCTGCTCTTTGGGCTTCTGCTGGAGCTGCTGGGAACTGAGAATGATTATAGGGTCAGCCTGAG
The DNA here is from genome assembly GCF_000442215.2 of Lipotes vexillifer. Lineage (NCBI taxonomy): Eukaryota > Metazoa > Chordata > Mammalia > Artiodactyla > Lipotidae > Lipotes > Lipotes vexillifer. The sequence goes on from NW_006789763.1 coordinate 162,817, forward strand.
CATCTCACATGTAGCTTTCTTTTACCTCCACCTGGAATTCAACCCCTCCTGTCCTCTCTGTCTAGAACACCACCCATCCTTTGCAGTGAGGACAATTTTAGACTCTCACAAGTCTACCTTGATTAAAAATTTGAAATTGCAATGAAAGGGAAACGGAAAACAGAGCTTCCCGGCAAGGTGCTAAATGCCTGGAGCTGATGCCTCACAGACTCTTCTGAGTAACAGCCAGCTTTGTGCCAAGTCAGAGTGTCTGTAGCCCAGACGCATTTTCCCCAGATCTGACCATATACAAATGCAAGACTCTCCCATAGTAGGATTTGATGACCACGAATTTGTCCCACCATCCTCCTACTTTCTGTGTCTCCAGATACTTGCAAGATAATCTGTGTAAGGATGAGAGGCCAGGTCAGCATGTCGGTGGCCTGTGCGTCAGGGAGGCCGTGGGATGGTCCTATCTGATCCCAAATGTGGGACCAGACTCCCTGGTTGAAACCCAGGTTCTGCTGATCCAGAGCTGGGTGACGTTGGGCAGGTCAGTTTACCTCTCTGAGGCTCAGCTGCCTCATTTGTAAAATGGGGGTGACAACAGTCCTTACCACGAAATGTCACTGTAAGAACTAATAAGTAGTTTATCATTCTTGGTAAACAATAAGCATTCAGTGAACGCTAGCGGGAGGATGATGGAGGGGGAAGAATTATCAGATGTATCATATTTAAGATAAGTAAAGCCAAGTCTTAAGATCCCTACTGACCGTCGGTGAGTTAATGAACTCACTCATTCAACAAGTGATCGTGGGGGGAGGCTCAATAAGAAAATACACACAAAGTTCTTAACCCAGCCCAGTATGCACACAACCAAACAGCAGTGCCCAACAGATGTTAGCTGTAAACGTGATGACGGTGATAGTGAAGGTAATGATGATGATGGTGATGTGATGAAGTGACGGATGTGGAGGGTGATGGATGAGAATAAGGAGAAACTAACAGAGCATCTAAAATATGTAACTGCATGTGTAACCCTGCTAATGACACCTGGACCTAGATGAACGTATCAACGTAATGAATGTTTATCAAGGACTAAGTACCAGGTATTGTGCTTATAATTTGTCCTACTTAAGTACAAAGATATTCTCTGCAGCTTTGAGGGTAGCAGCAAAATACTGGCCCAAACACTCAATAGAAAGTAGAGACTGGGATGATCTTTCCTCGAACTCACAGCTGCAGAAAAAGCTACAGCAGCTAGAGACTAGATGAGTGTGTGTATGTTAAGAAAAATTCCACAGATGGCAGAATGAGGAGCATGGGAGCAGGATGGAGAAAACAGTGAGTGGGCTTTGGAGGCAAGCAACACCTGGCTCCTTTCCCAGCCCCAGACCAGCTGTGCAGCCTTAGGGAACTCATTAAACCCCTCTGAGACTTCATGTTCTCATTGCGAAAACTGGTAATGAATACCTTCCTCCTTAGGTTATTGTGAGGACCAAATGAGGTGTCTCCATGTGTACGTAAAATAAGTCACTCAAGGCATGAAGCTAATCCCTACAATAATCTACTATTATTAACTAACTCGCTTTCCCATTTCCTTTTTGTCTATTACCAGCTTCTGAACTGTGAGATACCAACAAGGCAGTTCATAAAATTTCAGAATCCTGGTCCCATCTTAATGAAATATATTTTGGGGAGTTCAAGCTTTCACCTTTGAAAATAGAAACTTTTCAAAGGGATCAGACTGTGCTTTCTTCATTGAGATTTTTGCTTAATAAGTGGAACCTGCTGATTCTCATGAAAGACATGAAGTGTGAGCAAGAAAAAATTGGCTGTTTCAAGCTACTGGGATTTTGTGGGTTATTTGCTATTGCAGCACAATACAGCCTGGGATGCGCCTTCACTTATCTTGGCACTGTGTAATAAATCTTCCTGGTAGGATCCAGAATTGGCTGATTAAATTCCATCTTCCAGCTGAACATGAGCTTCTGAAAGAAATAAGGTAGTATCACAGAAGAAAATAAAGCACACACATCTCTTCCGTTCCTGAGTGTGTGAGCTGAGGTTGGTGTGCACTATGCTGGTATTGAAACTCTTGTGTGCTCACCACTGCCGTCCTCTCCTGGATTCCTCGTGAACATTCTAGAAGACAGGGTGTATTTGTCATCCACCTCCACCCACCGCATACTCGCCTGCTCGGGGCCTGGCATCTGAAGGTGCCACTCCCGCCAGCTTCAGACGGTTTGAGGGGCGGGGTAAGAGCAGGGAGGAAATCCGCGGAGAAGCGGCCTCTCCGAGGGCCCCCCCCCGCAGGGTGACCTCCTGGTGCCCTGGGTCAGCCTCCACCTCCTTCCTAATTAATAACTGCAGGTAGAGAGAGGCCAGCCGCCTGCAGATTGTCTGTTCTTAGGCCCAGAGCCAAGTCTAGCCCAATCAGAGCGAAGAACACAGCTCCTGAGCCGCTGATGAAATTCATTAAGGGGAAGCTGGCGGGAAGATGGATGGAGGCTGCTAGAAACCAGCCTAGCGCTCTGCCTGCAGGGAGCTCACATCCAGGCCTGCAGGCTTGGTGTCCTCCAGGGGCTGGGGTGGTGACATGCGCTGTCCAGCTCCAGCCAAGTGCCATCAGGAAGGGACAGAGTCCAGGGTGCCAGGTCTTACAACTGCTCAAGTAAAACCAGATGTTAAGTGTCGACATCTAATCCATTTGCTTCTCAAACACTGTGCGGACGAAATCAAACAGGCCGGACTGAGCTGGCAGGTCACTGTCTTGTGACCTTGTCTTACGGGCTGTGAGAAGTGGGTGCCCCTCACCGTAGGGGCCAGGGCGAGGTGAGCCCCACGAAGGCGCCCAGCTCAGTATAACTGAGTCTGCTGAGGCTTGTGGTGCTTGTGGGGTGAGGGAGGGGATAAGAGAGGAGCACAGATGCTCTGAAAACCCACGTCCCAGAGCGAGGCCTGTGGGGACCGCACTGAAGAACCCCTGCAGCGCTGGCCAGCGACTCCCAGACGAGGTGAAAGTGGGAGGAAGTAACTTCAAGTCCAGATACCTTTTATCTCCACGTGTGTTTCTCTGGGGATCCTAACCCAGATCCAAGTTCTCCAGCTTCACGGACTTCAGCTACTCGCCCTGGGGAGCTCCAGCGTGTTCTATGATCACCCACTTCCCTCCGAGCTCAGCACCAATGCCACGTCATCCAAGGTTCCACCCGCCCGAGCTCCTGAGGCTGCTGCACGCCCCCCACCGGACCTGTGATAAATGGGCCCGTGGGGATGGCGACGGAGGCGGGGGAGCTGTCGGGAGCCCAAGGAGTGTGGCCACTTTGCTGGAAATGCTGACATTTTCCACGGACCTTGGTTAGAGGGAGAGATTTACAGGGGGGTTTCTGGGGTCTCCACCAAGAAAATAAAAATTTGAATTTATGAAATAAATAAACCTAAGAGTTGGTTAGGTCTGTTTTGCTACCTGTGAGTGCTTCAGTTTACGAAACATCTCCTTTTTGCACGTGTATTTTGGTTGTGGAGTTTGCAAACCAGGCTGTCACTGCCCAGAAATGAGGGTGGTCAGCAAACTGCTGGGTCCAGCCCTCTAATCTGCTTTGTGTGGACTCAACAAAGTTTCAGCCTTTTTTTTTTTTTAACTTGCATGCTTTCAAGCAGGTCTGTTCTCCACGCAGCCGTTTCCCTGTCTGGTCTCAGTGGACATGGGGGCTTGCAACCACTGATTAAGGGTCAGTCCTCAGCTGAAGCGATCAGCGGGAGGGTCGTAGAAGGCCCTCGTCTTCCTAACTCTGCTCCGTCCTGGCTGTCATACAACTGCTAAAAATCATAGTAACCCCTTCCTTGTCAGGAGCACATCTATTGCAAAAGGAAGATTCAAATTTTCAATAAAAGATATAAACATTTTAAGCAATAAGATAATGCAGAATGTGGCAGAGACAGTTTGTCTACCTGCATCCATTCTCCCCTTCTTTCTTCCCAGGAGTTTCCCTCTCTCTCTAGGGGCCCCTCCTCCAGGAACGCCCCCGCCCCCCCCCCAACAGTTGCCCTTCAAAGTCCAAATTCTCCCTCTTCTATCCTCCCAGGAGAATAATGAAGCTATTTTACCCCAGGAAAACCAGAGGGGTGTGTGTGTATTTTACCTACGATTCCTCATCAAAGAAATATTTGCCAGCTCAAAGCATAAAACAAACCTGTTATCTTCTTGCTTAATGAGGACTGTGAAAATTAAAACTACTTAGAGACAATAAGAAATAAATAGCAGGTCTCCAACGTCTGGTAGATTCCTTATGGCAAATGCCGGAAGGCCAGGTGTCAGTTACATAGCCCAACCCTCCCGCAGGAAACGAGGCCTCAGGTACTCACCGGGACTCCTCAGGATGGACAAGAACAAAGACAGACAAACAAACCGAGAGGTCTTTGCCTTCAATCGTCCAACTCGCCTTCCTCTCCTGCCCTTCTGGGGGCAGAGGGGTCCGAAGGACCTGAAAATGAAGGTACACCTGCCCCGCCCCATCCCCACCTGCCCCATCCTATCCCATAGTAGTAGCGGTGTTTGCTGTCCTCTGATCCTAAGACCTTGATCACCATGCTGTAGAGATGCAACCCTTCCGCCAGCATCCACGCAAAGGCGCTCAGGAAAAAGTAATGCAGGAGCATGGCCAGCACCTGGCATGGGGTCTAGGACCAAAGCAATGGCAGGGAGGATAAGCGCTCTCGGCGTGCGAGCAGTGGGTGCTTGCTGTTGTCTCAACGTCCCTGCACCCACGTTCTGGGGGGCGCCTTCTAAACACGTGGCCTCACTTTCTTCCTGGGGAGTCACGTCTTGCCTTTCTAGATGGAGTGACGCGGATGGGGCACGTGACTCAGGAAGTTGCCAATCACTGCATGCCCCCTCCCCCACCAAGCACGGTGATTGGTTCAGGAGAGAACAGGGAATCAGGCCTGGCCAATCAGCATAAATATCCCCATCCCTGAAGTAGGATTGGCTGGGGAGGGTGCACGTGACCCTCCTGGTCCACTGGGGTGCGTTCTGAGGTGGGCAGAGCTGCCAGGGAGCCAGTGAGCGAGGCTGAGGCTTTGGAGACACCTGGGCTGGGCATGCCCCCGGCAGAGCCAGAAGCCATCAGTGGGGAAGGCACTGCAGGCCCACCAGGACGCCAGCTCACAGTAGGTGTGCAGTGCCCCTGTTTGGTTTAGACCTCAGCGAGGGCACGGATGTGAGGAGAGGGGGAGAATGCCCAGGCACCACGCATGTGTCCCCATGGGACCCGGAGAGGGGCACGGCCTGGGGGGGGAACTGGAGATGGGAGGGGACGGGAAGGTGACAGGAGGGAGGAAGGAGATCTTTTCAAAGGAGAAAAAAATAAAGAAAAGCATTAAAGACAGAAACCTATTACTGTACCAAACTCGGGTCTGGCAGCAAAGCCACTGACACCAGGTTGTGGTGACGGAAAGTACAGCAGTTACCGCAGGGCCAAGCGAGGAAGCCAGTGGGTCTGCTCCGTGATGGCTTTCAGGAAGAGTTTTTAAAGGCAAAGTGAGGGGGAGGGTCGCAGGTGTGTGATCAGCTTGTGGACATCCTTCTGATTGGTTGGTGGTGAGGTATCAGGTGGTATTTTGGGAGTCAACATCATGAACCTTCTGGTTCCAGCTGGTCTGGGGTCTACGTGGTGGTGGTCGGCATGCATTGAGTTTCTCCACCTGGTGGGGGTCTCGGTATCTGCAAAACAGCTCAAGGATACGGCTCAGGGCCTCCCTGGTGGCGCAGTGGTTGAGAGTCCGCCTGCCGATGCAGGGGATACGGGTTCGTGCCCCGGTCCGGGAGGATCCCACATGCCGCGGAGCGGCTGGGCCCGTGAGCCATGGGCGCTGAGCTTGCGCATCCGGCAACGGGAAAGGCCACGACAGT
>NW_006789763.1:168775-176432 GCF_000442215.2 Lipotes vexillifer
AAAAAAAAAAAAAAAAAAAAAAAAGAATAGAAGGATACGGCTCAGCATAGCATCTACAGCCCTTGAGGAGGAACGAAAGGTCCTTGACTTTGTTTTATGGCTAAACTATTATTAACTTGTCTTATTTGACTGTTCTCCTTTGTTTCTGCATTTTCTCACTTCTCGGATTAAATTTGCTCTTTGGAACTTGGGGAAGGCCTAGGAGGCTAAAGCTTTTCTACAGACAAGAGAGAGGGGACACAGGGCAGGGGATCTGTCCCCAGGAAGGCCCCACAGTGTCCTGCTCAGTTTCAAATCCAGGGACAGCATGATTTCTGGTGGATACACCAAGTCCTATTCTTACAATATTCAGCAGTCTGCTAATTCTCAGGATAAAAATGTGTACTTGATACCTCGGTTTCCTGTTTGGAGTCACAAAACTTCCATTTGGTCATTAAGCACAGATATCAAATACACACAGTCCTTGTCTCTGAGGTCCCAGCAGCGAGTGGCCTTCTAGGACCAGCTGCCCCTTGCCTGTGGCTCAACCCTGGCTCCCTGTTCTCTTTGTTTTTTCCCCCCTCCCTCTGGATTTCCTTTGGGACACCTGACCACCCTCTCCCGGACGCAGCCAGGCGGGGTGGGGATAGATGCTGTCATCATGGTGTCCCCACCCCTAGCCGAGAGGTGGGCATGTGCTCAGGCTGTCACTCGCTCACATGACTCTTCATGAAATGTTCATTTTTAGCATGGATAACTTCCATCCATTTTCAGATCAACCTTTCCTGGCAACGAATAGATGTGATTTGCTTCCATGCAGACGCCCACAGACTGTCTAAATCTGGTGTCACCTATGAGTGGTGACAGATTTGGAGAAAGAGTTACATTTAATCATAAATAACTCTGTGACTTCATTTCTTTAAACTTGTGGATTGAACCACTTTACCTCCTCCCTCTCCCCTACCCTCTCACACACACGCTTCCTGCTGGAAGTTTACCCCCTTCTGCCCACTCCCACCACCCAACAGACCCACCCACGTCACAGAGGAAGACAGCTTGGTCTTTAGTTCTCAGTGTGTAATGGATCCAGAGGTGGAAGCTCTGCTCCAAGGTCATCCAGGCTCACGGTCACTGTCACACAAGGACGTGATGCCACCTGACCATAGGAGGTAAATGACATCAGACATGAGGGACCCAGAACATCCTGCAGCCACCAGCACTCCGGGAGCCGGGGGGCAAGAATGTTCTAGAATAATGGCTGCAGAGCCTGAGCTGAGACTCAGTCTCCAGACATTTTGTCAGTGCTGAGCCCTCACCTGCACTCAGTCCATCCACCCTGGGCTGCATTTTAAGATGCTGATGCCCTCATGAGGACACCCACGGAGGGCTTCGGACATTCTTCTTTAGAGCATGGCTCCCCGGGGGTGGGCTTGGTCAGGGCCTGGGTGGGCAGCCCCCCTACGAGGCCCTGCCTGAGCCTTCGGGGCCTGTCTCCACCCATCCGCCCATCAGCCTGGGGAGGCTGTACCAGTCACGGCAACTCATAAACATATCTCTGGTGGGAGGTTCCACATGGGGCCTGGGCAGCTGCTCCTCTCAGGCTCCCTGGGGAGCTGTGAGCCCGGGAAGGATGTAACCCAGAGGGAGAGGTGACCCATGGCTCATCACAGGGACACGGACACAGAGCGTGCATGTGTGGGGAGAGCAAAGCCCAGGGAAAGCCGAGTACCAGACCTGCCCACCCACACCCAGGGCCCCATTTCCCTCCTGTGCACTGACCTGACAGCCAGTGCGGGGGGAGCCACGCACAGCCCCAGGGACACCCAGCACATGTGGGAGACGACACAGTTCGGTGTGACCCCGGACGTGGCCCAGAGCTGTGTCACCGGGTCACCCTCTCCAAGGCCAGTCGCGGGCAGAGCTTCCTCCCAGCACAAGACAGGGTGTCTTCTGAGTGTGACTTGGGGGCTCGTAAATCCCTCCAGTGCCCCTCTGGGGGTCTCCCCCCGTTCCCACTTCTGTGCGCAGACAGCAAGACCACTGAAAACGGCAGCTATTAATTTCAGAAACCATGTGTGTGTGTGTGTGTGTGTGAGTGTGTGTGTGTGTGTGTGTGTGTGTGTGTGTGTGTGTGTGTAGCAGGAAGAGTCAGACATGCGCTTCAGAGACAGTTTCCGGCCCCCTCCCGTCTCCACCAAGGACCCCCGCCGGCTGGAGGGGAGGGAGGTGGGGGCTCGGAGATGATCAGGAAGGGGGCGGTGCGCGGTTTAGGCTCCGCGCTCTCACTGCAGGGGCACAGGTTCCATCCCTGCTCAGGGAGCTAAGACCCCACGTGCAGCCAAAAAAAAGGGGGGGGAGGCTTCTTCCTCCGCAATCTACGTGGGGACTGTGAACGGGGAGGGCTCAGCGGCGTTGCGCCCTGGCACCCTGACGGCGCTCCAGTGGAGAGCGGCCTCCAGCACGACTCCTCTGTGCCCCAACTCACATGTGCCCTTGCACTGGGCACACCCTGGGTGCTCATCTCAGCCCTCGAGTCCGACGTACCCTGGGTGGACAGTCCCCATTCCAGGACCCGGAACACTCACAGCTCACCCAGCGCTGCGTGGGCTCTGGGCGTCGGGACAGCAGCTGTGGGATGAGAAAGCCCCACACCTCCCCAGCTACGTGGAGCAGCGCTTCTCAAAAAGAAGCAGCCGAGATGGAACACACATGTGTAACGATGCTGGGTGGTGGGGAGGTGGGCTGTGCCCGGGGCACTGGGGACCCTCAGGCGCTGTGCTCGGACCCTCCCGACATCCCTCAGTGTGTGACCAGGTCATCCGAGGACACCCCAAGGCCCTGACCCCTGGCCCCACACATGCCCTCCCCTGTCCAAATGCCACCTGAATCCCCAGCTCCCCCGGCCCTTCCGGGCCCACCGGCCGATAGAGGCCCCTTTGGGCTGGAGTCGGTCCGTCCTGTCCGTGGACAGACACGTCGTGACCACACGAGGCACCGACGGCCCGGCAGTTGCTGAAGCGCTCGTCATCACCCTCAGCTGGTGCGGGACCTCAGGCCCAGCTGCACCCCAGGCCCCGACCTGCCGATCCCTCCATGTGCAGCTGAGCACAGCCAGGGATGCCGGGAGGGGCTCCTGCAGGACACAGCGGACGGCCACCAGGTCCAGGGCAGAGACGACCACCGAGGACCCGTCCAGAGCCGGGGAACGCAGGGTCCACATGTGCGGGAAACTCGGGTTTCCCCGCCTTCCCTGTCCCTATGGGGTGCTGGGTGCAGGGGTGGGTCCGGTGCCAGAAGGGAATTCAATTCTAACTGTGATCGCCCGTGGTTCGCCAGGCCTCTCTCCTCTGTTAAACCTCACGGCTCCAGTTTGAGAGGAATGGGGCTTGCAGACTCCTAACTTTTACACTCACGGTTTATATTCGGTGTGTAAACCTGCCCGGTGGGTGAGGGAAACACGCAGAGAGGAAATTGCTCCCATGCTTCCAGCAAAAAGCAAAGAAAAAACACCTGTGAACTTACGTGGGGATCTGGAATTAGAACAGCCGGCCTCAAAACTGAACAGAAAGTGTTTTCAAATCGTCCCCGTGGCCCAGGCAAGAGGAGTCAGGGAGGTCTCAGTGGAAAATGCGCTGACATGGGCAAGACTGGTCCCCAGGCCCGTTCGTGCATCTGGCGTTTACAGCTGCGGCGTCTCGGAACAGAGAGGTGGGTCCCAGGGAAGGCGGAGGGGGGAGCAGAAAACAGAAGCAGAAAGAGGCAGGAATGGGTGAGGAGGAGGGCAGCCATGAGCGCCTGTCAGCCCGCGGGTCGGGGATCTTTCCAAAATCTCCATCCTCGTTTCACAGGAATGGGCTGCACAGATTCTTGATTTTTTAAAAAGGGAAATCTTGTGTTGAGCCACACACCTCGGACTGTTTGATGCCAGAGGGAATGTGAAGACAACGGCGGCCCTGAGCTCCTGTCAGCCCGCAGGCTGGGGAAGGACCGCCCCAGGGAGAGCCGCATCCCTGGATGTGCCACAGAACCCTTCAGTGTGGCCTCTGCCTGCTACCCACTGCCCAGAATAAAGGCCCCGACTGTCCAGAGAGGCGAGAGCTGTCATTTCACACACAGGTGGCTGCTGCTGCACTGCCCGTTACACGTCTTGGTGATGCTGACGTCACTGTGATGTGTCCTGAGGACATGAGGAGGTGTCACTGTGATGCAGTGGGGGATATGGGGAGGGGCCACTGTGATGGGGCCAGAGGACACCATGAGGGGACCCGCCAGGAGAGTCCTCAGGAAACTGAGGCCCAGAGAGGTTAAGTGTCCCTCCTGAGGGCACCCGGCGCATGGGCAGAGCTGGGATTTGCACACAGGCCAGCTGCTCCAGGGCCCTCACCCTCCCACTCACCATGTGGGAGCTCACAGGCTAAGCTGGGCACTCGGAATGGAAGGCGGTGGGACACAGAGCCCAGGGGGCTATGGGGGATGCTGGGATTCGCAGCAGGAAGGGGGTGGAAAGAAGGCTGGACTGAGCTGCCACTTTGCAGACTCTCCGTCCTGTCACCCAGGTGGCTGCACAGCTTCCCTACTTGTGTGTAAGGACGTGGCACTCTTCCAGCGTTCCCTGTGAGCATGTGGGAACAGAGCTGCTCCCCCGTTTGTCACGTGGAGACACTGAGGCCCAGAGAGGCACAGTGATGTGTTTGGTGGGTGGCCAGGAGCAGAGGAAGAGGGTGGTGGAGAGGTGGGCAGGGCCTAGATCTTCACTCTGCAGCACCAGCACGGGTCACTATGTAAATTTAAATCCGTTACATTACATAATATGCAAATTGAGTCCCTCAGTCGCACAGCCACATTTTAATTTCTCAGCAGCACACGTGCCTGTGACTACCATTTTGGACAGCACAGCATAGGTGGAGACCCTGGAGGGTTTGAGCCGAGGGGGACATGATCTGACGCATGGGGGCAAGGGACCCCCAGGCTGCTGCGTGGGGAGCTGACTGCAGGGGTCTCGGTGGAAGCAGAAGCTGGTGGACCTCATGCAGGATCCAGACAAGAGGTGATGGTCCTATATGAAAATTGCCACGTGGGGCAGGGAGGTGGCTGGATGGTAAAGATATTCTAAAGGTAGAACCATGAGGATTTTCTGAAAGATTGCATACAGAGTTCAAGGCTTTGGCTTAACCAGCTGGAAGAGTGGAGATGTCCTTCTCTTGGATGGCAAAGAACGTGGGTGAGCGGACTTCAGATGAAACCACATCGCAACCCATGAGCATCAGGCAGAGCCTTGGCTGTGGATGTCCACGGCTCAGGAGAAGCAGAGCCTATCAGAAGGAAGGGTCGTAGGAAGGGGCTGAGCAGCTAGCTCTCATGGTTTCAGGGTGGACACCCTTGTCCTGGGAAGGGCACAGGAACATTCTGAGCCTCAGGTTATCCATCTGAAAAATGGGCAGAATAATTCCTGACCCTTTTTCTCTAGTTGGAATTTTTTAGGGGTATAAGAAGAAATAACACAGAAAGACTTGGAGGCTTAGCCAGGATAAGGCATGAGATAACTCCAAGGTAAGATTATTATTATCTTAATTGGATGTAGTCAAATTTAGTTTTTTATTTTAATGATTTAGATTTGAGGATGAAGTATTAATTTATGAATCATCTGTGACAGTAAATAGACCTCCCTGGTGAAGACTTCCCTAATTACCTGTAACCACCTGTGACTGATGAGCCAGCAGCAGGGATGGTAGGGATGTGATGGCAGGAATTATCTAATCACATGTCCCTGTAAATAATTCAGGGACTGGGGCCACTTCTGAGCCTGGAGCAGAGTTACCTTTGCCTCTCGTGGTGCATATTTTCTGTCTCTGCAGGAGGCAGAGATGAAGCCACAAAGCAGGAGCCAGGAGGAGAGGTGCAGGCACCAAGCCTCTGTCTCTGCAGGCTAAGCCATGCCCCTCTGACTGTGGCTGTGGATGTCCACAGCTCAGGAGAAGCAGAGCCTATCAGAAGGAAGGGTCGTAGGAGGGGGCTGAGCAGCCAGCTCTCATGGTTTCAGGGTGGACACCCCTGTCCTGGGAAGGGCACAGGAGCGTTCTGAGCCTCAGGTTATCCATCATTCTCAACACCTGGGCCAACATAGAGCTGGAAGGCATTCCCTCCACCTCCTTCTTGCCAAGCTGGGTGGATGCATTTGAAACATTTCACTGTCTTTGTTATCAAACAAATCTTGTCAAGCTAATTAGCTATGGGAGATCTTAGGTGAGTTTTTGTTTTCAAAAGTAGTCAAACAAAACAAATGTATATTATGCTTAGCCCAAGGCTAACTTTCTGATTAAAGTAAACTGCAGTTGGATCACCAAACAAAAGTAAATAAATAATAAATATGTGTGCACATATGTTCAGAGAGGAAAAGCCGGAGGTAAAATGAGACCCAGCAGAGCAATTGCCAGCCGTGAACTGAGCACGGAGTGCAGGTCACAGAAGCAATGAGGTTGCAGGGAGGGAAGCTAGGTTCGTATCACTGCCCGAAGGGGGGAATGAAGAGGGGAAATAGGTCTTGAGTCTTGAGGGGACATGGGTTGGTTTGTTTGTTTGTTTAACAAATTCTTTCTGCCTGGTGTCGGGAGCTAACATTTTCTTCTCTGTCCTCTTTCTTTTTTTTTTTTTTTTTTTTTTTTTTTTTTTTTTTTTTTTTTTTTTTTGCTGTACGCGGGCCTCTCACTGCTGTGGTCTCTCCCGCCGTGGAGCACAGGCTCCGGACGCACAGGCTCAGCGGCCATGGCTCACGGGCCCAGCCGCTCCGCGGCACGCGGGATCCTCCCAGACCAGGGCACGAACCCGCGTCCCCTCCATCGGCAGGCGGACTCCCAACCACTGTGCCACCAGGGAAGCCCTATGTCCTCTTTCTTTTCCTTCCTGTAATAAGGGTCTGGCGTGCGTCAGAACGCAGACCACATGTCACAATGGCTCAGTCAGTGTACGTATTAAGTCTAGTGTACGGGATAGGGCCTGAGTGTGAGATGGCCACCAAGGAGTGTGGGTAGTGACAGTGGAGAAAATCTGCCCAAATGTGGATGGATCCCTGACCTCAGCCAAGTTGTCTCCTGGTACTCGAGAACAAGGCATCCAGGGTTGCACCGCCCTGCGCCCTCCTGGTCTCGGCAGAGCCCGCAGAGCCGGAGTGTTAGGTTAAGTGTGGGCAGCCGCATGCGCGCCACCAAACCGATCCGCTGAGCCTGTCGCTGCCTGCGCCCCGCCCCGTGCGCCGGGACCCGCGACCCCAGACCCGGACCCGTTTTCGATCGGCCCGCGTGCCCCAGGCCAGGCCCGCGCAGCGTGGCGGAAGCAGGCGCCCCCTCAGCCGCAGCCGGCCAACGGGGCCCTCAAAGTCTCTGTCTGGAGCAAGGTGCTGCGGGGCGACGCGGCCCGGGAGGACAGGGATGAAATTTTAGATGTGATCTACTGGTCCCGACAGATCGTTGCTGTGGTCCTAGGTGTCATCCGGGGCGAGTTAACCATTGCGAGGTTTCTTGGGACGAGCAGAACTCTGCCTGATCAGCGCCGGTGTCCTGTACCCTCTATTTCAGCAACTACCTACAGATCGATGAGGAAGAGTATGGTAGGGCTTCCCTGGTGGCGCAGTGGTTGAGAGTCCGCCTGCCGATGCAGGGGACGCGGGTTCGTGCCCCGGTCC
>NW_006789763.1:179093-198791 GCF_000442215.2 Lipotes vexillifer
AGCCTGCGCGTCCGGAGCCTGTGCTCCACAATGGGAGAGGCCACAACGGTGAGAGGCCCGCGTACCGCAAAAAAAAAAAAAAAAAAAAGAATACGGCAGCACGTTGGAGCTCACAAAGGAAGGTTTATGACATCGTTTGCCTTGTTCATGGTCATTTGGATCATCTTTTACACTGCCATCCACTATAACTGATGGTGCACAGTCCCCACCTGTGCCCTGTCCGGTCCAAAGGACCCTCTTAGTTACACCACAGAAACATGATTATTAGGGGCACCCAGCCACGTAGAACCTGGAAGGCCCATGTTTCCTGGACCGAGAATCAGTGTGTTGGGCGTCAGTGTTTTCTGCAAGGGTTGTGACCTGAAACTTTTTAAGGAACCATACACCTTTCGGGGAAGCATTTCTGAATTGTCCATCACCAGTCGTTTCTTCTTGGATACCATCATGAAACACCTGTTTGCCGATTGGAGCTGTCCTTTCACTTGTGCACCTCTGGATCCGGATGAAGCATTAAATTGTCTTCCTTCTCCATCAGGTGTACAGTTTTTAAACTATCAATCACTGGCATTTCAAGTCTTCTGAAAACAGTATGGCAGTATGTGCGTGGTCCCTAGCACAGTATAAGCAGCATCTAATAGCAGGTTTCATTGTAGAATATTTTCAGATGCTTGAATAAATCAGATCTTTAGTCGAAAAAAAAAAAGAACAAGCCATCCAAAGCATGTGTGACACAAGTTTCCCCAAGTGGTGGCCTTTAGACACTCCTCCCCCACAACCCTTTCTGTCCTCGCATCTCTCTCCCATATTCCTGTCCCTCATCTGACGACTTCATTCCTCTGTTTCCCCCTCACCTCACCAGGTGGAATCTTCCTTAGCAACTCCTCCCAAGACTGAAGAGCTTCCCAAACCAAGTTGGACATTGGCCCTATCCAAGGTTCTGAAACCTGCTGGGACGCCAGGATGGAGCTGGTGTTTCTGTTCCACGGTGAACACATGTGAGGATTCAGTGGCAGTACTAAATGTTATTTTAATATTTCCTTCATGCCTTAACTCCAACAGGTAACAGCTTAAAAATACATAATTGAAAGATTTTCTGTCTGAAAAGATGCTTCTGGGCTGAAACCTGGGGAGATGGTGGCTTTATCTTGAATATCCTCAGAAATACAGATTCTGAGACACATACATCTCTAAATCCATTCAGATGTCTGCAGACTGTAAGATGTCAGTAGAAATAATGCTAAGGGGTTATCAATCAACTCAGCAAATGTTTATCAAACCCCTTCAGATCAACCACTGTGCTGGGCATTTGGGTGCTTATAAAGAGATATAAGGAGTGGTTTTAAATCTGAAAGGTTCTAGATCTATAAGAAGTCAACATTAAATATAATAATATTAAAGATGAAGGACTTCCCTGGTGGTCCAGTGGTTAAGACTCTGTGCTTCCACTGCAGGGGGCATGGGTTCGATCCCCGGTAGGGAAACTAAGATCCCACGTGCTGTGTGGCACCACCAAAAAAAAAAAAAAAAAAAAGAATATTAAAGATGAAGTAACATGTATTGTAGAACTGCCACCAACTAGCTGGTACATTTAGGAAATAAATGGTTTGGTCAGAAACCAGCTTTCTGAGAGCTCACTATCATCCCCCTATTGGAGCAGAGTTTGTGATTGAAGAGTGTTAGCAGGAGACCTTCACGTGGGGCACGGTTTCCTATCATGATCCAATATCTCTGTTAAGTTTAATCTAAGATTTACTTTTGTTCCAAGAGTGTACTGGAGCTTTGGAATAGGATCATCCGCGAGCAATATAAATCTCAAGGAAATTATAAACCTTTAGCCAGACGCATCAAGAAAAAGAGAGCAGAAAAAAATAAGGGAAATGAAAGAGGAGAAGGTACAACTGACACCACAGAAATACAAAGGATCGTAGCAGAGTACTATGAACAACTATATGCCAATAAAATGGACAAACTAGAAGAAACGGATAAATTCCTAGAAATGTATGATCTCCCAAGACTGAATCAGGAAGAAATAGAAAATACGAACAAACCAATTCTCAGGAATGAAATTGAATCAGTTTGGAAAAAAAAAAAAAAAAACTCCCAACAAACAAAAACCTAGGACCACGTGGCTTCATGGGTGAATTCTACCAAACACTTAAAGAAGAGTTAACATGCATCCTTCTCAAACTCTTCCAAAAAAATATAAGAGGAAGGAATGCTTCTGAACTCATTCTGCCAGGCCAGCATCACCCTGATACCAAAATCAGACAAAGATACCACAAAAAAGGAAAATTAGGGGCCAATATCACTGATGAACATAGATGCAAAAATCTTCAACAAAATATTAGCAAACCAAATTCAACAATATAGTAAAAGGCTCATACACCACGATCAAGCTGGATTGATCCTAGGGATGCAAGGGTGGTTCAGTATCCACAAATCAATCGATGTGATACACCACATTAATAGACTGAAAAGTAAACTCATATGATCATCTCAATAGATGCAGGAAAAAAAACTTTTGACAAAAGTCAACAACCATTTATGACAAAACTCCTAACAAAGTGGGCATGGGGGAACATACCTCAACATAAAAAAGGTCGCATATGACAAACCTACAACCAACATCATACTCAATGGTGAAAAGCTGAAAACATTTCCTCTAAGATCAGGAACAAGACAAGGTTGCCCACCTTTGCCACTCTTATTCAGCATAATATTGCAAGCCCTAGCCACGGAAATAAGAAAAGAAAAAAAAAATAAAAGGAATCCAAATTCAAAAGAAAGAAGTGAAACTGTCACTGTTTTCAGATGATGATACTATTTAGAGAAAATCCTAAAGATGCCATGAAAAAAAATCTATTAGAACGAATAAATGAATTCAGTGAAGTTGTAGGATACAAAATCAATATACAGAAATCTGCTATGTTTCTATACAGTAATAACGAACTATCAGAAAGAGAAATGAAGAAAACAACCTCATTTACAATTGCATCAAAAAGAATAAAATACCTAGGAATAAATCTAACCAAAGAGGTAAAAGACCCATACTCAGGAAACTATAAGACACTGATGAAAAAGAATGAAGACAACACAAACAAATGGAAAAATACACGCTGATCGTGGATTGGAAGAATTAATACTGTTAAAATGACTATACTATTGAAGGCAACCTGCAGATTCAACACAATCATTATCAAAATACCAATAGCATTTTTCACAGAACCACAACAAATAATTCAAAAATTTGAATGGAGACACCAAAGACCCTGAATAGCCAAAACAATCTTGAGAAAGAAGAACAAAGCTGGAGGTATCACGTTCCCTGATTTCAAAGTATACTACAAATGTACAGTAATCAAAACAGTATAGTACTGGCACAAAAGCAGACACATAGATGAATGAAACAGAATAGAAATCCCCCCAGGCACATATGGTCAATTAATCTATGACAAAGGAGGCAAGAATATACAACAGGGAAAAGACAGCCTCTTCAATAAATGGTACTGGGAAACTGGACAGCTGCATTCAAAAGAATCAAACTGAACTGCTTTCTTACACCATATGCAAAAAAGAAAGAAAACTCTAAATGGATTAAAGATTTAAATATATGACCTGAAACCATAAAACTCCTGGAAGTAAACATGCAGTATGCTCTTTGACATTGGTCTTAGCAGTAATTTTTTTTTTTTGGATATGTCTCCTCAGGCAAGAGAAATAAAAGCAAAATAAATGGGACTACATCAGACTGAAAAGCTTTTGCACAGTAAAGGAAACTATCAACAAGACGAAAAGACAGACAACTGAATAGGAGAAGATATTTGCAAGTAATATATCAAATAAGGGGTTAATATCCAAAATATACAAAGAACTTGTACAACTCAGCATCAAAAAAAAACAATTTAAAAATGGGTAAAGGGGCTTCCCTGGGGGCGCAGTGGTTGGGAGTCCGCCTGCCTGCCGATGCAGGGGACGCGGGGTCGTGCCCCGGTCCGGGAGGATCCCACATGCCGCGAAGCAGCTGGGCCCGTGAGCCATGGCCGCTGAGCCTGCGTGTCCGGAGCCTGTGCTCCACAACGGGAGAGGCCACAGCAGTGAGAGGTCCGCGTACCGCAGGAAAAAAAAAAAAAAATTGGGCAAAGGACCTGAATAAATATTTTTCCAAATAAGACATATAAATGGCCAAAGGACTCATGAAAAATCCTCAACGTCAGGGAAATACAAATCAAAACCACAATGAGCTGTCATCACCTTAGGCTTGTCAGAATGGCCGTCATCAAAAAGACAACAAATAACAAATGTTGCCAAGGACTTGGAGAAAAGGGAACCCTCATGCACTGTTGGTGGGAATGTAAATTGGTGCTGCCACTATGGAAAACAGTATGGAGGTTCCTCAAAAAATTAAAAATTAAAATTAAAATTAAAAATAGAATTGCTATATGATCCACCAATTCCACTTCTGGGTATTTTTTCCAAAGAAACAAAAACTCTAGGTCAAAAGATACATACGCCCCAATGTTAATAGCAACACTATTTACAATAGCCAAGATATGGAAACAATGAAAGTGTCCATCAACTGATGAATGGATAAAGAAGATGTGGTACATATGTACGGTAGAATATTACTTGGCCATAAAAAAGAATGAAATCTTGCCATCTGCAACAATATGGATGGACCTAGAGGGTGTTATGCTAAGTGGATTAAGTCGGACAGAGAAAGACAATCATATGATTTTGACTATATGTGGAATCTAAAACACAAACTAAAAAAAGAACAAACGCAACAAAACAGAAACAGACACACAGACACAGAGAACAAGCTTGAGGTCGCCAGTGGGGAGGGGGATGGGGGGATGAGTGAAACAGGTGAGGGAGATTAAGGGGTATAAACTCCCAGTCATAAAGTATCAATATATGAGTCCCAGGAATGGATGCGATGTACAGCATAGGAATAAAGTCAATAATAATGTAATAACTTGTATGGTGACAGATTATAAATAGAATTTAAAAGGTGAACATTTTGTAGTGTATAAAAGTACCAGATCACTATGTTGTACACCTGAAACTAGTATAATATTATAAGTCAATTATACTTCAATAAAAATAAATGAGAAATTAAGATATCTCAAGAAAATAAGGAAATTGTGTTAGTCAACGCTCAGCTTTACTTTCAAATAGCCACGTCTCTCTCTCTCTCCATCTTCTGTTTCTGTCTGTGTGCAGACTTTGATCTCCTTTACCTCACACTGACTTTCCCCACAGACCCCACACACTGACTACTACAGAGACTCGATATATAAAAGATGAGATCCTTCCCTCCCTGATTATTTGGTCCAGTGGGTGTCAACAGTCCAGCCTTAGACCAGTTACCGTGGCTAGGAAAGGGAGTCAATTGAGAAGGTTGAAATTTCATGTTTAGGAGGAGCATCAGCCATAATGGGATGATGTGGTATCTTACTGTTCTGGGAATACTGGATGATAAATGTCGGCTGCATGAGTGACACCTTATTGAGCACCTGTGCTCAATTACTGAGACATAATTATTGACATATTATTGAGACATGTGCCCCTGTCCCAGGAGTTTCACAACATGATATCCTGTTTCATTCTTAAAACTTCATTGCCAAGTAGGTCAATTTTGCAGGTGAAGAAATTGATATTCAGAGAGAAAACATTCACTTTCCCCTGCTGATTCACCCACCACCTTCTATGCCACCGATGGCAACAGCACACTTACTAATCTTCTGCTTTCCATGGTCTTCCCAGGACACTTGAAAGTTACTTTTCTCCCTAATGGTGTTTCCTAGGTGCACTCAGAAGTCTCCTCTAAGATTTTTCATCTTCCTTTAGCATGTGCTTTGATGGCTTATCTAAAATCTTGTTACATCTTTTCATGGGCTGCAGAGTAGTAAACAGTGTCAAGCACATCTAATGAACCACTGCTCGTCATATGTTTCTGTCACAAAAGGAGACAAACTGTGTGACTCCTGACCTTTGAGAGGAAAGGTGAGCTTGCACCAAACACACACACTTAAACACACATACACACGCTCAACACAATCACACTCAAATATACATACACACATTCACACACAAACACATGTACAAACACATAGTCAGCTTTGAGAATTCATCCCAATACCATTGGTTCCCCTTCCTTTTGGACATGCATCTTCCTCTCCCCACGTGTCATGAAGCCTGGGTCCAGGCACTATGTCATGATTCTGCCTGGAGGAAAGACGCCAACACACTCCTGCACGTTGAACTGGACACAGCTGCATGGTTTGTTAAGGAGCCTGAACAAGCCACTGCTTAGCTCAGAGGAATAGCATTCTAGTAGCGGAAGAGCTACCAGACGGACAAGGAGAGGATCCTTTTGCCAAAGAGCTTCTTTCTAGCATCACACTACTTGGATTATGGCTTATGTGCCTCGCACAAAGTAGGTCCTGCATATGTGACAATGACACCTAAGGACAACATAACGTCCATGTGCATGATGTGGGTGAAGAGAAAGTTCCAAGTTCTGCTAGTGTGCCGCTTTCCAGGACCATGAGACCAGACACTGCTGAGTCTCTGGAGGGCTGTGGCACCATTACACTACCCAGCTGTCCATCCATCCATCTGTATTAATCAAGCTCCTACTATGTGCGAGGAAATGCTACATTTTAAGGTAAGCAAATAAGAGGAGAGGAGCTAGAGGTACAATAGTCATAACAGGCTGAACTGTGCTGCGGGAGCAAAATATCAAATCTTCAGCGGCTCCCAATTCTAAAGGTTTATGTATTACTCATGCTACACATCCACAATAGGTCATTGCAGGTGGAGCAGTCATCACCTTAAATGCTACCAGTCGCTATGCCAGAAGGAAAGAGAGTCCCTGAGAACCTCCACTTGGCAACTAAATCCTTTGATTAGATATGGCATGTGTCATATCCATTGAAAACTCATTGAACCAGTCACTGTTCCCAACCAACCACGAGGGGCCTGGAGGTGCAATCGTTCCATGTTCGCAGAAAGGTGATAAGCAGACGTATCTAGTGAACATCACTATGACACCACATGAAGGAGGCTGGCTCTATTATCATGGTTTTCCCCCAACTTTTCCAAGCCTTGCGCCTGGCTCAGACCAGGAGTTTGGGACTTGGGTGCCTTTCTTCACCTATAGTTTTGTCCTAGGGCCCTTTCTGTGGAGAATGGGACTTGACGTTGCTAATTCCTTGTATCCACAGTCCTATAAGGACCAGATATGAATCCTTATTGAGGATCTATACATAATGAGTCACTCACTTGTGATGGAGACTTTGGCAATGCCCCGCCACCTACTCTTGTGGTATAAGACTTCCTGAGATGCCCCTGAGAAACTTCCTAGGGGACACAGGTGGTATCAGGTGACTAGGATGACCATATAAATGAAAAGTATATGACTGTGGACTTTCCTTGAGGCAGGGAGCTCATCTGCAATGAAGGGGTTGAATTTGTAAACCTGAAACATTTGGAAATCTCACTTTTTCTTTAATTCAAATCATAATTTGATCCGTGTTGGGTGGATTTCCATTCGTCTTCCCCATGGCTCTGGCCTGAGAGTCATGGAGGCTGTGGGAGCCCAAAGGTGATGCAGGGTCTCTCTCTGTCCATTTCCCCAGAAGAAAAGTCCACCTTTACCTGCCCAGGGTCAGGAACCTGGCTGCGACTTTTGGGCAGCAGCTCTGGTTGGTTTTATTCCTACATCCTTTTCATCATCTCAGGATGTGGGTGTATGGTTTATAAAACATTTGGGGGCACTAAGCAGGAGTACTATACAGGACATTGTAAACATACAAAGTTCAAAGAACTGAGAGAAACCGATTGACTGTCATGTTTCATAATGAAATATCAATGCTTTCCCACTGAAGTCAGGAAACACGTGAAAGGTGCCTGATGTCATTGATATGGACAACTTCTGATGGAGGATCTGGGTAATGTACAGGACACGAAAAAAGTGCTACAAATACTGCAAAGGAAGAGATGCAGTCATTCATATTTGCAGAATATATAATTGTCTAAGTAGAAACTCCCAAACCAACATCACAAAATCAAAAGGATGAATTCAAATCAAAAGAAAAACTTTTTAATAAAAAACCAAAATTGTCCTAATTGTCAGCAGTAACTACTTAGAAGATTCAACAGAAAAGTAATTTTCCATTTGCAACGGCAGCAAGACTTTAACATACGTGAGGGAGCCTAATTAACCTGTGAGATCCTCACAAAGATGACAGCACGACATCCTTGCGAGACATTGCAACGCCCTGACAGAGGGAGCAGAGATTTGCCACCTTCCTAAACAAGAAGCCTCAGGAGTGTGTGGCTGACTTTCTTCCATTTGACGCTACACGTCCAGTGGGACAACAATCGAAAGCTCGGCATAGATCTTTAGAGATATTGACAAACGGAATCTGAAATTCATCTTGAAGAGAAAGAGCAAGACCAGAAAAGATAAGAAAGGACGAAGGCACGGAGGGAGGGGCTGGCGACTCCCGCCCCGTGTCGGGCACAAAACTAACGGGTAGAAAACGGGGAGGGCTGCTGACGTGAGCAAACAGATCAATCGAACATAAGGAAAAGTCCAGAAACAGAGACTTTAGCGTATGTGAAATTAATACACAGGAAAGGACGCATTTCGCTTCCACAGGGATTGATGGCACTAAATGGTGTTGAGACACTGCTCTACCGTTGTGGGAGAAAAATAGAATTAATCTTCAGCCTCGCATCATTTCCCGAAGTAATTTCAGGTGGATTTCAGACATCAATGTAAAACAAAACTGTCAAAACATTGGACAGAAATATAAGAAAATGGAACCTGGAGAGACAAAAGACCTCAAACAAGACACAGAAAATGCGAAAGGCTAAAATAAAGAACACATAAGCTTGACTACCTCAAAATTTAAAATTCCTATACGACTCACGATACAGTTAAGAATTACCCACAGACTTGGAGAAAACATTCACACCATACATAACAAGGGATCCACAGAATATGCCATCATCTCCATATAGTAATATGAAAAAGATAAACAACGGTGGAGATTCAGGCAAAGGATATAAACACACGACTCATGGGGGAGAAATTACAAATGCCAGTAAACGTGGAACTGCTCAATTCGGTAGGAATGAGGGGAAAACTTGTTAAAAAACAAGACATCCTTTCTCACCTATTTGATTGGCAAACATGAGCACGACTGATAATAGCGGGTATCAGCAGAGATGTGTGGAAGGAGGATTCCTACGTGCTGTTGGTGAGAATGTACTTTGAAGGGCCCTCGGCGGAGAGGCATCTGGGCGCATCTATTGGCACAAAGACCGCACAGGCCCTGGCTTCTCCGCTTCCCAGATCTACCTGGAGAAACACCCACTCGTGTGCAAAGGAGGCGAGAAAGAGAACACCCACCACGACGTTCCCTGAAGGAGTGAGAGCTCGGAGGAAAAAATTAAACGTCCTGCAATGGAGACTTGGTTCAATGCGGAGGAATCTGGTGCTTCAGTTCTTGGACTTTGGAAGCCTGGGGGAGGGGGTTCCGGGCTGACCCCTTTGCCGTAAAACGGTGCATAGAAGACTGTGGTTGGGAGGAGGGGTGCGCAGCTGCCCCCCCGCAATGTGATGCAGCGAGGCTGGGTCAAGGGGTCTGTCAGTGCTACAAGGCGGTCACCGCAGGGCGGACGGTGAACCTCAGGAAAGCAGCTCCCGTCCTTCCCTGGCTCGGCCAGAGCAGCCCAGTGGGCAGCACCCTGACTTGTCAGTGTTTGCGCCACGCTGATTCCTGTGGAGTTAGGTTTGTGGGACTCTCTCATCTTTCACGGGCATTAGCTGATGCTGGACCTCAGGTATGAGCGAGGGACACGGGCTGGAGGCCTTGGAGACGCGGCTCAGGGTCCCTGATGAGCGTGTGTCCTGCCCACCGGGCGCTGCAGCCCGGTGCACCGAGGCCCCTTCCCTCCCACATCTTCTGCACATTGAAGACAAGCCTCCCCGCCCGGGAGGCCGCAGGGGTCCTCTCCCCTTGTCTGGAGTCTCAGGGTCTCCTCACGCCGGTCCAGGGCCTCACACACCTTCCCCTCTGAAGTCTGAGGCAGCGAGAGACTGGTGAGCATTTTTAGGTTTCCCTCTGTGCACACAGGTGAAATTTTAATGAGCAGTATTGGCGATGCACTGAGTATGTCTGATGTCGACAGGAGAAATTAGCCCTCTGCTAAGCCAGCTCTGTGCTTTCATTACATGCATCGGATCAATGCTGGGAAAACAAACACAGGTGCCAGGTATCCCGGGGACGCGTTCTGGGGGAGAATCCGCCGCAGGAAATGCTGCACTAATTGGCGGAGGAGACCGCGGGGGTCTGTCCTCACGGGTCCATCACGAGGCACTGCCGAGAGGACCCCGGGGGATGACGGGATACAGGGCTGAGTGGGGACCTCTAGGGTCCTGAGCAGCTGCCCCCCACGGGGAAAGACACAGGGGTGTTTGAGCCCCTAAAGCTTTGCTACTCAGCCTGGGGTCCCTGGACCTGCAGCAGCAGCATCATTGGATCTCGTTATAAATGCAGATTCCCAGGCTCTTCCCTCCGCATCGGCCCCTCTGGTGCATCAGAACCCCGAGCATCCTCAGGGCACATGGCTGCCCAGGGCACACACTGCATTTCCTGGCCGCCTTTGCAGAATCAGGGATCATCTGACAATGGATTGGAGTTCTGCCCAATGCACTGTGAGCAGAGGTGATGGCAGCGGCTTGCGGGTCGTGCCCTGAGGGGATGCAGGGGGTGATGGTAGCAGCTTGCGGGTCACGCCCTGAGGGGATGCAGGGGGTGATGGGATGGCTTGCGGGTCACATCCTGAGGGGATGCAGGGGAACCCTCCCCTCCCATTTTTCCCATCCACTGGCTGAATGAGGCCCAGTCTGCTTGGGTCAGCTTCTTGTCTGGGCCCAGGAGGCCCCAAGGGAAAGGGGATCTTGTGAGCCTTGGAGAAATTTAATCTCTTTATCATGAGCTGATCACTGAGCTTCCTGTGGCTGGGCCTCTGCGAAATAGGGATGATCACGTTGATGGTGATGATGGTGGTGAAGATGGTGCCTTATTTCCAGGGAGCCGAGGAAAGGTGATGAGGCAATGGCAGGGCTTGGACAGGCCCTGCGCCCACTGTGACTAATGTCATTATTGCTAATACCTCGTGTTCTTGGTGAAGTGGGTTTTTCCCCTCCTGTCCTGGGCCCCTGGTTAGAAGGCAGGAAATGAGCTCCCCTTTAGAAAACCTCCTTTCCCAGCTTGTCCTCAGCAGGGGTCCTCTACAGAAGGCATGAATGGCCCCCAGGCAAGCAGGGCACACAGGCCGTCCCCCAACCCTGTACCAAGGGCCCCACTGGGCCTGGTATCCTGGATGGAGCATTAGCATAGCAGACCCTGCTTCCTACAGTAGCACCAAGATCAGTGGCTCCCATTGTGCTTGGCTGAGGGGAATCAGGAATGGACACCAGCGGGCAGGCGCTGCAGGGTCACTTTGTTAATGAGGCTGATGTGCCCACCTCCTGGGGAGTTTCCAGGGGAGGCGTCGGCGCTGCCGCTGCAAAGCGGTGGGGCTGGCGTCCCCGGGCTGGTGTCCGCACTCCAAAGCACATTAGCCTGGATTGGGGGGGCAGAAATGTCATAGACCTGCTGCATTCAAGGCCTGGCTGATTAGTGGGACGGGACATCTTGCCTTGTGGTTTTTTGGGGGTTTTGGGGTTTTTTTTTTGCCGTACGCGGGCCTCTCACTGTTGTGGCCTCTCCCGTTGCATAGCACAGGCTCCTGACGCGCAGGCTCAGCGGCCACGGCTCACGGGCCCAGCCGCTCCGCGGCATGTGGCATCTTCCCGGACTGGGGCACAAACCCGCGTCCCCTGCATTGGCAGGCGGACTCTCAACCACTGCGCCACCAGGGAAGCCCCAGCACTATTTTTAATGCCTGCTTCGAGAGCTGTGAGAATACTGCACAATAATTTATTTAGTGGATCCCTGTTTTTAAACCTTTTGATTGTCTCCAATTTTTCCACCATTATAAATACCATTGCTATGATCATAAATCTTCACACGCACCCCTGAATACTTCCCTGGGATGAATTTCTAGAAGGAGCTGCTGGGCAAACACATTTTAACCTTGAAGCTGCTTCAAGCCCATTTCCCAAGGCCTGCGTCAGGGCTGCCCCGCCTGGTGGTGCAGGTTGCACACTGCTCAGAGGTCCCAGAAAGGTCAGGAAGGGTCTGAGGAGGAGCCTGTGGTCCACTCCACAGGTATCCAGGTGCCCCCTGGAGCAGGTAACTTTTTCTAGTCTGCAGAGAGGCACAGAAAGTGCTAGCAGAGCCCTGGCTGAATTGTCAAAGAGTCTGAAGTCAGAGGAGTCCCCTGACTGAAACCACCCACAAGGGGCCCCAGGGGGTGGGGTCGGGGCCAGCGACTGTCCAGTCTCATCCAGGTGACCCTGCGCATTGCCCAGGGTGAGGTGCAGAGCCCTCTCCCTTCTGCCCCCAGCCCCTGGGCCTGTCGGTCAACAGCAGGCACGGATTCCCCCACTGGTCACCAGCTGAGTGATGCCCGTCTGCGTCCTGAGGGTTTGCCTAACCCCACAAATCACCCCACGTGGACCAGCCATGCCCCGTGGTCCTGGGAGCCTGTGGATCCCAGAACGGAGGCTGGGGCCTGGGCAGCGGTCGGGATGCTGGTGGGGACCATGAGGAAGTTCCTGCCCCCGACGAGGGGGGTCGGATGGACTGAGCGGGGCTCTGCCTCTGAGCCCAGTGCCCGGGCCCCCCGTCATGCCCAGCACAGGGAGGGCGTCTGGACAGAGAGCTGTGCGAGGGGAGGCGCGGCCTGAGGGAGCCGGCCCAGCCGAGGGAGCTCACAGCCCCGCGGGGGCCCTGCGGACGGACGCCGTCCCTGTGAAGACCCCAGTCCCCAGGCTCGGGAGCCAGCTCTGTCCCCAGGGGCCGGCCTGGGGCTGCGCAAAGAGGGTCTCTCCTCCTGGGCCCCCCAGCGCCTCTGCCGCGGGGGTGGGTGTCCCAGCTGACATCTCCCAAGGTTTTCACGATTACACTTTATGGGGAAATCCTGTCAGAGCGCCAGCCTCCGTCCACACTAGTGGCAGCGGTCACCTCGGAGCGACAGCGCGGATCTTAGTGGGTGAGAACACACTTAGAGTAACCCCTACGGCAACCTTCCAGGCAGAGCTTTGCCCGTCTGAACGGAAACGGCCCCTCGAGGGGACCTGCGATGGGAGAGCCAGGATCCTCTTCACCGCAGAGACAGCAGCGGGGGTCTGGGAGCTCCAGCCGCCTTTGATTGCGGACTTAATGCACTGACCTCGTGCAGCCTCAAGGCCCCATCTGGGTGCAGAAGTGTCTCTTTTGAGATGATGGGCTTTTCATGGTCACCCTTGACCCTGTCAGCTCAGTGGCTGAATCTACAGGAGAGACAGAGACAGGGAGGCAGAGAGATGGAGAGACAGACAGAGAGAGACAAAGACAGGTAGAGAGAGACAGAGAGATAGAGAGACAGAGACAGGGAGACAAAGAGAGACAGAGACAGACAGAGACAGGGAGACAGAGAGAGACAGAGACAGACAGACAGAGACAGATAGAGAGACAAAGACAGATAGAGAGAGACAGAGACAGGGAGACAAAGAGAGACAGACAGACAGAGACAGATAGAGAGACAGAGACAGATAGAGATAGAGACAGGGAGACAGAGAGATGGAGAGAGAGACAGAGAGAGACAAAGACAGAGAGACAGATAGACAGAGACAGGGAGACAGAGAGAGATGGAGAGAGAGACAGAGAGAGACAAAGACAGGTAGAGAGAGACAGAGAGATAGACAGAGACAGACAGACAGAGACAGGGAGACAGAGAGAGACAGAGACAGACAGAGAGAGACAAAGACAGAGAGAGACAGATAGACAGAGACAGAGAGATAGAGAGACAGAGACAGGGAGACAAAGAGAGACAGAGACAGACAGAGACAGATAGACAGAGACAGATAGAGATAGAGACAGGGAGACAGAGAGATGGAGAGAGAGACAGAGAGAGACAAAGACAGAGAGAGACAGAGAGATAGACAGAGACAGGGAGGCAGAGAGAGACAGAGACAGACAGACAGAGACAGATAGAGAGACAGGGAGACAGAGAGATGGAGAGAGAGACAGAGACAAAGACAGACAGAGAGACAGAGAGGAAATGGCATCAGGAGTGTCTTCTGGGAGGTGCAGGGTGGCCCTGCTGGGACACTACTCCCCAGTCCTGTGAGGCGGGGTCTGGGCAGGGGTGTGATTTGGGGTTTTCCTCTTTCCTTCCTCTGCAAAGAGACGTGGAACTGGAGCCAGAGGATGGGGGAGAGAGAGGGGGAGGAGCATCACGTGTCTGCTCCAGTGACAGGAAGCACTGATCCCAACGGGCGCGTCCGTGGGTCCACGTGAGGTACTGAGGCAGGACATGGGCTCCAGGCTGGACGTTTACACCTGGCCTCCTGTTCACACTTCTGGGGGGAAAAGAAGATGGGCTCCGGGCCGGACGTTCATCCCCAGCCCCCTGTTCACATTTGCTGAAGCAAGAGACCAACGGGCTCCAGGGCTACATATTTATGACCAGGCTCCTGTGTATATTTCGAGACCTGCACCTCGATATAAAAACCAGCAACAGGAATAGGGTAAATAACCGGACACTGGACATGTTTGTGGCAGGGACGGAGTGGGACTAAACCCTGCTAAAAGATCAAGAGGCCATACATCTCCCATCCTCGGGGCAAGGGAGACATTGCACATGCGCAGAAAGCCTCCTTAGGGGTCAAAAAGGAGGGGGCACCACCCCATAATAGGTGATGCTAAGGCCGCCCCATAGGCGTCTGGGCTGTAATCCATCTTGGAAAAAAGTTGCTCAGGCATGTTGGGGAGGGCCCTAGGGCAGGGCAGGTGTGGAGAAAGAATCCAGATAATTGGCCAGAGGTGAACAGAGACCCAGAAGACCTGCCCTATATAAGTGACTTTACCGCCTCTTTACTGGGGTCCTCCTCGTTAGGGGGGATGCCCACACCCTTGCTCTCCGGGTGTGCGTCTCCGCCCTGCTTCTGTCTTAACTAAACAGGCTGTTTCTCTGTGTGCTCTCCCACTTGTTGTTGTGCCGTGTCCCTAACAATAAACTTTGCACCTGTTTTTACAGTTTTGCCTCGGTGAGAAATGCGTTCACCGGGGGCAAGAGCCAGGGGGTGTGGTGGCTGGGATTCCTGGTTTTCATCCAGGCTCCCCAGGTTCAAGTCCCGGGCAGGGAATTAAGATCTCGCTTCACGCCACCACTCACTGCTGCCTCTCCGAGATCAGTGTTAGACCCGCTCAAGGAGAGGCCAGAGCAGCTGGGGAGGCCTGGGACACAGTCAACTGCCACCACCTCCCCACCGTGTGGCTTTGAGTTCACGGGCCCTAACAATTGTTAGTGTTGAAATATGGGAACGCGTCTCTAACCGTGGTGAACAGGCACTGCCCCAAGCCCCACAAGCGCCTGGCCCTCTGCCAGCCTCCTCAGGACCTGGTGACTAAGGGGTTAATGCCTGGCAAGGCTGAGTCGGGGAGGGGCAGGGGAGGGACACACTGAGTCCACAGGGACAGCCACTCCCCGGCCCCAGGACAGCATGTACATGCCAGAATCCCAGAATCGCAGCCCAAAGTTGCAGACATTCCAGTTCTTCAAGAGAAGTTTCCAAATACATAAATATTGCTTCAGATTTTTAAAAAAACCCTCTCTGGACCAAACTTGACCCATTCCAGACAGAATGCAGACCGCAGGCGGCAGGGAGACCTTTCTAGTCCAAAACCCACCTATGTCCACATATCCCAAATTCTGCAAATCTTCAGGTCCCCTAAATCCACCAATTTTCATTTATTTACACAGGGAATTCAGACCTGGAAGCTGAGTGGAGCTGGGGCATTTGGGGGCGTTGCCCAGGGAGAGCTCAGGTGGGTTTTGTCCCTGTGAACCCGCCCTCCCCCAGCCCACTCCCTCAGACGACTCTGACTCAGCCTCCCAGGGCCATGGGCAGGGCTGTGAGAGCCCAGACAGGTTTATCCAGCACTTCGACAGACTGAATGTGATCCCTGAGATTTAACTCTCTGGGAACAAAACTGTTACCCCGTCCCCCGCACAGGAAACAGCATTTGCCACCATCATCATTTCTATGCTGTTCACTCACCAGCCATCATCTGTATGCTAATCAGCCTGTCCAGCCCAGTAGACTCCCGAGCACTGGTCCCAGCACTGAAATCACGCCTCTGGGCCTCCTAAATCCAGTCTGCCGGGTTCAGCCCACACCCTGCTGCTCCTTCCCACCTCCAGGTCGGCCAGGCTGGATGCCCTGTTGCACGCCTGACTGCCAGCCTCGTAGGCAGGAGGTAGGTGGTTCCCACCGACCCCAGGCTCTGGGAAGCAGGAGGCAGAGGCCAGCTCTCTGTGGACTGGGCCCAGATTGTGGAGGCTGTCCATGCCTGTGGCGGCCCGTGGCCTTCTCTGCGTGCGTGCCTCCCTACCGGGTTCTCCTAATGACAAAATGACACAGCTCTGGCAGGTGAGCAGAGGAAGGATGGTGCCCACAGTGAGTCTCAGTGGGATCAGGAGAGCTAAATTTAGAGAGAGTCATGCATTCAAATGTGGACACACCCCAGGGGATGCATCACCCAGCAAGCACAGCGGGAGGACATCTCACTTCCCGGAGCCCCTGGCGGAGGCGGCCGCAGTAGCTGGAGCAGTCCCAGTTCCTGAGGAAGTGGATCCCTGTGGGGCATGCCCGAGGGACTGGTTATAGGGCAGACGCTCAGGCTTTTGCAGGGGTCTGAGAAGCGCTGAGCTCCGCAAGGTCCCCCCTACTGGAGCCCCTTCGTTAAAGTATGATTTTGCTGGTTCAAATCACAGGTAAAAGCATGTAGGGACTTCCCTGGCAGTCCAGTGGTTAAGATGCCGTGCTTCCAATGCAGGGGGCGTGGGTTCCATCCCTGGTTGGGGAGTTAAGATACCACATGCCGCAGACCGAGGCCAAAAAGTAAGTAAATAAATAAAAGCATGTAAAGCAGAGATTGAAAGATGTTTTATTGGGGCCTGCTTCTTCCCACTTTAAAAAGGGGGAAAAGACGTTCACATAAAAACCCAGACTTTCACCTGCACCTCGGTGGCCCTGGGCTGAGGTCCGAGCAGGGCGTGGCCAGTGTCCCTTTCCCCTGGGCTGGGGTCCACTTCCCTGCTGGGGCGTCCTCATTGGTGTTACATGCCTGAGCCCTTTCATGTTCCCGATGTAGAGGAAAAGACTATTTGGAGACTCGTAGAGAACCAGGTTGTTTTTTAGAGGGATGTTAAGAATTTTGAGGCTTAGAAAAGGGAGATTTAATACAGGGTAAGTCAGCAACTCCATAGACCACCTGCTCCTTGTGGAAGGAAATCCACCAAGAATTGGTCTCAGTGGAGAGAAAATGTTTTCCAACTTTGTTTCTGCTGCTGACTTGGAGGAGGGTCTTGGGTGAAGGACAGGGTCGTTCTCGGATGCCCCTGGATGACGGCAGTTTGATGCCGCCATTTCTGTTCTTTCTGGGCTCGTCTGACAGATGGCAAAGGATGTAACTTGGCAACAGCAGAAAATACTAAATGCTCTCGCACCTGTTTCACAGATCACCAGTATACCCGCACACACTTAAATCATACGTGCCCCTAAGTTAAATCCCCCAACATGAGGGGCTGGATGCTTTCTGCAGTAGTGCTGGGCTCAGAGTAGGCACTAAATAGACCTTTACTAACTCATCTCTACACCAACCTTGGTCTCTCCCCAGCCCAGTCCTAGTTTCCAATCTCTACACTCACCTGTGCTTCCACAGCTCAAAGGTGACAGTGTGGGCCACACTGATCAACAACAGTGTCACTTGGGTGTGGTCCCCACAGTGAAAATGTCCAATGACAAAAGCAACCTGGCCTGGATCTGTACACCCCCGGTGGGAAAGCTTGGTGGCATCTTCTCAAGCTGAGTGCTGTAACACATCAATTCCACCCCTAGGTATATACCTGTCGATTTCAGCACAAAAGTGTGTAACCCTGGGCCCTCAAAGGCACACATAAGCATGGTCATAGCAGCACTGAGCCAAACTGAAACTGCTCAAATGCCATAAACAGTAGAATGGATAGATTACTGGTGGGTTTTCACAATGGGAAATTATTCAGCACTAAGAATGAAAAATCTAGAAATCACACACCGTGATATGGATGACTTGCAAACATGACGAGTGAGACACTGAGTACAGAAGAGCACACGCAACGTCATCCCATTCACCTAAAACAAAAATAGGCAAAACTGGGCTTCCCGGTGGCGCAGCGGTTGGGAGTCCGCCTGCTGATGCAGGGACGCGGGTTCATGCCCCGGTCCGGGAAGATCCCACGTGCCGCGGAGCGGCTGGGCCCGTGAGCCATGGCCGCTGAGCCTGCGTGTCCAGAGCCTGTGCTCCGCGATGGGAGAGGCCACAGCAGTGAGAGGCCCACGTACCACCCTACCCAAAAAAAAAAAAAAAAAAATAGGCGAAACTGATGCACCATGATAAAAGTCAGGGAACAGCTACCTTTAAGAAGGAAACAAATCAGTGTATCATGATATATGGAAAAGACCATATTTATTTATTTATTTATTTATTTTTGGCTGTGTTGGATCTTCATTGCTGTGCACGGGGTTTCTCTAGTTGTGGTGAGCGAGGGCTACTCTTTGTTGCAGTGCACAGGCTTCTCATTGCAGTGGCTTCTCTTGCTGTGGAGCATGGGCTCTAGGCACACAGGCTTCAGTAGCTGTGGCACGCGGGCTCAGTAGTTGTGGCTCACGGGCTCTAGAGCGCAGGCTCAGTAGTTGTGGTGCACTGGCTTAGTCGCTCCGTGGCATGTGGGATCCTCCCGGACCAGGGCTCGAACCCATGTCCCCTGCATCGGCAGGAGGATTCTTAACCACTGCACCACCAGGGAAATCCCAAGACCATGAGTTTTAAATGGGCAAAAGATTTTAATAGACACGTCACCAGAGAATATATCTGAATGGCTAATAAGCACGTGAAAAGACACTCATCATTAGGGAAAAGCAAACTAAAGCCACAGTGAGGTACGCACCCCCTAGAATGGCTAAGATCAAAGGGATGGACCATGCCAGGTACTGGTGGGAATGGAAAATGGTGCAGCCATCTGGAAAACAGTGTGGCAGTTCCCCAAAAGTTAAATACAGAGTTACCATGTGTATTAATTTCCCACTGCTGCTGTAACAAATAGCCACAAATTTAGTGGCTTGAAACAACACATTTATTTTCTTTCACTCTGGAGGTCAGGAGTCTCAAAGGAGCTAAAATCAAGGTGTCGGCAGGGGTGGTTCCACCTGGAGGCTCCAGGGGAGAGTGTTTCTCACCTCTTGCAGCTTGTAGAGGCACCTGTGTCCCTCCAATCTGCTTCTGTATTCAAGGCTGGCTCCCCAAACTCCCACCTCCGTCTTACAAGGATCCTTCTGACCACGTTGAGCCCACGCAGATGATCCGGGATAATCTCCCAACTCCAGACCCTTAACTTAATCCCATCTGCAAAGTCCCTCTGGCCATACGAGGCCATGTCGACAGTGAATGTGTGGGTACTGACACCCAGACATGTCTATAGGGAAAG
>NW_006789763.1:198801-228816 GCF_000442215.2 Lipotes vexillifer
TGAAGCCCCTTGGTGGGCAGGAGTACAGG
Organism: Lipotes vexillifer; assembly: GCF_000442215.2. Taxonomy (NCBI): domain Eukaryota; kingdom Metazoa; phylum Chordata; class Mammalia; order Artiodactyla; family Lipotidae; genus Lipotes; species Lipotes vexillifer. The sequence continues at coordinate 198,831 of NW_006789763.1, forward strand.
TCCAGGGTGCAGGCAGCCAGGGATCTGTGACCTTGGACAAGTTAACAAACATCTCCAGGTAAGACTGAGGTCACAGAGCACCTTCATGAAGGGGCCATAAAAGAAGAAAATTCAACTGAGCAAACCTGAAAGATCTTACTGGCTTGGGCTTCCCTGATGGCACAGTGGTTGAGAGTCCGCCTACCAATGCAGGGGACGTGGGTTCGTGCCCCGGTCCGGGAGGATCCCACATGCCGCGGAGCGGCTGGGCCCGTGAGCCGTGGCCGCTGAGCCTGCGCGTCCGGAGCCTGTGCTCCGCAACGGGAGAGGCCACAGCAGTGGGAGGCCCGCGTACTGAAAAAAAAAAAAAAAAACAAATTGGATTTTTACCCAGGGCCACAAAAAACTTAAAATAAAAAAAAACCTTTACAATGGCTTTATGCAATGATTCATGAATCAGGCAGCATCCAATCTAACAGACAGAAAGAAGCAGCAAGAAGCTGTACAAAATGAAAGACTTTATAGACAGAAGGGAAGAGGAAGGAGGAAGTCATACTAGACCAAAACTAGGCTGGTTATTGCAAGGTTACTTTCCTGTAGGAGGTGACAGGCGTCTAACAGGCAGGTGACCTAACTGGTGCTGATCTGGTGATTCCTGGTTCACAGGTTTAAGGTCCCATTTCTGGAGAGCCAAAACCGTTATTAAATTAGGTCTTAGTTTGGTGATGTGGGGCTTAGCATAATCAACTCCATTTGGGAACTGTCGTCTTGTTTTTAGCCAGGCCTCGTGAGGACCAATTGGATAATACACGTGCTCAGGAGAGCACCTATCTGCCCTCATGTCCACTATGGTCCTTCTGCCCAGTGTCACGAGTGGCTTGGCCTGCAGGCAGAGCCTCCAGGCTCCCTTGCCCACTGGCGTCACCTCCATCCAGCAAATGCTGACAGTTAGGGTGTTGGAGGGTGGGAGGGGAGAAGCCTGTGTACCTCTCTGCTTCTGTTTTGAAAGGCATCTCCCGTTCTATCTGTATCTTTTTCCTGATTCCAGGACTCTGCACAGCACCGCCTTCACAACCCCAGGTCTGACGGGGCCACCTTCCCCCTGCTCAGCCAGCATCCAGGATGGTTGGGGTGCCAGCTCTTGTTTGTCTCAGGGTTGCCCCACCTACTCCTGTTTTCAGCTCTTCCTACGCCTTTGTTACCAGTCCAGGGTACTAACTTCCCTCTGTAGAACCACCTTTGTTTTCCTAAGAGAACCCTAATTGAAAAATGCTCGATAATATAAGCTATGATTTTTAAATTAAGCATGTTCAGATTCATAGAAATTGTATGCCCCTTTACAGTATTTATGTGTTTACATGTCTTCCCCCTGCCTTTTATGAGTAGGGATAATGTAAAATGTAACAGACATTGCTTATTTGCCCACCCAATACCCATTCTTCCCTTCTTTGTTAGCAAAGAATCTTTATTCAAGGAGACAATGCATCTCACCTAGGGGCCGCGATGTTATCGGCCACTGAATGAAATTTCCAAGCGATAGACAAGGCATTGTCATTAATTTTTGTCCAACTGGGGATACAAATACGTTTCCTATCACCCAGGAGTTCACAGTCCTGTGAGGTGCACTCAAGTGCCTGACACATGGTAAGTGCTCAGGTGAGATGGGTTGACTGATATGCTCTTTCATAAACCTGAACGCAAGCTGGGACCCATGACCTGACATAGGACTTATATTCCTGATATACTGCATTATTCACAGAAACTCTTGCAAATGTATAAAAACTAAATCACATTTGGTTGAAAAGGACAAAATTCCACGAAGACGCACCTAGAAATCTAGACCATATAGACCCATTTTCTATGACTATTTACTTCCAAAAATGTATCACCCCTTCACAGCCTGTGCCTGCCAGTGTCAACTAGGCTGTGACTAGTTACCATTCACGTGGCCAGTTGGCATTTATGGCAGGGACCTGGCTAAGTTCTTAGCCTCATTGGACGGATGAACTAACTGGAGATCAAAGAGCTCCAGTTTGGTGGGACTGAGCTAACGTCCACAGCAATGGACAGGGCTGGCCATCCTACCCATCACGACTGCCCAAAACCCACCCACACTCTAAGATTCCGGTTGTGTTACAAAGCAGGCATTTCTGTGTGGGAAGAATGTTAATGGAAGTTATCGGCCATTTCAAATTACAGAATAAAAAGGAATCTTCCAGGTAACATGAGCAAAATTTTTTACTGTGGTCCACAATAAGAACTACATCTTATGACCATATGTGTGTGTGGCTGAAATAAAAATATCAAAAAATAATACCAGCTTACACCCGAGATGCCCTTTATTCTTTGTAAAAACATTAAACAAAAATGCACTTGACAGGACTTCCCTCGTGGCGCAGTGGTTAAGAATCCGCCTGCCAACGCAGGGGACACTGGTTCGAGCCCTGGTCCGGGAAGATCCCACATGCCACAGAGCAACTAAGTCCGTGTGCCACAACTACTGAGCCTGCATGCCTAGAGCCCGTGCTCCACAACAAGAGAAGCCACCGCAATGAGAAGCCCACGCACTGCAACGAAGAGTAGCCCCTGGTTGCCGTAACTAGAGAAAGCCTGCGCACAGCAACAAAGACCCAACGCAGCCAAATATAATAAATAATTTTTTTTTAAAATGCACTCCACAGAGGTGTCAACACTCTTGTAACTATCACTCAGCTCAACAAATAGAATGTTTGCAGCATCCCATCAGCCTTTCCTGATCATAACACTCTGCTTCCCCCACGTCCCTCACGTAATCATCTCTTTTAACATTGCTTTACTTTGCTTTAATCTTTTTTTCTTTTTAAAAGCAACTTCAATTTTATTTATTTATTTTTAAATTTTATTTTTTGGCTGTGTTGGGTCTTCATTGCTTTACGTGGGCTTCCTCTAGTTGCAGCAAGCGAGGGCTACCCTTCGTTGCAGTGCGCGGGCTTCTCACTGCGGTGGCTTCTCTTGTTGCGGAGCACGGGCTCTAGGCACGCAGGCTTCAGTAGTTGTGGCTCGCAGGTTCTAGAGCGCAGGCTCAGTGGTTGTGATGCACGGACTTAGTTGCTCCGCGGCACATGGGATCTTCCCGGACCAGGGCTCGAACCCATGTCCCCTGTGCTGGCAGGTGAATTCTTAACCACTGCACCACCAGGGAAGTCCCCTTTGCTTTAATCTTTTACCACCTAAACTCTATAGCTTAGTTTTGCCTGTTTGCATTTTAGGATTGAAATCACAAAAGTACTATTTGTACTCTTCCGTCTTGCTTCCTTTGCTCAAAATTGTTTCTGATTCATCCAGGCTCTTGCTTGTAACTGCAGCTCATTCGGTTTCATTGTATATTCCACTGTGTATATAACTATACTACAATTTATTTAAGCATTCTGTCGTTGATGGACACTTGGGCTGTTTCCAGTTTGGGGTCATTCAATAAAGATGCTATACTAGTGGGAAGCAGCCGCATAGCACAGGGAGATTAGCTCGGTGCTTTGTGACCACCTGGAGGGGTGGGATAGGGAGGGAGGGAGGGAGACGCAAGAGGGAGGGGATATGGGGATATATGTATACGTGTAGCTGATTCACTTTGTTATACAGCAGAAACTAACACACCATTGTAAAGCAATTATACTCCAATAAAGATGTTAAAAAAAGAAACAAAAAGTGGCTATAAACACTTGGGTCCAAGTCTCCTGCAGGTCTTGGGGTATCAGATAAGACAAGTGGAACTGCTGGGTACTGGTAAGTATGTTGACCTTCACTAGATAGCGACGGTTTTAAAAAGGGGTTGTACCAATAAACTAAATAACTAGAATAAGAAACAAAACAAAACAAAACAAAGCAAAGTCACCCCGCATCCAACTGACAGGTCTCCGCAAAGGGGGTCGCCACCAGCGCCCCCAACCACTTTTCTCCCACATGGGTTCCAGGACCCCCAAGTCCGTCACCGCGAGGGGCTTCCCGGTTTACTAAGCTCTTTGACACCCGCTAAGGAAACCTTCCGTGGTAAGCGAGACGAGGGTCGTGACCCCCAGGACCGAAAACAAACCAGGCCACCAGAAGGCCATGCGACCCATCCCAGGGGGCCTGTCAGCCACCCCCCGGGCCTCAGAGTCCCGGCCCCAGGGCACCCGACCCCACGGCCCCCCGGCTCCAAAGCACCCGATCCCACGAACCCCGGCCCAGGCAGCAGCCAACAGGAAACCTCGCTCAGAAAAGGAACATCCGCCCCCACCGAGCCGCGCACTCGGCCCACGAAGCACCCGCCCTCCTTCCGCCCAGAGCCGGGAAGGGCCAGGGTGCGGGCAGCGCGCGATCCAAAGCTGCACTTTCGCTACTGCCTTGGACGGCCGCCGGAGAAAAATAAAATCGAAAAACACGCTCACCTCTGATAACTGCAGCCCCTAACGTGGCGGCGCCTCCGAATGCGAAAGGCTAAAGCCAAATCTTTTCTAGCGGCTCAAACTGCCCCGGGAGTAGCGAATCTGCAGAACCTGCTCGCCGGAAGTAGGGCCGCCCCTCGCCGGAAGTTGCGCTTCCTCCATTTTGTTGCCCGCTATGGCGGCGGTGTAGAGGTTGGGTCCGGGATGCGGCGCGTTTGACTGAGGGGGTAGGCCAGGCGGAGACATCGGGGACATCGTCGCGGCGCAGAAGAGAACCAGCCTGGACGCCGGGGACGCTGTCATGTACGGCGCGACCGGAGGCCGCGCCAAAACCGAGAGGAAAAGCGGCGCGAAGGAGGAGGCCGGGCCGGGCGGTGCCGGCGGTGGGGGGAACCGAGTGGAGCTGCTGGTCTTCGGCTATGCCTGCAAGCTGTTCCGAGACGACGAGCGGGCCTTGGCCCAGGAGCAGGGACAGCACCTCATCCCCTGGATGGGGGACCACAAGATCCTCATCGACAGGTCGGTTCCTCCCCCCACCCGCCGGTCCTCCCCTTCCCTTGCCCGCTTGATTTCGTCTGATGTTGACTTGATGGCCAGGACTGGAAAGGGGTTTTCTGGAGCCATCAGGGATCTGGGGGAACACCCACTCCGCTGTCCCCACATCCCCCTGGTTTTCGGGGGGAGGGGGACGGTGAAACCGGCCCTAAGGCCCTGGCTGGAGCTGCGGGTCGCGTCTGTCGCCGGAGGGATCGTCTCTGCCCCCGCAGCCCCCTCGCGACCTCTCACTCTTGTCGCTGGGTTGCAGTTGCCACTCCGGGCAGTAGAAGCTGCCCGGGCCCTGGGCCTCTCCTGACCGGCGCTCTGGAGCCCTCCGCGCTCCCATAGCTCGGTGTGGGTGGGAGGGCAGCCCGAAACGCCGCAAGCTTGACGCCGCAATTAGATACCTCTTGGGTCCCCTGAGTTGGCTTTGAACCTGTCGTACCCGCAGCTCTCTCTGTGGAGCGCGCGTGTTTTGCCGGCTTGACATTTGACTCCCCCCGACTCCTCCCCCATCCTGTGTTAATCCCATGAGTTTGACAGATTCAGGCCGAGGGTGAAGTTGCCAGTCAATTGGAGGCCAGTTGACTTCGTGCAGACACTGGCCTTGCTCTTAGAGGTAGCGTTCTTAGGGCTGGTTTCACTGTCTCTTAAAGCTGAAGGGTGGGGCTGGGATACAGATGTGTTCTTTTCAAATCAAAGGTGCTTTAGGTCATCACCCTGGAGTGTGTTTAGTCACTTTGGGCAGAGGGCTCCCGGGATTGGATTTCTAAAGATGTTTGATTTGAAAAGGATGACCTTACGTGTTGTAGGTTGTTTGCTCTCTTCCCCCTTTCCTTCTGCTTGGGACTTTTGTTTGTCGGTTTGGTTTTTGCCAATTTGGCAACTCTGCTTCTGGGGCCCGGACTGAAAAGTAACCGTGACCAACCATTAGACTGTGGAATAGTCTCCGAGTGAAGGAAGCCCATCGTTTGAGACAATTAAAACTGGATTCTGCAGAGCCCTGGAACATGACTGTAGGGATGACCTCTGAGCTGGCCAGAATGGACACATTAATGACCAGACGGCTTTTTCCATCCCCGACGTTTCCATTTGGAGTTAGATCTAGACAAGAAGGACTCATGGACGGAGGGTGGCCAGCTCAGGTCTGGACCTGAGGGCCCCCATGCTCTGCTCAAGCATGCTGTGCCTTTAAACCATGGTTCCTATTGAAACATGCTGCCTGAGCTGTCAGGCAGCTTCCTTTTCCAAAGTGTTACTTGCGGTATTTATTATTAAAGTTTGATAAGCGAGGAAATCTGAGCTTTTTATACAGTTTTCCATATCATTCTGTATATGATGTGAGTTAGGTCTTCCAAAACCAGTGGGGAGCAAACACTACACATGTACATGTGTAATATTTTAAAATAATGATCTACATTTGTAAGTTAAGGAGGTTTACAGCATAGTAAACATAATTTTGAAATTTAATAAAATGCAATAACTTGGCTACCCTGAAATTTTTGGCCTTTTTTTCTTGTAAATGTCTTTTTTTACCTGTAGTATTTTCTGGTCCTCATTACAAAAGTCAGCATTAAAAAATTAAGCAGACTTTTGTTTGTCTTTCTACATTTGTTTTTGCAACCCTAAATCTGAGTGTTTTAAGTGAAATTTTCTAATTCACTCATTATCTGAGAGGTGCACATTGGCAGCATCTTCACTGAATCTTCTGTGTTACAAGCATGGCAGGAAGTGCTCTCCTTCTTAATTTGGCTAAAGTATCTATCGGTCCATATGCAAGTACACGTGGATGTGTCTTCATGTATGTTATATCTTGGGGGCGTAATGTCTGGAAGGAAATAATGATCCTGCATCTCCTAACAGTTTTGCTCTGTTTCGAGTGAACCTCCTTAAACTGCATGTATATGTCACTGTTCCTATGTATGTGTGTCTCTCTATCACATAACCCAGCACTTATTTCCTCAGCCAAGTGGCTAGGGGGCGAGCCTAGCCAAGATTTTACCTCCAATGGACGCAAGTTTCTTTGGTGAAGATCTCTCCTGAGAGTTCGGGACTAGCAGAAGGAAGCGAGGAAATTTCGACCGTTTGGTTCTTACGGATAGGTATTTATGTATCCGGTTTGTGTGAATGTAAGCTATGATATTTGACTTTTCAGAAAAAAATTTTTTTTTATTTTTTATTTTTTTTGCAAATGGCATTGAATGGTTAACCAAACCATACACGGTAAGAACTGCCACTGAAGTGGATACCATTTTAAGCTATTAAAGGATTGTTTACCTTTAATGATAAGTTTTATCATATTGCAGAAAGGAGTTTAGACTTTGTTAAGATAACTTGAGCTTAAAAGTAGGTGAGCTATGACTAGCCAAATTAAATATAAATCTGAGAAGAGTTTATATGTTTGTTTTCCTACTTTTATTTCTTTATCTTAATCGGTAAGTATATGTATAAAACATCCCACACAAACCAACCCAGACGTTAATTTCTTTCCATTGACCAGCATGTTCATATTACAGATATGATGGGCGCGGTCACCTGCATGACCTTTCTGAGTGCGATGCTGAGTACTCCACGTGGAACAGAGACTACCAGCTCTCTGAAGAGGAGGCACGAATAGAGGCCCTGTGTGATGAAGAGAGGTATTTAGCCTTGCATACGGACTTGCTTGAGGAAGAGGCAAGGCAAGGTACTGCTCAAGAAAAACTTACTTAAGCAACAAACTCTTTAAAATTTGTTAAGTGTTTAAATTTCCTCCCATATATTCATTTTTTATACTCACTCTTTCTGATGTTATCTTGACAGTACCCAGTGGATTGGAAAACAGGAGCTTTGCGTTCTCAGAGGACCTCAGCATAGTTTATATGTAGAGCCACAGAGACTTGTCCCAGCCTTTGAGGGCAGACTGGGATTTGAAAAAACAAAAACCAAACTCTTTAACTGTTCTTCTTTAACAGTATCGTATAAACTAAAATTGATGTTCTTGTCTTTGCCTTAACAATCTTTAATACAGTTCTTAATCCCCAAATTTCTCAGCAGGAAGAAATTTTCCACAAAAGACACGTATTCTGCTGTCTGTGGTAAACATGTACTGGCAAAAGTACATATTGATAGATATGAAGTGTGAATTTTTAGAAACATTTTTGCCTCAAAAAGAGGTTGGAAAAAGTGTGCTGTATGCTTTACTGATAGCTACAACTTTAGAAATATATAAAATCTTTCTCAGTAAATTTCTATTTTTGTTAACATAATTCTTATTTTTATTCAAGAGGAAGAATACAAGCGGTTGAGTGAAGCGCTGGCGGAGGACGGGGGCTATAATGCGGTGGGATTCACATACGGCAGTGATTACTATGACCCGTCCGAACCAACAGAGGAAGAGGAGCCTTCTAAACAGAGAGGTGGGGGGCTGCCCGGGGTGATGACGTTGGGCAGGTACTACGTGCAGCGGTAGAGTCTCCCAAACACGATACGGGCACTAAGTAATTACAGCGTCACTGGGACAGAAAGAGAACATTATTGGTATTAGGGTAAAACAAAGCTAAAAACCAGAAAATGAATTGTTAATGGAGATGGAGAGTGAATTCAGACTTTAGTTACTGTCTAGGATCTGGGTTTCTTTCCTTTATTTCTTTTGGATTCAGGGAATAGGAAGTTACTCACCCTGGATTCTTTGTTTCTAGATAGACAGTATATGTGTTGAAATCCACAGTGACTTGCTCTTGGGGCGTTGACAGGACAGGCGTTAACCACCCTCCTGCTAGCCTGCTCCTTCACATCCCCCCACGACTGAAACAGTGGCCGATGCCCAGTGGAAGGATGCCTGTGGAGTCAGTTATTACCAGACAGAAAACAGCACAGTATGTCCTGCTTAGGCTCAGTAGGCCCTAGGGTATAGACTTACCATATGGTATTTCAAAATAATGTTTACATAGAATTAAAGATTTTAAATTTATGCCTTTCTGGATTAACTTGGAATATTTATTTTTTTAAAAAATGGTGCTATTAAAAAATCCAGACCCATATGCAGTTCAGGAACAAATGTCCGTAGTCACTTTGGTAAGACCTGAGAGCAACCTTTATTATAGCCCTGCATACTGATCAGTCATGAATTATCAGTAATGATAATCATTAAGGGTGGATACATTAAGGATGGATCACTCTATTCATGGTATTCTGTTTAAAGAGAAGGACAACTTGAGAAACCTATTCAAATGTTCAGAATAATGAACAGGAATCACATCATAGAGGGATTTAACTTTCGAGCTAACTGAACCTGTGATGTGGGACTTGATTGTTTTCTCCTTAAGTAACAAACCTCCTGACAAGTATGAAGTAATTATAGCAGTTTAATATTAAAATGCTGTCTGCCCTGCATGGCGCAGCTGCACTGGGGTTCTCCCGACCCCTCGCCGGGGGCATGATCCTGGGAGAGCAGTCCAGACACTTGCCTAGTTGCCCTTCCTTTCCTTCTGCTTATTACTTGATGGACATAAGAATCACTGCTGCACAGCTCTGTTCTGCGAGCTTCTAAAGAGTTTTTCCAGGTGTAATTTTAACCATATCGAGTTAAAGCGTGGTTAAGGTATTAAACACCTTTTTCCGTTGACTTTTGGATCTGACCATACCTCAGAAGTTAGGGTGCGGTAGACATGTTCTTGCAGGTTTAAGAAGTATACACTGGTTCCTTTATCCGAAATAATTCATCCACTTTGGGATTCTGAATAGTTCCTATTTTATTGTTGTGTCTGAACCATATACGTTATGTCTGCTTTAAATATCTAGTGTTTGATCAGAAGGAAGGAATGCATACTGTCACCATTTCACAAGTGAAGAATTGAGATTTATAGAGCCCAGATGTCTTTTGCAAGGTCCATCGACTATCTTTGGAAAAATGTATAATAATCATTCCTTAACATTTCAGATTAGGGATCAGCAAACTATGACCGAGGCCCAACTGGCACATTTCTGTGAGGTTTTATTGGAACAGCTGTGCTCATTTGTTCATGTTTTATCTGTGTGGCTTTTGCACTCCAATGGCAGAGTTGAGTAGATGAGACAGAGACCACGTGGCCCGAAAAGCCAGAAATATTTACTGTCTGGCATTTTACAGAAAGAGGTTGCCAGCCCCTGTTCTAGGTGATGGGCACTTGTCTTGGTGTAATTATTGGGCTGGCTGATGCTGAACTTTGTTATGATTATTGCATTCTAAGAACTTCCATGTGACTTGGTTTCTCTTCCAAGTTTTAGTATGTTTTCTCTTTAATGTAACGTTCTCTGTATTTAAAATGTTGTTTCTTTCTGTAGTCACATCCTCAGAACTTTGCTTTGTATGCTGATTAACTTTTTAGTGGAAGTTGGGCCCATGTAAACCTTACAGCTTGACACTTTATGTTTAATTTATACTAATATAAATAAAATGCCACATCTATAAATAACGTGTACACATGCACACAAACATATACATACGTGTATGTGTACCTATACATTCACACACTCTTTAGATGGAATTCAAAATATCGGGTATTCGGTACCCAATACCACTAACAACCAAATTTTACTTTACTGCTGCATTATCTTAAAATTTGAAAATTTAATTTTTGTTTGCTTTCCTGAGTCACCAACCTGTCTTAATATTCCTTGATTTCCAGAACTACTATGTGGTTGACCCTTGAACAACACAGGTGTGAACTGTGCAGGTCTACTCATTCTCAGATTTTTTTTTTTTCCAGTCAAATAGTACTGCACTGTTGGTTGAATCCACAGATGTGGAACCGCAGGTACAGAGGGCCAACTGTGGGACTTAAAGTATCCACGGATTTTGGTTTCCCCTGCGGATACTGAGGGATGACTGCATTGTCTGGGTGTCTTTAGCACCTTAAAACCTTGTGACATTAAACAGAAGCATTTGATGGAACCTTTATTTCTGTGCAACTTAACTTCTCTCTTCCCTTTTTGCAGCTTACTGTTTTCATCCCAGTTCCATCCTTTAAATTTTCAGTTTTTCATCATTATTACATATCCATTTTTTTAAACAAGAAAAAGTTATTTAAATTTATCTGAATCTGAGTTAGTATTGCAATGGTTGGGTTTTATTTTGTGCTGCTAAAGCCATTTTTCTGTAAAGAAAGGTATGTATAAGAATAGAGCAAAGCTGTGTAACCCACCTGTTCCAAACAGCTCTTTTGATTCCAGTGGCTCTATTTTTGGGAACAAGTTAGCACTAAGGAAAGGCTATTTCCTTAGTTTCCATCACTTTGTCATTTTAGGGAGGTACAGTAAAAGTTGTACTTTTATAGAGACACCTTTGGCTTCATTCCCAAAGGAAATTGAGGATTTTGAGCTGTTACTTGGCATGTCGCAAACCAGTGTTTTCTAATATCTACCAGTTCAGTGTGTCATTTGGTTACTGGAGCTGAACGGGGGTATTGTTGATTACAGGGAGCTTTCAGGCCACAGTAAGTCTTTAGTCCTTGGGTGAGAGTAAGGCTACATGAACTTGTGGGACAGTATTAAATACTCACTCTTATTTAATAGGAACTTATAATCAATCTGTATCTCATCAGACTACAGTCCCCAGGTCTTTGTGTACCGTGAAGCGTGTTTAAAATTCCCTCTTGGCTTCACAGAGAATTAGGTTTGATAGGAGACTTTTGAAATTGTTCATCTCTTCAAGAGACTCTATTATGTGTGATGGAAACGTTTGTTTTGATGAAGATTTAATATTTATTTCATGTCATCTTTTTTGAAAGAAAAACTTAAGTAGATGTGGAAATCCTTAAAACTGTCAGCTTTTACAGGGCTTCTACTATTTTTTGTACGTTTCACTATATTCTTTTAAATTGATCATCTGAGTGATTGAATTGTACATAGGTACCTTAGAATTCAGAAAGCTATAATGTGTAGTGCCTTGTCTAATATACAGTAGACAAATGTTTATTAAATGAACCATTAAAGAAGAAATGGAGGGACTTCCCTGGTGGTCCAGTGGTAAAGAATTGCCTTACAATGCAGGGCGCGGGTTCAACCCCTGGTCAGGGAACTAAGATCCCACATGCCGCAGGGCAACTAAGCCCCCATGCCACAACTGCTGAGCCTGTGTGCCACAATGAGAGAGCCCACATGCTGCGAACTACAGAGCCCACACGCTGTGGACCCCGTGCGCCACAGCTACAGAGCCCACACGCCCTGGAGCCTGCACGCCACAACTAGAGAAGAGAAAACCTGCACGCTGCGACTAGAGAGAAGCCCGCTCGCCGCAAAGAAAGATCCCGCATGCCTCAACTAAGACCCGATGCAGCCCCAATAAATAAATAAATAAACAAATAAATAATAAATACGTCTTTAAAAAGAAGAAGAAGAATTGGAAATACATCTGATTATTTGTGAAAAGAGAGGTGGTTTGCTTGTGGGGAGAAGTCTTGGCAGTTACATGCAGGGCTTTTACGGTTCAGCGGTGAAAGCGGTTGTCTTGGAATTGAGCGCCTGTGCCTGACGCTCTGGGGGACCCACAGCGATAGTTTGAAGGGCCGTCTTAGCAGGTCAGAGGGGCTGGGAAGGAGGCGAGCCTAGTGTGTGTCGAGTGCCTGCCGAGTGCGGAGCCTTGTTGGGGAAATGCTCACGTGCCTTGTCTCGCTGAACCCTCCCCACGGCCGGGGAGTCCACGCTGCCGCCGTGCCTGTACCCCCAGCCGCTCGGGGGTTTGGTAAAGTGATTCTGCCCACACGTGGCAGAGCGAGCAGAGAACGGAAGTGTTCCCGGGAGGGATGGTGTGCGACAGAACCGGGAAGGGCCCGTCGTGCCCGCGCCCCCCGGCCCCGTAGTGGCTTACAGCTGGTGGGTGTGCCTCCTCTGCGGGTCACGGTTCTGAAGTTCTGTGTCTTCTTTTCATACAGAAAAACACGAGGCTGAAAATTCGGAGGAAAACGAGGAGCCTTTCATTGCCCCTTTAGGACTGAACGTGCCGTCTGACGTGGAGCTGGTAGGTGTCTTTCTCGTTCACTGTATACTGTTAACCTTTGTTACTACGTACCGGGAGGTATTGCTGTGAGCGCCGCGCCACCATCATGGTTGCTGTCCAGTTCGGGTGTGTGATGCTTTAAAAGTATTTGTGAGTTAATGGAGAAACAGTCACACACCACCTCTTCCCCCTTAAAGAAAAAGGGAGAAGTTATAGCAGAATCACCAGACCAGAGCATCAGGGGCCTGAGGAGCTGGCTCACTCTCGGAGACCATATGGTTGAATCCCCAGATTTTACCAACGTGGAAAAAGTCAGTCAGAATTACTGGTGAGGAGACTGTTAGCCACGTTTAGATGCAAAAACCCTCCTGCTCAAGGCACGTGGCTTTCAGTACAGTTGCTGTGTCCTGTCTTTTGCTGGTGTGGTTTTGTGGGCACTCAAGATGGGGACCTTTACCGTAACATTCTCGTGGCACCCTTCCACCCGGTTCTCCTCTCTGTTATGACTAGGGCCCTGTGGCATCTCCAGGCAGCCCTTGCCCTTGGGAGGGACACCTGGGTCACATCCTTTTGGCCTAAGTGCTCTGCAGCTGGGTCTCTAGTTCCCACTGATCTCACTTGGCTATTTCAGCTACGTCCAGTCAAGGTTACGTTGTGACAGGCGCCACTGAGGATTTTCTAAGTGTTACGTAATGCTGGTAACGCTGTGAGGGGCTTCCCGTCCCCTTTCACAGAGGAAGAAACGTGAGGAAGCGGGGCTGTGCGCGCCAGGCAGGCCCCTAACCCACGGTCTTAGCTCTTGCGCCATCATGAGTCTCTGTGCTGTGTGGCATTCTTACATGTTCGTTAGGGACGTTTAAAATATTGGTGTTGCGTGTACATGCTTGGAAAAGGGATATTCGTGCTCAGAGCAAAGGTTTTTCTCTGGCATCTTCCTAACTGGATTGCAAGCACCACGGACGTGAGTATTCCGGCTCCTTCACTGTGTCCTGCTACAGCATCATTGAATAAACAGTGGATGCCGAAAACTCCCCATAGAAGGAGCCTCTTGTGTGCCCCGCACTGGCACCTGATACTTCCCTTATCGAGCGCAGCATGAATCTGCTGGTTCTTGCCCTTCGGTTTTATGTGACGACGGGAGATAACAGAATTTAATTCCTGCCTCCACCCATTCCTTCCTCCACTTACTCATTTATAAATCCTCTCCTTCTCTTTCTCTTTTCTTGCAAATATGGGTAAAAATTTCTTTGGATTTTGCCAAGTAGAATTACTATTTATGTTTGACTCCCGTTTCTACCGTTGATCAGTTTGCTACAGTTAAAACTGAAAATGTTATCTGAAGATTTGATATCCTGAGACTTGTATTGATATATTTTTATGTATTGTATTTCTGTTTTTTCTGGAATATGCTATTCTCCGTGAGAGACGCTTTAAAAACAGTTGCTCTCTTACCCACACGTAATGCTAAAAGCTTTTATTTAAGGTTGACTATATAGATTCTTACTAAGTTTTGGTATGAAGACCATTTTTAAGCTTTTATGCGAACATAAACATAGAGGTGTAGTAGATTTTGTTGCCTTAATTCCTGCTGACGTATTTGGTGGCCTGCTGGGACCCAAAGCGTCTGCTCCCCGTGGAGAGCACAGCAAGCCTGGCGTATAGTGGTCTGCTCTCTCCCGATGTTCGTATAAAATGGTCCCCTGGGTAGGAAATCTCGCGATTGTGTAGAAACCGTGTGTAAGTGCTCGCCAGGTCGCCTGTGGACAGCTGGCCTTTCCCGTATGGTGGCGTCAGCGTGTCATTCTTCAGAATTGCTGTGAATCGGGGCAGTGATTCGCTGTATACGTCACACACTGTCGTGTCCACATTAGTGGGGAGACTGCCTAGGAGACAGGTGTCTGCATCGTATGTTCCATCTTGGTGACCAAGCATGAAACTGCCGGCTCGTGTTTAGGTGACGCTTGCTGCCTCGGTGGGCAGGGGCTGCTCTGGCAGCGGCGGAGGCGGGGGTGGTAAAGAGAGCGGGTGCTTGAGGGGTTCTCAGGTTTTAAACTAGGCTTTTGGATTAGAACCTCGTGGCTGCAGGGTCTCTGGGGGTCTGTGCAAAGGGTCAGGAGCAGTGAGAGGTCACAGCGTCCTGGAAGCCACATGCCGGCGCCTGCTCGAGGCTGGCCTCCTGGTCCCTCTGGGCCTCTAGACGCCAGCTCCTCAGGTGACCTCACAGCTTTATTTTAGCGTTTCGTAGTGACTCTGTTTGTCCATTTGTATGTTTCTTGGGAAGTAAGGAACTGTTTTCTCCCGGAATATGTAGCCCAGCATCACTTGTCCCGACATTGTGTTTTCAGTTACCTGTCCCTTTCCCAGGGACCTGAAGGCCTGTCTCTGTCACCTCCTGAGTTCTACACGTGCCCAGGTCCGTCTCTGGCTGTGTTGTGTTGTCTTGCACTGCGGGGAAGGTGGAGGGCGCGTCTCAGCCGAGTCTCTCAACCACCCGAGATGCCGCAGATCCGGGTTCTGAGCCCA
The DNA here is from genome assembly GCF_000442215.2 of Lipotes vexillifer. Classification (NCBI taxonomy): domain Eukaryota; kingdom Metazoa; phylum Chordata; class Mammalia; order Artiodactyla; family Lipotidae; genus Lipotes; species Lipotes vexillifer. The sequence continues at coordinate 214,230 of NW_006789763.1, forward strand.
AACGAGGTTTCCACAAACACTGCGCAGAGGCGTGCGAGGTCTCATGAGCCCCCCGCCTGTTCTGTGACACCTCACGTTCCCCTCGGATCAGCCAAGGGGACCGGAAGTGCTGCTGCTTGGCACACCCGTTTGAGTGTATTTACAAGGGAAACGTGCTTGTTTAACATATTTTATGGACAGAAGGAAACGGGGGGAGGATACAATGTACAATTCCCGTCCTGGTCCTGCGTGGTGGCACCAGTAGGTTAATAACATCATCGGATAGTGAGTATTCATTGAGCATGTGCTGTGTGCCAGGCGCTGTGTTAGCTCGGATCTTCTGTCCTCACGACACCAGTGCCTCTGACGGGGACACGGGGCAGAGCCGTCAAAAGCAGCCTCCCCAGGTCATCCTGTAAGGGTCAGGCCTGCACTTCCAGCCCAGAGCCACTGCGGTTACGCTTTACCGAATGTTGTTCTGATTAGAGCGTCAGTCTCACCGTACGTTCAGGTGCTGTGTTGCCACGGGATGGGGGTGGGGAGACAAGAGAAGCACGATTTACCCCTGTGTCCTGTGGAGCCCTGCCTTTCCTTGGGGCTTTGTAAGGACTTTTCACGTATGATGAGTGCTAAGCCCTGGTCCAGTAAGCGTCGTGCACTCTTGTTCTCCTGGCACTTTGTCTTTTACCTGTTTGTTCCTCTCTCCATGCAGAATTTAAAGGTATTTGTGAAGTCATATATGTCACCATATATGTCACCGTATTCCTTTCTGGCTTCAGGATTTTGAATCTTGTCTTAGAAGACCTTTTCACCCCTGACAATTTTTAAATATTTTCCTATACTTCCTGCTGTTACTTCCATAGTTTTGTTTTGACAGTTGAGTTCGTGCCTCAGTCTGATATTATTTGGGGCTCTGATCACAGAGGAGGAGAGAGGGCCAGCCCAGCTGCTCCTGGGGCTCCTCGCTTATTCACCCCACCTGCCGCCCAGCCTGGCCCCCAGCCCCACCCTGCTGCAGGGATCAGAGCTCCAGCATTTTCCAAAGCTCTTTGGAAAGCTCTTTGGAAAATGGGTGCAGGTTTTCTGACCTCACATACTGTTGTCCCATTTCCTGATGCCTACTCGAGTTTCTAGAGCCACGTTAATTTTGGAGATGCTGGGAGGTGTTAGTCCCCCTTCCTGGGCTCAGTTGCTTTCTTAAAAGGCTTCCATAAATTAGAAAAGCATTTTCCCCTGGACCAGTCAGTCTTTGTAACACATACGTATTTATATGTTGGCTACATCCTTAAAATCCCATCTTATGGTAGGAATAATCATATTCTTAAACAGAAGAGGATTTTTCTAAAACCTACATGATAAGGAGAGCAGAGAATGACTTTCTCCAAACCAAATGTTTATCTTATATCCACTTGCTTCAGTAGCACATCTTGAAGGGTGCTCAAGAGCTGCTTTGTTTCTCTGTAATCGTCGTCGCTTTGTAAAATGACCCCCACACTCTCTGTGACTGCTGTAGCCGTAATGTGACATCATAAGAGGGCCTGCTTTTAAGAAGTTTTAGACCAGCAGTTTGGTTTGGTCAATAGAGAACATCTCTACTTGGGCGGCGGGAGGGGTTGTATTTTCCTTTAAGGATCATTATTCTGAAGTGATCATTAACAATTGTCATATATACGGAATACACTAATGCAAAAATTAATCTTCCTGTTGAGCCAAGGCTACTGAAAATGTGCATCAGGATCCACACTTGGGTGCAACAGTGGGCCTTTAACATGGACTCTAGGGTATTTGGGGACCAGTAAATAACTTTAATCATAGATGTTTATCCAGTGTAAGTGTGAAGGACATCATTAGTTCAGGAATTACATTTGAGAATTAAGGCGTTTGTATTTTGTGAAGGATTCAGCCCTGAAATTACAATAAGCATCTTGAGTTCTTAACCGCCCATTATTAATGAGAATAATTTCCCACTTTATTTGCATGTAATTTTCTAGTGTTAATCTCTTCCTTAATATTAAAAGTATTTCAGATGTGTGGCTTCCAGCTTCTGGTCCAAGGGGCTCCTTGTGTGGGTAGGAATTCCTCAGCTCATGATGTGGCGGAGGTAACTTAGCAGCACGTGCAGGAGAGAGGTGGGGTCTGGTTCCAGGTAGTTAACGCACTCCAAGGCAACCAGATGACTCGCCCAGTAAATGTGGGTGAAACCGTCTCTGCTCTGGCCAGACCACAGGTAGCTGGGCCTCAGTTTGGAGCTCTGTACTTTTTTTTTTTTGGCTGCGTTGGGTCTTCGTCCCTGCACGCGGGCTTTCCCTAATTGTGGCGAGCCAGGGCTACTCTTCATTGTGATACACACACTTCTCATTGCATTGGCTTCTCTTGTTGCAGAGCATGGGCTCTAGGCCTGCGGGCTTCAGTAGTTGTGGCACGCTTGCTCAGTAGTTGTGGCTTGCAGGCTCTAGAGCGCAGGCTCAGTAGTTGTGGCGCACGGGCTCAGTTGCTCCGCGGCATGTGGGATCTTCCCCGGACCAGGGATCAAACCTGTGTCCCCTGCCCTGGCAGGTGGTTTCTTAACCACTGCGCCACCAAGGAAGTCCCTGGAGCTCTGTACTTTTAAGTGGGAGTGTTGATGAACGGGCGCCACGGGGCAGTCTTACAGGGAGTAGGAAGGAGGAACAGGGTGAGGAGAGGTCAGGTGCAGAAGGAAAGCCTGGGCGTGAGCCTGCGGCTTTCCTTGGATGTACAAAAGTAGTGTTTTCCGAGCTCTAAACACTAGTCCCTGCTGAGAAAAAGGGAAGAGAAATGATTCTTAGATCCTTGAGAAACTTACTGAAACATGCACCACTCTCCCTAGAAAATTGCATGTGTATGTGCAAAATTTGCAGGCAACTCCCCAGAGGATTGATTCACAACCCCCTGAACCCTATCACAGAACCCTGGTTGAGGACCCCCAATATAAGAAACACATTGATTCGTGCGGAAAAGCTTGCCTCCTGTGGGTTCAGTACAAAGCTAGAATGGCCTGCCTCAGCAGGTGAGTTTTCTCCCCACAAAATACTGCAAAATTCAGAAGCTGACTGAGTGTCGTGTAATGGGGCCAGTGCCACAGTCTGTTCAAACTGGGCTCTTCCCATTGAAATGTCTCTAGTCAGTAGTAAAGCCAGGGTTATTCCTGTGTTTTGAGTCACACGCTCAGTGGAAAAGAGGACAGATGATAACGTGAATGCGTGTGTTCTCTTGTAGCCACCAACAGCCAAAATGCATGCCATTATTGAGCGCACGGCCAACTTCGTGTGCAAACAGGGCGCACAGTTTGAAATAATGCTGAAGGCCAAACAGGCCCGAAACTCTCAATTCGACTTTCTGCGCTTTGATCACTACCTCAACCCCTACTACAAATTCATCCAGAAAGCTATGAAAGAAGGACGGTATACGGTACTGGCAGAAAACAAAAGTGAGGAGAAAAAGAGTATGTGAAACTGTTTCTGTCCTGTGTTGGGCTCGGGGGGCTGGGGGGGGCAGGCTTGAGATCTGCGCTGTAGGACTTCTGAACGTTTGTGAAATCCTGCCACTAAGGCACGAGGATTAAACCTGCTGTGCAATAAGTCTGAACATATATTAGATTCTTCTTTTTTTTTTTTTTTTTTTTTTTTTTTTTTGCGGTACGTGGGCCTCTCACTGTTGCGGCCTCTCCTGTTGCGGAGCACAGGCTCCGGACGCGCAGGCTCAGCGGCCATGGCTCACAGGCCCAGCCGCTCCGCGGCATGTGGGATCTTCGCGGACCGGGACACGAACCCATGTCCCCTGCATCGGCAGGTGGATGGACTCTCAACCACTGCGCCACCAGGGAAGCCCTAGATTCTTAATTAACGTGTTCATAGATGGGTGGTGTTGATGCCATCAGAGCATAACCATCTAGGTTGGAAACGTTTCCCCTCATTCTGGTTGTTGAACATGTCACAGACAAAACAGCGAGCCTCGTGCTCCGTGGATCGTTCTAGCGTGCACCCCGTGTTAGGGCCTGAGGCTAAATTACACAAGCCCACAGAATGAAGTGGCTAATCTTACTCTCTTTTTTTTACTCTGCCTTAAGCTGTTGTTTTTATAAGTGTCTAAATTTGGAATTCTTACTACAAAGACCAATTAAGTATTTTGAATAACATTCTGAGACAACAGTACATGTGCCTGCCATTGAATTTTTCTCTCAGCTGAAACACGACTTTCAAAGTCAGTTGTATACATCTTACTACAGACCTCATCTTCTTCACGTTTGTTTGTTTGCTGTAGTTTTGTAAAAAATCTGTTGCTGTTATTTTACCTTCATAAATCAGTAAGATTTTTGCCTTTTTTCCAAAAAATTTAAATATTCATCCGGACTAGTAAATGCCAGAGGGAAGGTGCCAGCAGGGCCGAGGTCATGCTCCTTTCTCGCTGCCTTTATTTCTTATAATCCCACTTGTTAAAATCACAAGCAAATGTCATTCTGCTGAACGACTTGGGTGGCAGCAAGATAGGGAATATTTTCCGAAGGTGGTTTTTGGACAGATAACCAAGAAATGGCTGCATATAGTTCTGCCTTTGTGTGCGTCTGAGGTCTTACGTAATTTATTTGTACCTTGACGTCTTGACACGTGTTTTGCTTTCAGAGTCGGGGGTCAGCTCTGACAACGAAGATGACGATGACGAAGAGGGCGGGAGTTACCTGCACCCGTCCCTGTTCGCTTCCAAGAAGTGCAGCCGCCTGGAGGAGCTCATGAAGGTTCTCATCTCGTTACTGAGCTGTAGCTTTATGCCATAGCAAAACTGCTCATTTAACTTCGGAAAATTGTTAAGCAGGCATTTTTTTGTATAATAGCTTTTAAAAATTTTATTAGCATTGACGTATATCTCGCCTTTTTGTTTGACTTGGTGGCAAAGGATTTGCTCCCTTTATTTCTTATATATCCCATTTTATAAAATCACAAGCAATTTATTTTCATTTTGTTATAGTTTTACTATTTGGGATATTTAGAATAAGTAAAATGTTGGTTAAGACTTGGAAAATTACTTTCTCATGCAGGTTTTATTAAAACAGGATTAGATTTCGTAGGTGTCCAGGGTATGTGCCGCTTGAAATAGTCTGTTACCGTCACGGATAACATAATGTATTAGCGAGAAACATAAATTAAAGAAAAATTTTCTTTTCATTCTTATTATAAGGAGTTAATCCACACCATTCATTGTGCCATCTGTGGTGTGAAAAAACAGGGGTCCATCAGACCTAAGCATGTCATTTCAACAGTCACGCAGTGTGGCCGATTGATTGGGCTTATAAAGCTGTTGGTGATTAAAAATCAGAAATTGCTTTAAGGGTGGACAGAGTTTGAGGTTTTGAGTGAATTTGGAGGCTCACACTTTTCTCAGCAGCAGTCTAGTCTTGGTCATCCCTCCTTCTTTTCCTTCACGTCATTAGGAAGATTGAGGTGATTTGTTTATTCAGTTCCTCTGGAACTCACAACCAGCTAGAGCTCTTGTCGGCCACGGTCAGGGCCTCCCTCTGTGTGCCCGCCCACGTGTGTGGGTGTGGTGTGCGCGTGTGTGCTGCGTGCACGCGTGTGCTGAGGTTTTTCTGAAGCTAGACACCGTCCTAGAGCCTTCTTGCCACAGAAGGGTTCTGCGTGACTCAGAATGCAGGATGTGGTGTGACCTTGCACCCTCTCTCTCTGCAGCCTTTGAAGGTGGTGGACCCAGATCACCCCCTTGCGGCCCTGGTCCGTAAAGCCCAGGCCGACAGTCCTGCCCCCACTGCACCCACGGCAGAGGGCACGGCCGTGCAGCCCTCCCAGGTGGAGTACACCACTGACTGTGAGTACCTCACTGTGCGCCTCCGGGCAGGGTGTCAGGTGCGGGGGCAGGTATTCAGGTCCGGTAGAGGTGCCATGAGGAGCGTTCATGTTAAGCATCCTTAGCATGTGGCCTCATCCTTTTGCCTGTCACTTCACGTTGGCAAGATGGCTGCCCTATCACCAGCATCAGCCCTGCATTCCAGAAAGGATGAAGAGGAAGGGCAAGAGCAGAAAGCAGTCAGTGTCACATGGTCTTGCCACATCCTGCAGCACAGGCTGGGAAATGGGCTTTCAGTTGCTACATCGCTGCCCTAAACCAAAGCAGAGTTCTGTTAAGAAGAATGGGGAAAGTGGGCATTGGGGGACATGTGTTGTACTGCTGTTTGCCGGGGTTGCTTGCCTAAAGGACACAGGGGTCTGATGTGCACCTCGGGATTGGTTACAGTTCCTGCTTGTTCTTGCTGATTGCTACTCTTTTCTCTTTTTAATTACTTAAAGGTTATCAATAGAAGGTAAATCTTGAAGTTCTATTCAAGAAATCATTTGAAAGTATTTAACCTTGGTCTCATTATCAGGTCTTTTTAAAATTATTTTATTCAGAGGTTAAATACTGAATGAGAAGAACCTTTAGCAAAGCCACGGGAATTCATCTGTTCAGCCTACTTCACAGGGACACCTGATACAATGAATTTATAAAGCTTGTCACTCTCAGAGATTGGAGGGTCAGCCTGAGGTTAATTCCCTTTTAAAACGTAAGCTGCTTGTCGCTTTCGGAAGAAGCTTTTGTTAAAAATGATAACTGTGTCCTTTTGCAGTTCCTGTCTGGCACTGGCCGTGCAGCGTGTGACTGTGTCCTTTCGCAGTTCCCGTCTGGCACTGGCCGGGCAGCGGGTGACTGGGTCCTTTCGCAGTTCCCGTCTGGCACTGGCCGTGCAGCGTGTGACTGTGTCCTTTCGCAGTTCCCGTCTGGCACTGGCCGTGCAGCCTGTGACTGTGTCCTTTCGCAGTTCCCGTCTGGCACTGGCCGTGCAGCGTGTGACTGTGTCCTTTCGCAGTTCCCGTCTGGCACTGGCATGCAATGTGCGATTTTGATGTGCTAAATTAACACTTTTAGACTTCAAAAATCAGTTACTTGAGTGAACTTAATGTATGTGTCCTTAAAAAAATCTCTTAGAGAACTCAGATAATTTCTTTAATGCATAAATCAAGTTAAATACAGTTTCTTTAAACGTTCAAATCAAAGAGCGGATCTGGTGCGGTCTCATCTTACCTGCCTGTTGGTTTGGGCGTCAGAGTGGGCGGTAATCCCTGCAGCACTTTGTTTTTCTTTGTTTTTTTTTGTTTTTTTGTGGTACGCGGGCCTCTCACTGTTGTGGCCTCTCCTGTTGTGGAGCACAGGCTCAGCAGCCATGGCTCACGGGCCCAGCCGCTCCGCGGCACGTGGGATCTTCCTGGACCGGGGCACAAACCCGCATCCCCTGCATCGGCAGGCGGACTCTCAACCACTGCGCCACCAGGGAAGCGCTTTGTAAGTCACTCCTCATGCCTCCCAGCGGGGCTCTCAGTACGGACATCCCGGACAGCCCGCCCGCCCGGGGGAAGCCCGTGAATCGGGAGTTGGGCATGACCGGGAGCTTCTGCCCCCATCTTTACCTCAGTCCAGGGTATAAGCTCACTGAGTGGTATGTCTCTGGCTTCCTTTTTCCTTGCTTTCTCTTTTCAGACCTGTCTTTGAATTTGCACAAGTTGAATGCAGTGTCCCTTCGCCTCCTCTAGGTTTCTAGAGCTATTAAACTTCTTGCATCGGAAAGGAATAAAATCAGGGTTGAGTGGCCATTATCCAGTTATTCGCACTGCTTATCACTAGTGTGCTTGCAGTTAACTACGAGGTCGGTAATGGCTCTGTGTTTCTACACACCCTGTAGGACTGGGCAGGGGAGCTGAAGGAGGCCACTCCGTGACTCGGGGTTTTACTGCGAGGTCCCACGCTCTGATTGTTGACCACGGCCTGGGCCGAGTCACGGCCGGCTGGAGGATGAGAGGGTTGGGCAGGACCCAGGGAGCCTGGAGCCCCATGGCTTCAGTCCCTCCTGCCACTCATCAGGGGCCCCAGAGGCCAGGGTGACCCTTGGCAGCCTCTCGCCCGGGAGAAATCGCACCCTTGCTCTATGCAAACCCTGCAGGCCAGTCCATGGGCGGGGTGTCCTGGTCCCCTCCCTGACCCCTGACCGCAGCCGGAGGTGCTCAGCAGCGGGGCATCAGTTAGTGACCACCTCTTCCCCTCAGTGAAATAACTGTTTTGACAGTCATCTTCCCCTTCACACATGCAAGAGTGACAGACAGGAGTAGGAGAGGCGGTACGGGGCTTACACCTGGTGCTGGACACGTGCGCTGTGTTGAGGGCCAGCCTCACGTGTGCCCAGGCCAGTGGAGAGGAGGGAGGGAGTCGGTGATGGCAGGGTGTGTCCTGCTGAGACGTGGGTCTCAGCCGCGCCAGAGCGCTGGGGCCAGGTTCTGGGTTTTCCAGAGAAGCAAGGAACCTGGTGGGTTTAGGTGAAACATCTCAACTTACAAATGTCAGCAGTGAGTTCATATTTTGTAAAAATACAAAGCGTAAGGCAAGCCAGATGCTACTCATAGGTGCCCACGTCCAGCCTCTGCTGTGGGTGCAGGAGGGTACCTGGGCAGCGGGACAGAGGGAGGTCGCAGAGCTTCTCTGTGGAGACCGTGCTCAGCAGTAGTCAGCTCTGCCCAGAAGCTGGGGAGGGGCTGTCAAGTGTCCTTCAGATTTCACACAGGTTTAAACGCATCGTGCTGGGAAGTGAGAGCAGTTTTGATAAAATGGGGAGGACAAAAGCCAGACTTCACCTGGGTGGGAAGTGAATGGGTGGTGTAGAAGTGGAGACCTGAGCACAGGCCGCTTTGCGAAGAGGGGAGGGGCAGTGGCTAGTGGAGAAAATGTTCCCTGAGAGCCCTGCCTCCAGGATCGGCCCCTTGGGTTGCCATGACAACAGCCCATCTAGCATCCGGGAGTCATAGGATGGGAGAGGCATTCTTAGAATTTGGATCTAGATCAGAATAATGCCTAGAAGAAATGAACACAGACACCTGTACTTGGGTTCTCAAAGATGTGTTTATTTGTAATTAGAGTCTATGGTTATCTTAAAAAATAGCAAGCAAGAATATGAAAAATTTGAAAAAGAGGCAAATAAAGGCAACATGGCTCATCAGATAATAAAATGAGATGTTACAATAGAAGTCCTTGGGAGGCCTAAGTAATTGATGGTTTACACAAAATGTGTGATTAAAACAGGTCTAAAAATGCTACATACGTACGTGCCTGACACGTGCTGCTGTTGACCCACTTCTGACGTGGGCCACGGCCTTGCCTCTGACGGACGTCCTCAGCACAGCCAGCCTGAGTTCTGTGAGGTGAGGTGCACGCCAGGCACCCAAGAGCAGAACCGCAGGCTTGCAGTGCCTTACTTCAAGGCTTTCACAGTTCTTTCTCCCTCCTTGGGTTCCACAACAGTTCTTTGTTTTTGTTTTTTAAGCAATTGGTGTTTTTATCTGATCTTTTCAAAGGATTCAGTTTCATTTTCACAGAATCAGTAATTCTCTTTTCTCACTCAGATTTCATCTGTTTGCATAAATTTTAATTAAATACGTAATTACAGTACGTTTAACCAGAAAAAGTTTAAGTGAAAAACTCTGCTGGTAAAAAGCAGAAAGGTTCAGCGTTCTAAAGAGGACCACCCTGGCCTGGTGTGTTAGTGCCTCCGGGGCCTCCCTGGCCCAAAACCCAGGAGGCCCTTCAGAGGGGAGGGGTGAGTGAGCCCCCCAGAGACAGGTTCAAACAAGGAAGGACTAGCTTATGAAAAGCATGGTATTGGGGAGAGGCTATTCGGAAAACAGATCTCATTAGAGCCTCGCCTTTTATCCAACAGCAAAACTACTTCCAGGTGTAAGTGCCAGACGTGAGAGTTCTCGGGAAGGTAACGACTTTTTATTTATTTATTTATTTATTTTACTTAGTCTTGGCCGCGTTGGGTCTTCATTGCTGCACACGGGCTTTCTGTAGTTGCAGCGAGCGGGGCCTGCTCTTTATTGCGGTGCGCAGGGTTCTCATTGCGGTGGCCTCTCCTATTGTGGAGCACGGGCTCTAGGCGCGCGGGCTTCAGTAGTTGTGGCTCGCAGGCTCTAGAGCACAGGCTCAGTAGTTGTGGCGCACGGGCTTAGTTGCTCTGTGGCATGTGGGATCTTCCCAGACCAGGGCTCGAACCCGTGTCCCCTGCTTTGGCAGGTGGATTCTTAACCATTGCGCCACCAGGGAAGCCCGAAAATAACAGAACAAGAATCATCTATTTTAAGCCAACAGACATTATATGCAACTAATGGAAAAAACAAAACCGTTGAGAAAGCAGAAAAATACTAACAGAAACAGCTTTTACAGTCAAATAGGAAAACAACTTATAGCCCAGTAGAAAAATGAACTGCAGTATGAGTAATTCACAAAGGTAAGAATGACCATAAAAAGTTTTTTAAAGGTTTTCCCTTGCTGCTCACTCAGATGGCATTGTGTCTGCTGACTTTAGAACCTAACCTCTGTGGAAAATAAAATACAACATTTCATTTAAATCAGGCTGCAGCAAATATATGAAGAATCCGAGACTTTTTGTTATGGTGGAAAAATATCCATTCGCAGGCACACAAGAACACTTTGATATTATAAGTCATAGGATAAAATCGAGGTTTCTGGGCTGTGGAAAATGTTGTTTCATGTATACCTATTTGAATTTCTTAGTAATCATAGAGATTAAATAAAAGAGAGACACGCCATTTTTCAGCTGTCACGTAAGCAAAGAAGGAAAAAAGGTAGACATCATGTTGCTGGTGGGAGTGTTAGACTTGTGGAGGGCAAGCTGGCAGTGTAGACCAGAACCTAAACTGTGTGCCTTTGACCCAGAACTGAGCTTATATGTGTAAAGACTGAGCTTACAAGAATGTTCATTGTAAGAACGATTTTTATTAGCAGCAAAAGACTGAGATGCCCTGTGTGTCCCTCAGGGAGGACAAATGGAGTAGGGTTAGGGCACAGCGGCAGCTGGAGGCTCTGCCCTTAAATTTTAATAACTTAATCAGCATAAAGCCCCCAGTTTTCCTGGAATTTATTGTATACCCTTTCAGTCAAAGATGCAGTTCTCATTTCAGAGAAATTATTTTCTATTATACCTCTGAATGTCTTTTAAAAGACACCAGTTTCCTTACTTTGGATCATCTTTTTCTTCCATATCTGTCATTTTCTTTTTCTTTTTCTTTTTTTGTTTAATCTGTCTCTCTGGGCGTTCAGCATGATTACATCCACTTCCTACCCATCTTCTCCTTGGTTGATGACTTGATTTTTTTCAGCTGTGACTATTCTGTTCCTTATAGTCGATAATGGTGGTATTTTGGGCCTCAGTTTGTTTTCTGAACAGGTTTGCAGACCTTTTCTGTAATGGATGTAAGTGTTTCCAGTGTGGCAGCCGAGCAGCCTCTGTGGCAGCTACTGGTGCTGGTGGAGCATGAGAGCCACACTGACCATCGGGAACAAGGGCATGTGGCTGAGCCCTAATAGAACCTGATTTATGGACACCGAACCTTGAATTTCATAGAATGTTTACATCATGAAATGTTGTTTTGTTGGTTTGTTTTGGTTTTGGTTTTGAACTGTTTGAAAATGTAAAACCATCCTGAGCTCTCCCGAGCTGGGCTGAAGCAGGCACACAGGCCCAGTTCCTGACCCTGCTCAGCAGGATCCCTTCCATCTCAGTACTAGTTTTACTTCCTTTTCTTTGTGCTCAGTTGAATTCCTGTCTCTCCAAATTCGTCCGCGGCCCAAAGAACTCAGGTTGCTCGGGTTCTGTTTCCTTCCAGACTCAGTTCTTTGCTGTTGGCATGGCATGTTCCTTGCTGGGCTCCTTTGCTGGGCCTTGTCCTTTTCACCTTCCCCGACTCAGGTCGGCAGCTCCATCCAGACCTTTCATCCCAGCACTGGCCACCCCTGCGATACCGTTCTCACCTGCCCTGAGATACTTTGTCGTCCCTCCCAAGTGCAGCTCCTCTGGAGACTCCATTCTCTGCTCTCACGAGATCCCCAAAATGCCCTGGAACAGATGTCCTTCCCCCAGTCAGGGGCCCAGGGGAGACTTCTGACAGCACAGAGCCCGGGCCGCAGGCTCCCACCTCCCGTACCGCTGAGGCTCAGCCTCACCCTGAGCTCCTGGTCTCACGCTTGAGCTGCCTGATTGTTCTACCCAGACTCCCCAGGTCCTGTTCTTAGGTAGCTTGCCTCCAAAACCTCCATATGGTATAAGAAATTCAGGGCATTTTGCTTGGGGGTCACTGATGAAGACTTTAAGTAATAGTTGGAGACAAGGCATCTCGAGAAGCAAAAAAAAGAGCAATCGCTTTTCAACACTGGCCTTAAAGTTCCTGAGTCACACATTCGTGTATCTAAAACGGATCCATTTGGGTGGTTTCCAGTGCGTTTACAAGTGAGAAATTCTCCGTGTTGTCACTACAGAAGTCTCCAGATTTTCCTCTTGCAGTTTGGTGACAGCAAAACAAGTCTCCTTTTGTTTGGGGATTCTTTCTCCTTAAACACTGGGCTGTCTGGATGTCACAGTGAAGGAAATGAAGCAGGGTGGCTACTGTGAGCCCATGTTGAGCTTCCATCTTCTCTAGCATCTGGCTCCTGAGCCCTTAACAGCCGTCGGCCACCGCCATTCACTGTGGTGAGGGGAGCCCCAGGGTTTTTAGACGCGGTATGTGCTGATCCAGATGGTGAAAGCTTTTAAGTATTTGGGGGATGGGGAAGGTCATAATATATTATTTTTTTAATAAATTTATTTATATTTATTTATTTTTGGCCGCGTTGGGTCTTCGTTGCTGCGCGCAGGCTTTCTCTAGTTGCAGCGAGCGGGGGCTACTCTTCGTTGCGGTGCGCGGGCTTCTCATCGCGGTGGCTTCTCGTTGTGGAGCACGGGCTCTAGGTGCGTGGGCTTCAGTAATTGTGGCCTGCAGGCTCAGTAGTTGTGGCTCGGGGCTTCTCATCGCGGTGGCTTCTCGTTGTGGAGCACGGGCTCTAGGCGCTCAGCTTCAGTAGCTGTGGCCCGCGGGCTCTAGAGCCCAGGCTCAGTAGTTGTGGCGCATGGGCTTAGTTGCTCCGCGGCATGTGGGATCTTCCCGGACCAGGGCTCGAACCCGTGTCCCCTGCATTGGCAGGCGGATTCTTAACCACTGTGCCACCAGGGAAGTCCCAGGGTCATAGTATTTTTTTACTTAAAAACTGTGGATGTAGAATTTGAGGGAGTTTTTGGTTTGACTGTAATTTTCCCTTGCAATTGTATATGATACACAATTGTATCATCGATTGTGTATGATAGAGAGCTAGTAGATAAGCGCTCTGCCTGGAGCTAACGGTGGCCAGGAGGGGTTTTTCAGGAAGTCCTGAAAATTATCCCAGTCCAGGAGGTGAAGCCAGAAGGCTTGAGAAGAGACATCAAGGGACAGTTGCGTGGATAAGAGAGTCTTAAGAAAAGGGATAGAGAGGGAGGTTTCAGCTTTGATTTCTCTCATTCTACTTCTGAAGCACCTTGAATGTTTTTAACATTCCCTGGGATTATTGGGCACTTTCCTCCCCCTTGAAAATGCAGAATTCAGTGATACTTTTGCCTTTACCATTGAATTGTGTTGTTGATGCTTAATATTTAAACTCCTGTAGTTTAACCTCTCCTCAGGTAAAGGTTTTCAGCGTGAGAAAGCTAACTCTTAACTGTAGGCAGAAAAAGATTCTCCAATCAAGTAGACTGGTTTTGGGGGGTTTTTTTTAGTAAATTTATTTATTTATTAGTTTTTAGTTTTGGCTGTGTTGGGTCTTCATTGCTGTGCACGGGCTTTCTCTAGTTGTGGTGAGCAGGGGCTACTCTTCGTTGTGGAGCATGGGCTCTAGGCTCATGGGCTTCAGTAGTTGTGGCATGTGGGCTCAGTAGTTGTGGCTCACGGGCTCTAGAGCACAGGCTCAGTAGTTGTGGCGCACGGGCTTAGTTGCTCCACGGCACATGGGATCTTCCAGGGCCAGGGATCAAACCTGTGTCCCGCGTTGGCAGGCGGATTCTTAACCTCTGTGCCACCAGGGAAGTCCGACAGCTGTATTTCTTGAGCTCTTGGCCGCTGGCACCAATCTGGACAGGCCATGTTCCCAGCCTGTAACCCGGGGTGTTCCGCGGACTTCCATTCATTGCTTTCCTGTGTTGTTAGTGCTGTTCTCTCCTTGTTTGTTTGTTTACTCCTGTATTTTGCTAGAGCACATCCTCCAGTAGTTTGCAAAGAAAGGGTACACAGGAAGACCGTTTTTTTTGATCCTTGAATGTCTGAAAATGCCCTAATTCTGTTCTCACTCATGGTAGGTCATTTGGATGGGCCCAGAATTGTGGTTTGAATATTGCCCTTCAGAGTTTGGAAGGTTCCAGGCCACCATCTCCTAGAAGCCTTTGCCCTGTGCCATTCCAGTTCCTGTTCTTCCACACGTGACTTGTACATTCATTGAACAAACTGGCATCGCAGGCAAGCCATGCTGGGAAGAGCAGTGCACGGCATTCCCGCCATCGTGGAGCAGAATCAGTGAGACCCCTGGGGGAGTCCGCAGTGCTGGCGGACAGAACCAGGGAGGCCCTCGAACCAAGGCTTCCGGGTCCCAGAGGCCTGAGGAAGCCCGGGTGAGGCCCGATTTGGGTAGTCGGCGGGGG
>NW_006789763.1:228882-239113 GCF_000442215.2 Lipotes vexillifer
GGGCAGGCAGTATGGGGGCTCTGGCTTGTCTAGGAAGGGGTCCCTGGAGCCTCTAGGGCAGCGGCCGGAACGGCTCTGGTTCCCAGGAGGCGGGTATGGGTCCGAGAGAAACCACAGAGCCTGGGCTGACTCAGCGGGAGGAGGCGCGGCCGCAGGAAGCAGGAGCGGCGGTGTGTGGGGACAGCTGTGTGCTGGACGCAGTCCCTATGAGAGGTTTATGAGATGTCCCAGTGTGCGTGTTGAGCAGGCACTTAACATAGCAGTTCAGCTCAGAGCTGGAGATAGCAGTTCTGGAATCAGCAAGTGTAAGTAGGATTTAAAGCCGTTGAAGTTATTAGGGAAGTCCCAAGGATGCAGGTGGATGGAGACCGGTTGGCCATCCAGTGACGGAGGCCAGGGGGCCAGGCGCTGCCCGGGGTGGGCAGGGGCGCTGTGGCGGCGGGCGGTCTTGCCGCTGCTGCTGCCCAGGCCCACTCAGCTGGTAGCATAGCGCTTCTTTTTCACGATCTCGTGTGGATAAAGTAGATCGGTCTTTTAAGAGTATACTTATTTTTCTCCATGGAACTCAGGAAAGCTATTTTCTTTCATTCTTAATACAGACACACGTTTATATTTCTGAACTGACAGCAGGGATTGCTGACCAGCCCGCTGATCTCCAAGAACACTTCCAAGGCTTACATTCTCTTCTGAGAGATTTATATGAGATTAAGATCACATACAAGAATCAGTAAATTGGCTCTGATTTTTGCAAGAAGCCCGTTGAATAGAAGGGCTTTGGAAGGTAATTAGGCAGGTCTGTCTGACCCTGGGTTCCGCAGCTCTGTACGTTTCTAAGCGCACAGAGTGTCAGGGAGGACGTGCTTAAGAATGTGCCGGTGGTTTTAAGCAGCTTGATCTTTCCACACAACTATGCCTGCCCTTGGGAAGTGTAGGCACCCGTTGACATTTCTGTCTTAGATTTATTTGGAGTAGGCGTGTTTTAATAAACATTATCATGATGTTTATTAAAATCACATCAGCATTTAACTTTGTGTAAAACCCAATCCCCTCTTAAAAAGTCAACAGAGAGCCCTGAGAACAGCAACAGCCCTAGTAAGGAGTGTTATGCCTTGGAAGCCCAGTGAGAAGTGGGACTGCGGGCGCCCTTTGGAACCCTGCACACCACACCATCCCGTGTCTAGGACGGGACGGTGAGCTCCAGGGAGCCAGACCTCTGTCTGTCCTTTGCTCTGTCTGGTCCAGCGATTCTCAAAACTTAGCATTCGTGAGAATTTCTGAGTTGGGAGCTGTGCACAAAAACACACGTTCTCTAGTTGGTAGTCATTTTAAAGGATTTCCAATTCAAGGATTTCAAGAGCTGTGAGGCCCCACTGCAGGGACAAGCGCACATCTGCAGTGTCTGCCACGAGGTGGTGCCGGCGGCTGGCTCCTGCTCTTGTGGAATACCTCAGCACGCACCTTGCTGTCAGCGGGCTTTGCTTGTTACATGCTTCTCTAGTGCCTGCTCTAACCTGGGAGCTGTGCAGCCTCCCTCTCGCTGCTTTTAAGATGCTTTGCCTTCTGGGACCATAGCCCTGATCGCAGAGAACTGCCCCAGGGATGTGTGTGCAGGAGGGCAGAGCAGGGGCCTCCTGGGGTGGGAGATGGTTCTGGAGGTAAAAACTTTGGTTTAATTGAGGTACAGTTGATGTGCAATATTATGTAAGTTACAGGGGCGCAACATAGTGAATCACAACCTTTAAAGGTTATAGTCCATTTATAGTTATTGTAAAATAATTGGCTATATTCCCTGTGCTGTACAGTATATCCTTGTAGCTTATTTATTTTATATGTAATAGTTTATGCCTCTTAATCTCCTACCCTTGTCTTGCTCCTCCCTGTTTCCCTTTCCCCACTGGTAACCGCCAGTTTGTTCTCTGTATCTGTGAGTCTGCTTCTTTTTTGTTATGTTTACTCATTTTAGTTTTTAGATTCCACATATGTCATGTCATACAGTATTTGTCTTTTTCTGTCTGACTTAATTCATTAAGTGTAATACTCTCCAGGTCCATCCATGTTGTTGCAAATGGCATTATTTCATTCTTTTCTGTGGCTCAGTAATATTCCACTGTGTGTGTGTGTGTGTGTGTGTGTGTGTGTGTGTGTGTACACCACATCTTCTTTATCAGCTCATGTGCTGATGGACACTTAGGTTGCTTCCATATCTTGGATATTGTAAATAATGCTGCTTTGAAAGTTAGGGTGCATGTATCTTTTCAAATTAGTGTTTTCATTTTTTTAGATATATATTTATTCGATTTTAAGGGGTTTTTTTGTTTGTTTTTGTTTTTAATATTTATTTATTTACTTGGTTGTGCCGGGTCTTAGTTGCGGCAGGCGGGTTCCTTAGTTGTGGCTCACTGGCTCCATAGTTGAGGCATATGGTTTTAGTTGTGGCATGCAAACTCTTAGTTGCGGCATGCATGTGGGATCTAGTTCCCTGATCAGGGATTGAACCCCGGGCCCCCTGCATTGGGAGTGTGGAATCTTAACCACTGTGCCACCAGGGAAGTCCCTGCTTTTTAGTTTTTTGAGAAACCTCCGTACTGTTTTCCACAGTGACTGAACCAATTTACATTCCCACCAGCAGCATATGAGGGGTCCCTTTTCTCCACATCCTCGCCAACCTTTGTTATTTGTTGGAGGTAAAACTTAGGAGGGGCTTCACAGCAGGCAGAAGACACTGTTTGGAGGTGCCCCTGGCACCTGCAAACGAAATGAGGGGCATGATAACTGTTCACCATAGATTGGGGGGCAGGCCAGGCCAGGCGTGGCTCCGGGCTGAGGTTGGCCTATCACTGTCACATCTGCCCCGGGCCTCAGTGTCTGTGAGAAAAAGGACAGAAACAACCTTCTCCCTAAAATCTTTTCATCTATGACATCCTGCACATGAAATGGGAATCTGGGGGAAACAGTGCACAGTTGGCTTCACTGTTGAGTCCTCAGCTGTGGCGTTGCCCCAGCAGGCACCATGCAGCAGGAAAGTCTGCGTTCTCAGCTCGCCAAGCCTCAGGTGTTTCGTTGGCATCAGGGTTATTTTTGGATACAGACGGATTTTCAAATTCCTGTTCACCTTTGCAAGGTGTAATTAGAATTTGTTGGAAGGGCCTCACAGAGTGCGTGGGTAAGAAGTGAGGGGCGTCCTGCGCGCGTCGCCTTTAGCTTTCTGCTTCCAGTCTGTCCTCTGCAAGATCCCTAGGGCGCGCGCCCTGGGCTGGTTTCTAGTGTGGGAATCCCTGCATCCGGAGTAAGACTTGGCTCAAGGCTTAGGAGTTGCCTTCAGGTTTGGGGGCTTTGTTTGATTTTCACACACGGAAATGGAGCCTTTTCTCCTTGTGAGCTCAGCTATGCATTTAAATTTTTTCCTTATATTTTACAAGCATTTTTAGGTATTTGTAATGGGTGAGTTCCTGAGTTAATCTGCCGTCTTTCTGGCAGGGTTATTTTTAGACTTTGTTTTAATTTAATTTGATGGGTGGCTCAGGTACAGACGGATGGTTAATCTGCATGTTCATTCTTTCAAAGGGATGATCCTTAGTTTTGAAAATAATTTATTCACTTCTGTTACATAAAGAATGCATTAAATTGCAATTGCATAATATATAGTTGACACTTAACTGTAAACTGTTTTTTTTCTAATCCATACGCCTCATTGGTTGTATTTGAGATGTATTTTGGCCTGTTTTCAGGCCAGAGGCTGGCCACCTGGCATAGGAAGGACATGGAGTGTCTGTCCTGTCCTTGAGATGTGACACTTCAGGCAGTAGCAGCTCTTGCTGCCCCTCCCAAGACAGGGGGTGCTCTGTGGGCGGGGCTACGCCCTGGTCTTGCCGCTGCTGCCTCACCCCTCTTCCGTGGCGGTGTCTGTGCCCAGGGGTGAGAAGAAGGGCCCCCGTCGCTCGACCGAGTGCGGGGTGAGTGGGGAAGTCGTTCCATCGTTTCAAGGAGGATACAGCTCACAGAAGCCTCTGTTCATATTTGAATACCTAATTGGGTTAGGAAAAGCTTATATTTGAAGCATCGAATCCATCTGTCCACCCAACAGATTCTGTGTGCTGAGTGCTGGGGTTACAGAACAAACGTGGCTTTCCTGCCCTCTGCCCCCACCTTCCTTCAGAGATATGGTTTGAATGTCTCTGTGCTGAAGATCACACAGAGAGGATATTGAAGCCACACATCTTTTTTTGAAAATGTGGAATATTGTGGTGAACGTGAACGGTGGTTGGTGCACAGCATCGAGCCAGCGATTCACAACCTGTGAGTTCAGACATGTATAATTCATAGAAAGTAAGTCGTTACCAGCCGCGGATATGCCTGCAGCACGTGTGAATGATGCAGTTGTTCCAGCCGAGGCGGAAAGGCTGGGGTATAGCTGTCAAGGACAGGTTGTGAGCTGCTGCACCACTGACACCTTCCCCACGGAGCTTCCAGTGCTGGAAACTGTAGTCAGTGTAAAAGCTCTCACTATTTGCAAATGTTTTTGTTTTAAAGTACATTAACTGAAGATCAAAATAAAATTCCTTAATGAGAAAAATCTTTCACCATGCTCTAATGACGAGGAAGTTAAATCTCTGTGTAGTCAGAACCAGTTGCTTATCTACAAGAGGATTAGAAATTTAAATTCTTAATTAGTTCATTGGATCTTCTGTGATTTCACTGGTTTTGAATATTTTTCCCCCCAAATAAAAAATGAATAAATTTACAGGAATTTTGATTGTTTTAAAAAATGGGCTCTATCTTACAGATACTTGCATGGGTGGGCAAAATATATTGGAAGTTATTGCACTTCACTGTTTGTAATGATAAAGCCCCAAATGATCTCAGTGTCCGTCAGGACTTCTTAAGTCAATTGCAGTATGCCTCTGTGCTGGGGTGGAGGCATGCAGGGGTTACAGAGCAGCACAGCTTTGTAGACAAGATGACTTCCAAGACAAATGTGTGTTGGTTTATTACTGAAGCATAGTTGATTTACAGTGTTGTGATGGTTTCTGGTGTTCAGCACAGTGACCCAGTTACATGTATATAAGAAACACGTACCAGATTCATTTATATGAATGTTGTATATAATATATATTCTTTTCCAGATTCTTTTCCATTATAGTTTGTTACAAAATATTGAATATAGTTCCCTGTGCTATACAGTAGGACCTTGTTGTTTATCTGTTTTGTATATAGTAGTTTGTATCTGCTAACCCCAAACTGCTAATTCATCCCTTCCCTCCCTCTTCCCCCTCTGGTATTGTTCTCTATGACTGTGAGTCTGTTTCTGTTTTGTAAATAAGTTCGTTTGTATCGTATTTTAGATTCCACATATTAGTGATATCATATGATATTTGTCTTTCTTTTTGTCTTAGTTCACTTAGTATGATAATCTCAAGTTCCATCCATGTTGCTGCAAGTGGCATTATTTCATTCTTTTTTATTGCTGAGTAATATTCCATTGTATGTATGTACCACATCTTCTTTATCCATTCCTCTGTCGATGGACATTTAGGTTGTTTCCATGTCCTGGCTATTGTAAATAATGCTGCTATGAACACTGGGGTGCATGTGTCTTTACCAGTTAGAGTTTTCTCAGGGTATATGCCCAGGAGTGGGATTGCTGGGTCATACGGTAGCTCTATTTTTAGTTTTTAAAGGAACCTCCATACTCTTTTCCATAGTAGCTGTACCAATTTACATTCCCTCCTACACTGTTGGTGGGTTCCCTTTTCTCCACACTCTCTCCAGCATTTGTTATTTGTAGACTTTTTAATGGTGGCCATTCTGACTGGTGTGAGGTGGTACCTTGTAGTTTTGATTTGCATTTCCCTAATAATTAGCCATGTCCAGCGTCTTTTCATGTGCTTATTGGCCATCTGTATGTCTTCTTTGGAGAAATGTCTATTTGAGTCTTCTGCCCATTTTTTGATTGGGTTGTTTGTTTTTTTTGTTACTGAGCTACATGAGCTGTTTGTATATTTCTGAAATTAAGCCCTTGTCGTTCACATCATTTGCAGATATTCTCTCCCATTCTGTGGGTTCCCTTTTCATTTTGTTTGTGGTTTCCTTTGTTGTGTAAAAGCTTATTAAGTTTGATTAGGTCCCATTTGTTTATTTTTGCTTTTGTGTCGTGCCCTGGGAGACTGACCTAAGAAGACATGGCTGTGATTTATGCCCAGACAAATGTTTAAATGAGAAAAGTAAGGAGAGGAGAGAGTGGAGAGCTGGTGTCAAACGGGGAAGCCAGCGAAGGGTGTTTAGTCCTCAGACGGGTCACCTCACAGGAAGGGAGCCAGTGCTGCTGGACAGTGGACTTTGTCCTGATCTGCCCGCTCTGCAGTTAGGGAAG
The DNA here is from genome assembly GCF_000442215.2 of Lipotes vexillifer. NCBI lineage: Eukaryota > Metazoa > Chordata > Mammalia > Artiodactyla > Lipotidae > Lipotes > Lipotes vexillifer. The sequence continues at coordinate 235,253 of NW_006789763.1, forward strand.
ACATCAATTGTGTAGTAGGAAGGTCCACATTGGGCTGCCTTGAATGTCCCCGTGCATGTTCACTTTCCATCGTCCCTGGGTGTGTGTCTGGGCATTGCCTGATTCTTCCAAACTGTGTGTCACCTGGGCAGCCTTTCTTATATCAGAAAAACAAAACGACGTGGTTGACATTGGACAGAAGTGATACTGCATTTGGAAAAGTGGCCCTTTTTTACTGCATTGTGGATACTCACCAACTAGCCTGTCTTTTGCCACTCTCACGCCCCCAAAATGTGTCTTTTCACAGCAACAGTGGCAGCCATGTACTACAGCTACTACATGCTGCCCGACGGCACCTACTGCCTGGCACCTCCCCCTCCAGGGGTTGACGTAGCCACTTACTACAGCACCCTGCCTGCCGGGGTGGCCGTGTCCGGCTCCGCTGGAGTGACAGCCACAGCCCCGCCCCCTCCAGGGACCACGCCACCGCCCCCCCCAAGCACAGCAGAGACGAGTAGTGGGGTGACCTCCACCACCATCACCACAAGGTATGCTCTCACTTCTGCTGGTCACCTGGAGCACCTGTGTTCTTGGTTTGGGCTTCTTTATAGTGTGAGTCACATAGAGGGTCTCCGTTATCTGAGCACTTATTATCCAAATCCCCGAGTTACAGGGTTGATTGGGCAACAGAAACTGTCATAACATAAGCACTTGTAGCAGTGAGGTCTAACCACTGAGAAAATGAACTCCCAGGTAGCATCCCACGCCACTCCCCTGAATCCAGCATCTGTTCTTTCCTGTGTGCCACCATCTTGGTGGGGCAGTACTAGGCACAGGCAGTGTGAAGTGAAGCCCAGTTTTTGCCAAAAATGCAGGATTTCATAAAGCTGATGCAGGTGAATCGCTCACAGGCTGTTAGGAAATGAGGATCTGGCTGTTAGTCCAGCTAACCATTGAATAACAGAGTCAGCAAGGCAGGGACTGGACCCCCGGCACCTGTCCTCGGTAGCGTGGAGGGCGCTCTGAAGAGTGTCTGTGGGTGAGCGAGCACTTTATAAGAGGCACTGGCCTGTCTCAAGCTGACAAGACAGACGCTCAGGAGCCTTGACGGAGCACTTGGATGGTTCCCACTTCCTGATCATGCTAAGACAGTCAGACATGAAATGAAGGGTGATGAGTCACGCTAGCCAGCATACTTTCATATATATATACAAAAATTCACACTTGATTTGTTCTTGGTTGTTTCTAAGAATTAGCAATTGGGAAATGTGAGGAGAGAAAAGATGAACCTGTGTTCATGACCTTAAGTGTCACTTTGAGTAAAACCCCTGTTTTCATCATTGGCAATGATATTTTGGTCCCTGTTTCAAATGGATTGACTTTGATTAGTTTTCTGTAGTCCCAGTCATCTCAGATAAGGGCCTCCCTGTCTGTGTGTAACTTACTTGCTGGTGTGAACTGAGACAGTACAAGTCCTCCAGCAGCCTTGCTGGCCGCCCCCACCTGCCGCAGATCTGGAGGAGGGCCTGGCACTGTGGGTGTGACCCAGCTCTCCTCTGCAGTGCACTTGCTTCCGTGGCCGCCATCATCCCCCCGCCCCCCGACATTCAGCCTGTGATTGACAAGCTGGCAGAGTACGTGGCCAGGAACGGCCTTAAGTTTGAGACCAGCGTTCGTGCCAAGAATGATCAAAGGTGAGTGAAGGAGTTTATGTGGGGTAAATGAATGGTATTTGGGGTTTAGTTTAGCTTCTTTTTTTAATCTAGCTACATAATTGTTTATATATATATATATATATATATATACACACATATATATTTGTTTTTATCCTTACGTGTTTAGGTAAATATATCTTGTTAAATTAATTAGAGTTGGGGTGGTGATCTTTTTTATTGTTATTTGTTTGTTTGTTTGTTTAACTTGTTTTGCTTTGTTTTTTAAAAATGTTGAACCTCCCTAAAATAAAAAGCTGGAACTCATGCTTTTCAAGAATCTGCTGTGGAAATTCAGACACACACTGCACTTTGTTTTTTTCATCAAATAATGTTCCGTGCTCGGGTCGTAACATAACAACAGGAGGCTGTGGTCGCAACATGATCTGTGTGATCGCCAGGGTCAGTCACTGCGAAGCCTTAGAGCAGCAGGTGTGGTCCGTCGGAGCCGAGGGGTGTCACAGCGAGCGAGCATGTCTTGTTGAATGACTCGCCGCCTTCTCTGTTCCTAGGTTTGAGTTCCTGCAGCCGTGGCACCAGTATAATGCCTATTACGAGTTTAAGAAGCAGTTCTTCCTCCAGAAAGAAGGGGGCGAAAGCGCACAGGTACGTGTCTGGGAACAAGTAATCCTCGGGCTGTGCACTAATAGGGTTGGTTGGTTTTACACTCACTTTTAGGTGTAACGTATGTCTTGCATTTGCCGCATTTAACTTTTCTCACCTCTCTTGTTTTACATCTGTTGAAATCTTTGACCCGTATTCATAGTTCATTGATGATCATTTGTCCAGAATGTTGTAAACAAAGTAATCCTGTCTCTTCAGGCATTTGGTGTTTTGGTTGGCTGTTATTTTTAACTGCTTTGGATGGAAGCTGTGTATTATACTTCTGTTGTGTTAACATGTACTTAAATGCCTAAGTGTAAACCACAGGTGCTCCCAGCTGACAGGCTGGAGCCACACAGGTGCCGCCCACCCACTGGCCTCGAGCGCCACCTGCCAGCAGCTCGCCTCACGACTCCCATCCCTGTAGACGTCCCCATACTTCGTTCTCAGGCACCTGTTAGAAGCATTTCCTCCTGTCCTTGTAATCCTTTCTTCTGCGTCTCCTCTCCTCAATTACATGGACACCCTAATGTCTTTCTAAAACCTGTTTTGGTAGAGAGATGACGTAGGCTTTGAGTATCAGTGGATTTCTACAGGCTTTTATCTCTGACTGCTCAAACTGAAGAAAATGGACTCATCTGTAGGTGCTGGGCATAATTTGGTGTTCTAAACGTGTTCTCAGTGATCAGTCTCCAAAGAAGAGCTAGTGGGCATTGGTTCCCAAAACAGTATTACAGGGAGAATACCTCCTTCCGCTCCCTTTTCATTCTGTTGTATCAGAAAATAGTAAATCTGAGTTAGAAAATATATTCCGTGGTGTTACTTAGGCAGTAACGTAGCCGTGCTTTTGTCCCATGAAATGTATGTGCTGCATATCTTTTCTGACAAATCCTGTGTCATTTCCAATGGAGCAGTTCAGAGTCATGTTTAACCTCTGCAGGCTGTGTCAGCATCGGGAGAGGGTCCCCCCGAGGCTGCGCCTCAAAAAGCGTGAGGACGATAGTGTGTCTGAAGATGTGGCCGACGCAGGGGGCAGAGGTGGCTCCTCGGGGAAGAAGGAGGTGTCGTGCAGCAAAGCCGTCCCCGATGGGAAGCTGGTGAAAGGTACGCTGCCCTCAATACCGAGGGTTCCAGTTTTGACCTTGTACCTCACAGGTGTCACTTCAAATTAGAAAGGAAGAACGCTGGACCGCTTAAGGTCAGGTGCCTTTAGCCACAGGACAGGAGGAAATGGCTGCCCCTTTTAAGTTGCTGTTATTAATAAAACTTGCTTATTTCATGGTACTTTCCTGATTTCGGGTTTGGGGTCATTTGGATATAAGCTCATCTTAGGTATGCGTTCTACAGGCTGTTGCTAACAGCCTGTTCTACCAATTTAATGGAAATGTTTAGAATTTTTCAAATGATGTTTTGTACCCCCCCCCTTGGACTTCTGAAACTGTATGCAAACTGTTGTGCCAATGGAATTAGTTTTCTTTATTTGTTAAGGCAAGTCCCTTGAGGGTCTCTACCAGGCAGTATTCCACTCGCTCCGTTTCAGTTACCTGTTTTTTTTTTTTTTTTTTTG
>NW_006789763.1:239123-269575 GCF_000442215.2 Lipotes vexillifer
TTTTTTTTTTTTTGCAGTACGCGGGCCTCCCACCGCTGTGGCCTCTCCCATCGCGGAGCACAGGCTCCGGACGCGCAGGCTCAGCGGCCACGGCTCACGGGCCCAGCCGCTCCGCGGCACGTGGGATCTTCCCGGACCGGGGCACGAACCCGCGTCCCCTGCATCGGCAAGCGGACTCTCAACCACTGCGCCACCAGGGAAGCCCCTCAGTTACCTTTTATGTTCTTGGGAGGAGTTTTCATCTACCAGGACAGACATACATGAAAAGAGCAAATATAAATAAACAGAAACAAAAAAAAGCTGACACAGGGCTTCCCTGGTGGCACAGTGGTTGGGAGTCCGCCTGCCGATGCAGGGGACGCGGGTTCGTGCCCCGGTCCGGGAAGATCCCACGTGCCGCGGAGCGGCTGGGCCCGTGAGCCGTGGCCGCTGAGCCTGCGCGTCCGGAGCCTGTGCTCCGCGATGGGAGAGGCCACAGCGGTGGGAGGCCCGCGTACCGCAAAAAAAAAAAGCTGACACAGGCACGGTAGCAGAGAACTCTGTGGTTGGACGTGTGAAGAAGCAGTGAGTTGCACCAGGTGGGAATGAGAAGGGCTGTGCAGAGGGAAGAGGGTTCCCAGAGCCAGAGGAGCTCCCAGGCGGGACAGCGTGGTCTGAGCCGTGTGGCCTGTTCAGAGACGGGAAGTGGTCTGAGGGACCCGGGTGTCAAGGGGGGCACACCTGCCCAGGTAACCATGGTCAGCTCGTGGGGTTCTGCTTTCCTGGCGGGTCCCAGGGCTTCCAGCAGGGACAGCACACCTTGCGGCTTAGATCAGAGGAATCACTTTATGCAGTATGGTGAGTGTGTGAAGGGATCGAGGCAGAGAAGCCATGCGGGGGATTCAGGGTGGAGCTGGTGGCCTGAAGTGGAGGAGGGGGCGTGGCCGGGCGGTGCAGGAGCCAGTGCCCGGGTTAAAGGAAATGCAGAGGAGATGCGGAATGGGCAGGATGGGCCAGGATTGCAGGAAGGCCTTTTCTGTGCATACAGATGCCTTTTCTGATACAAAGATGGCGATCAAGAGTAATCAAAATGACCCAGATGGGTAACTAGGAAGCTTCAGTGATTTAGGAAAGCATGGAAGTGCCTATGAGCCTCTCAGTCCAGGAGGTCACCTGAGCACACGTGTTTAATCTCTCACCCTTCCCAGCCGCCTTCAGCTCTCATTGGAATAACCAAAGGAATGTATTAGTAAGGAGACAGTAAAAACAGTTACAGCTCCAGAAGCAGGGGGAGGTACTGTTCATGTTTAAGAAGGACAGGCCAGGCCACCTGGACTTCAGTTCATAGGAGAGAGCAGGACATTTGGGGACTCAGTGGCAGTGACCCCGGGAACCACTGTCAAACCAAAGAAGGGGGCGGGCAGAAGGCCAGAACCACCAGGAGCATCCAGGGGGCAGCGGGGCCCCAGCAGGGTGTGGTCGGGGCGCAGCGGGCCAGCCCCGCCTGGAGCGCCCTCCCCGCTCCCAGGAGCAGGCGCCCTGGGATTCTGCAGACAAAATAGCGCTCGCTCACCGCTTCCCTCGTCGTGCCCTCTGAGCCTGAGGCGCCCGAGACCTGCGGGTGTCCGAAAGCACACACCCCGCCCTCAGCTCCGTCAGGGTGAGGACGAGGAGACAGAGTCGCGGCTCCGCAAAGAGGCAGGAGCTCAGGAGGACATGATCCGAGCCTCGGAGCACGTGGGCACCTTGGAAACAGTTACTAAGTGACAGGAAAATTCTTTTAGTCTCTGATGTGTATTCTCACAGAATTAAAGGTACTGTAGGATCAGTGCAACCGATAATCTGACGTCTGGAAAAGATTGTTTAGAAAATGATTGCCAAACTGTAAAATATAATAAAAACACTAAAACTCAGATTGGGTGAGAAGACAAGTTCAAAATTTTCCTCAAATTTCCAAGGAAAAGGGTAGAGATGGAAGGGAAAGCATCCAGATAGGAAAATAGGTTGTCCTTCACGGGGGAGGAAAAGCAGGCTGGCACATCGGACGTGTATCTATAGCATTAAACGCTAGGTAGTTAAGATCTATCTGAAATTTGGAATGAAAAGTGTTCTGAATGCTGGAGGACAAAGGTTCTTACAGACGTGTCAATGCCCTGAAGTTGATCGGTCAGGGAAGGTGAGAGCAGTGAGAATATTATCCAGACTTATCAGATGCAGTGAAAACTTAAAGAAAACCTACAACCTCATGTGCTTATGTTGGTGAAGAGAAAGTGAAAACAAAGCAAGCATTCAAGTCAAGAACCTAGGGAGAAACTTTCTATAAAATGCATGTAAGAAAAGCAGAAAAGGAGAATCAATAAAAATCAAAGCAGAAATGGGTGAGGATATAATAAAAGACCAGTAAAACTTAGCATCATCGTCCAAGTTTAATATAGAAAAAAGAGCAAATGCACAGCATAATGAGAGAGAAAACACGGTATTTTTTAAGTACACGAGAACAATATATTTAACTAAATTTGAATAAATTTGAAAATAACTGAAAAAAATTGTCTAAGAAAATATATTGATCAATTGCTAAAATGTCTCCAGAGAGGCAGTAAGACGACAGATCTATAGGCCTGAAAAAATTTAGAAAACATTGGTCAGTGAAATACCTCTAAAAGCAGGCAGGCCGGGACAAAGTCAAGGTCAAGGTAACTTCCCTCAAGAAAGAGAAAAGCCTGTCTGATTAAAGCTACTCCAGAGCCCAAAGATGGAAAGTTAGGAAGCTCTCCAGCCCTAGCACCTTAACCCCATAAAGCTTAGCAGTCTGCAGGCCAGGACCCCTGGGAAACCCAGATGTTAGCACCTCAAATGGACGCAAGCTTGTAATGACAGTGAGAGCGGGTATGAGCAGGTGGGGTTCCTTGCAGCCATCCCAATGCGGCATCCCACCAGAAAAATCTCCAAGGACAGTCTTACCTTGCTAACAGATGCTGGAAAAGCACCAACATTTCCTGAGATTTTTATGATAAAGCTTCCCTAGTATGACAGTAATTGACGTTGCAAAAACAGGCTCTCCATTGTGAAAAAAATAAGACTCTCACATTACCTCTGACAATTATAGTGATTCCAGATAGATTTAAGTGTTTAAACATAAGAAATAAAATCATGAAGTAGAAGAAAATAAAGGTAATTTTTTTCTAGTCAGAGTGGAAAGGATTTTCTAAGAATTGAAGCCATGAATGATAAAGATAGGTCTGATGGGAACTGGGCCTGTATAAAGTTGAAAGACAAATGTCAGGATAGCAGTGATGGCTAATATAACAGAAGACAAAGGTCAAAGTCCTTACTATAGAAAGAGCTCTTGTAAATCAGTAAGAAAAGTCACTGCAGTAGAAAAACAAAGGACATGAAAAGGTAGTTCACAAAAGAAGGAAAACGGTCAGTGAATAAACTTTTTTTTTTTTTGGCTGCCTCAGGTCTTCATTGCTGCGCATGGGCTCTCTCTAGTTGCGGCGAGCAGGGGCTACTCTTCGTTGTGGTACGCGGGCTTCTCATTGTGGTGGCTTTTGTTGCGGAGCACAGGCTTCAGTAGTTGCGGCATGCAGGCTCAGTAGCTGTGACTCGCAGGCTCTAGAGCACGGGCTCAATAGTTGTGGCGCGTGGGCTTAGTTGCTCTGCAGCATGTGGGATCTTCCTGGACCAGGGCTCGAACCCATGTCCCCTGCACTGGCAGGTGGATTCTTAACCACTGCACCACCAGGGAAGTCCTAAACTTTTAAAATACATCCTCACTAACAAGATACTGTTCTTTGCCTCCAATTTTGTAAAGTTAGAAAGTAACAGAGAGGGTGCGAGTGGCAGGACCCTCACTCACGCGTTGTCCTTGGAGTGTTGTCGGTAAGGCCTCTCCAGGGGAGAGCCCGATGATGGGGACCAGACCCTAAATGCAGATGCCCTCCCACTCCTAGAAACGTCTGGCTCACCAGGACGTCTCGACCAGGTGTTCCTCCCAAGGCTCGTGGGCTTTTAAAAATAAAAAATTGGGAACCATCATGGGAGACTGAAATCAGTTGGCATGTCCATACTAAGAAATATTATTGCCATTTATTAAAATGATGTATGTTGACATGGAAAGATGTCTAAACTTATTCTATGGAAAGGTGTCGCTTACTAAGTGAAAACAGCAGGCTATAAAGTATGGTCCCATTTTTCATGTGTTTGTACACATGCGCACGTACATGCTTCGGAACCATTGTGTTCAGATCGTTTCTTTCCCGTGTCGGAATAGCAGTTGGTCTTTCATTTTGTCCACCTGTGTTTTCAAAATTTCCCATAGAGAATATGTATTTCCTTAGAAGTTAAAAGTTAGTAATGAAACTTGATACCTTAAGAAAGGAAGCATATTTGATGTGGAAGGTGGAGGGCCGGGCACCGTCGGCTCACTCACGTGTGTTTCCTGAGCACAGGCTACTCTGCATCAGTGCACACCGGGGCCACGTTAGTCCTGCGGTCCTGCCCGCTCCAGGTTCCGGGGTAACCAGACCACACACACAGCACAGAACGTCAAGAATGGCGTGAAGGAGAGAGGCCGGGCAGGGCCTGTCTGAGGAGAGGCTTCATTTGAGATGAGACGAGCAAGAAAGCCAGGCATGAGAAAAGGATGACGGCTCCACGCAGAAAGCAGGGCGGGGCTGGAGCGCAGTGCAGAAGGGGGAGTGGGAGAGGGGCCCCTCCACAGCTGCTGCTCATCCTTAACACGACAGGAGACCGCTGAAGGCTGTAGGAAGCGCTTTTCACGCGTTGTGATGTGAGTTGCAGATAAGGCTCCAGGTGGAAGCAGTAGCTGTGCAATTGAATAAATTCTACAGAGAAAATAGCTCCTGATCCCCTGCTTTCTGCTGAGCTATGCTGGGAAGGTTACTTGACCTTTTTAGCCTCAGTTTCCTTATCGTAAATGGGGAGGCCTGATAGTATCTGTCTCCTCCGGGGATTGCAAATGTTAAGTGAGGTGAGGCGTGGAGACTGCACATTAGTCAGTTCTTTTATTACGTCACTATTTTTTTAATATAAATTTTTTTATTTATTTATTTTTGGGGCTGCGTTGGGTCTTCGTTGCTGCGCGTGGGCTTTCTCTAGTTGTGGCGAGCAGGGGCTACTCCTCATTGCAGTGCACAGGCTTCTTGTTGCGGACATGGGCTTTAGGGCTCACGGGCTTCAGTAGTTGTGGCACGTGGGCTCAGTACTTGCAGCTCACAGGCTCTAGAGCGCAGGCTCAGTAGCTGTGGCGCACGGGCTTAGTTGCTCCGCGGCATGTGGGACCTTCCCGGACCAGGGCTCGAACCCATGTCCCCTGCATTGGCAGGTGGATTCTTAACCCCTGCACCACCAGGGAAGTCCCTAAATCACTTTAAAGTATGTATCGAACGGTGCTGTTTGGCACCGTATTCGACATGCATTAAACTGTGTTCCAGAAGTTTTCGTTTTAATGTATTTGTTGATTGCATATTTTTTAGTTTGGAGGAAGAGATTGGGAGTAATTGTTTTAAAATTGTTTCGTGATATAATATACTTTAGCCCAAGTTAACTTGAGTCATTTTGATTAACATTTCACTGAAGTTTTCTCTTCTCTGTTTCCTTGACTCTATTCTTAAAGAGACCGTATTACTAGAGGCTATGAATGGTTAACATTATGAAAGTATTTTCTTACGGAGAATATCAAACAAGTACAGAAACAGAGCCTGGTGTAATAGTCACATGCCGCCACACGCAGTGCTAGCATCCAGCGCCCGTGGCCGACGCAGGACACATCTTAGAATTCTCAGTCCAGCCCACCCCCAGGATATTCTGAAGCAGATCCCAACATCGTGGCATTTTATTCATCAGTGTGATCGCATTTATCTCCAAAAGATAAGGGCCATTCTTAACATAACCACGGTAAAATGGTTAATATTGACTCTCCCAGCAAAGTGTGCTTGCCACCCTGTGTTATATCTTTGTTTGGGGGTTGTTAGGAAGGTAGACCGCAGCGCACCACGTACAGTGCAAGTGCATGGCGTTGCATAATCACCCCAGAGACTGATTTTGCCCCCTTTTCATTCTGACTTATAAAATATCATTTTGCTGACATTTAACATCTTGGGGTGTGCTGTGTAGCTTGAGAGATTATTGACGAGAGATGATTATATGTCAAAGATCTGGGTTATTTACCAGCTTCAAGTGACGCTTGGGTTTGGAACCGTAAAATGCTGAAAGTGGAGAAGCCCAGGGTGGCGGGGCAGGGGGGCCAGCTGGGTGAGCTCACCTCCACAGTTACAGCTGTGGACCTGCCTTCGGTAACCCAGATCCACTACCCTCTCAGAGTCAGCCTGTTTGCACTGCACTTGACATTGCCCTTCGCCGTGGTTTCCTTGAATAGCTTTCATCAGTAATAACACATGGTTTTTAAAAATAAAGTATCTCATTACAACCAGTTAGGTGTTGTTAGGAGCCATTTGCCATAGTGTGAGGAGGCAGGGACTCAGCGAGGGGTGCCGAGTAGGCGGGGGGAGGGGAAGAAGGTTGTTTCCTTTGGGGCCTTTGTATTTTCTCTTCAATTAAAAATTCCAAATATTCTAGGAGAGAAAAATTGAACCACCTAAATTTTTGTTACACTAGGTTTAAAATTTTCTTAAAGGTGCAGAGAATAGTCTGACATAACGCCTAGCACAAAGTAGGCACCCAGTCAAACGTTTGCTGAATAAAGGAACAGTTTCTGCAGCTTGCTTTTGTAAGAAAAGGTTACCTTATATGGTTGGGATTTTTTAGAAGTACCTTTTAATAGTGGAGTCCCATCATATGCTTACTTCTGCAAACTCAGCAATGTGCTGAGCCCAGAAAAAAAAGGAAAACACCAACAAAAATTGACCATTTGCCCGTAGAGTGACCCCAGCTGGCACCCAGTGTGTGCATCCTGACGTGGCCCGAGATGGAGCCGGTGCTCTGCCTTCCCCTCCATCAGGCTCAGCACGTGTGATGTCCTCTTAAATGCCCTCTGACATCACAGGCACTGCCTGCGGCCCCTAGAACCTCCCTCTGCATAAGATGTGGCTCCACTCAAGACATTGCTCCACCAGCTGATGCTCATGTGGATGGTGGGGCCCGTGTAGATTTCTGCTCTGTGCTTCCAGTTACTTAAAAATGTATTACCATTTTCACCTTTTCTCAATAGCGTCATTTGCTCCAATAAGCTTTGCAATCAAGGCCAAAGAAAATGATCTACTTCCCCTGGAAAAAAATCGTGTTAAGCTAGATGATGACAGTGATGATGATGAAGAAAGCAAAGAAGGCCAAGAAAGTTCTAGTAGTGCTACAAACACTAACCCGGCAGTTGCCCCACCCTGTGTAGTTGTTGAGGAGAAGCGGCCTCAACTTACCCAGGAGGAGCTAGAAGCAAAGCAAGGTTTGTCAATATGTTTTAAACTTCTTAAAAGAAAAGTACATAAATACAAGATTAACCTACTAAGCCGAAAATACGAGACTGCCAACTAGAGTCTCCAGCCTTTGGAAATCAGAGCCACTGGGGAGCTGTGGGATGCTTTGGCTCACCTGAGAAGTTCTCTGTGGAGTGAGGAGCACTGCTGTTCATTAAGCTCAGATGCAGTGCCCTCAGCGATTTGTTTTCAGAGGATCAGCTGAGGGTGGCCAGGAAGGCTTTAATGGCAGCCTTGGGGCAAATGCTCAGCCTGTGCGCCCAGCTCGGGCTAATGTTCCAAGCTGGGAGACGCCTCTTTGCGAGGCCGTCTCCCTGCAGAACCATCGGACCCTTGAAGGTGCTGGGGCCCAAGCTGGTTTTCAGGCTGTGGCTCGTCTTCAGGGGTCACGGTGTGGCCACCGCTTGCCTCTGACGCATGGCTAGCAGTGTTTGTGGGGAACGTCTTGTCGTATTCTGTCCCTCCTCCAAAATAAATTCTGTTCTGCTCTCACTAAAGTAGTGAATTAACAGTTGCGTTTGCAGTATTTATCTGTTCTGACTGGTTTTGTGAATTAATTTTTCTTTGTATACACAAACAGATCACGCAACATTGATGGAAGGTAATTCTTTAACCGCAGGATGCTCTGCTCTCGGGAACTAGCATTGTGCTGCTCTCCCCGAGCACACTTGTGTTCATGCATGTGTACCTAAATCTGCATTTATTGCGTGTGAACTGAACGGTGTGTCAGATCATTTGGAATAAAACACTTTTCACGGTGTTCCTTACCTGGTAATTTGGGCACATGTTTATGAGAACCATTCCAAGGTTTTCATCATTTCAGGTTTCACTGCTGTGGAATCCCATCAACTTTCTGACTTGGATTTTGAATGTAAAATATGAGAAGTACCAATAGTAAGCGTTATAAACTAATTCTCTGAGAATTCTGTTTGCCCGATCTGTTGACCTTTCCTGAAACCTGTATCATATTCATGTTTTAAAATAACTGCATTATATTTCATGACTCTTTTACTGCCCATGGAAATTAAGGTAGCAAGATATTTATACAGTACTGCTTGCTCTAAACATCTTTTTTTCTATTTATTCCTTAAGCAAAGCAAAAGTTGGAGGACCGACTGGCAGCTGCTGCCAGGGAAAAGCTTGCCCAGGCGTCTAAGGAGTCAAAGGAGAAACAGCTTCAAGCAGAACGTAAAAGGAAAGCAGCTTTATTCTTACAAACCTTAAAAAATCCTCTGCCAGAAGCAGAAGTCGGGAAAGTGGAAGAAAACCCTTTCAGCGTAGAGGTAAGTTGAACAAGAGTCCACACCTGTGTTCTGGGCAAAGCGTGCTTGGTAATAGGACCTGGGTGTGGATTCCTCTGGCCACTCAGCTCTCAGGCCTGCATGAAGGCTGTGAGCAGACCCCGCTCTTCTGCCATGTGGGATCACGTGCTCTTCCGGGCAGACCTCGGAGATACCATGGTTTCAGTTCCAGACCATAGCAGTGAAGCAAATCCCATGCATTTCTTGGTTTCCCAGTGTGTATAAAAGTTATGTTTACATTATACTGTAGTCTATGAAGTGTGCAATAGCATTATGTCTGAAAAATATATACATACCTCAATTTAAAATCCCTTTATTGCTAAAAAGTGCCAACCATCATCTGAGCCTTCAGCGAGTGGTAATCTTTTTGCAAAAGTAACATCACTGATCACAGATCTAATAATGAAAAAGTTTGAAACCTTACGAGAATTACCAAAATGTGACACAGAGACATGAAATAAGCAAATGCTGTTGGGAAGGTGGCCCTGATAAACTTGATCACGCAGAGTTGCCACAAACCTTCAATTTGTAAAAAAAAAAAAAAAACCAAACAAAAGAAACGCGGTATCTGTGAAGTACAATAACATGAGGCCTGTGTGTGCCGTGTAGCCGGGGTCAGTAAGAACCTGAGCAAACCTCCCTGAACACACACGCACAGCAGATACTGGGCGCAGTGCAGGGACGCGGACCTCTGGGCCCAGGCTGGGAGCCTGTGCTTCATGGTGACCCTCCCAGGAGCTGCAGGACAGCTTCGGGTGTGAGGGCCGCCTCGGGCCTGGACAGGCTCACCAGAGCGCTGATGCTCCTGCCACAGCAGTAGCCCTTGAGCTCACACTGACGGTCAAGAACCTTACTCAGGGGTCTGTGTTAATAGCAGCACTTTAATTAAAAATGGTTACCGTCGTCTTCTCTTAAAGGGGTCAGATCCTCACAACTCTTTCCTAAGCTGTAGAACCGGAGCTTAGTCCCCGGCCCATTTCCTCCCTTCAAATGGCAGTGGGGCGTGGGGCATGGGGCTGCTCAGAACACGGCCTGCCCCACTTCTCCAGCGGTCCCCAGACGTCTTTCGCAGCTGCCTTTTTCCTGTAACGTAGAAGGGGCGCTGTGTGTTTTTTACGTTAATTATGTTGACATTTCTGAGCGTCTAAGGCCGTTACTAAAAACTGATTTTTGCCGCACGTAGCCACTGGTTTATTTGCTTCTCCATGGAAAGCAGCATTCTGAGTTCAGATTTTCAGCATTCTGTTGAAGGTCGAATCAGCTTTCTCACCTCAGGAGTCTGTCTGAAATTCAAATCTGGCAGGAGACCTCAAAATTAATAGCTGGATCAGTCTGGGGAGCACGAATGCCAGCTTCCGTGAGAGCCTGTGGACTGTGGGCTGCGCCCTGGCGGGCTGGGCGCCCTTGCCGTCCTCCTGGGCACACGGCCACCTGCTGGAGCACCGGCCTGGCCGCTTCTGTGCTTCCCTGTGCCGCTTCGAGAGGCGGCCGCCTGGGGAGGCCAAAGGCAGGCGGGCCTAGAAAAGCACCTGCAGTCATGCCCTGGCTTTGGGAGCACCTCTGCGCCAGGGCAGTAATGAAAACATGCAGCCGCTAAAACCGCCACAGATAGAAAAGCGGGGAGAGGCAGAATACAGAACAGCTCCACGTTTATGGCTGCATATGTAAAAACATGCATATAGTGCGGGCAGGGGTGGGGCAGGGAACTTAAGAAGGTGAGGGAGCTGCCACATGGGAGGGGTGTGAGTGGGCTACTTTAATTTCCTTTATTGTTTTGATGTCATTTGCGTGGGAATATAGGGCTTAATTAAAAGGTATCTGCATACACAGATACTGTAACCCATTATGTTACGTGGTTGCATCTATATTTTCTAATAAAACTGTGGGGTTTTTGTTTGTTTTGGGGTTTTTTTAATATCTATATTGGAGTATAATTGCTTTACAATGGTGTGTTAGTTTCTGCTGTGTAACAAAGGAAATCAGCTATACATATACATATATCCCCATATCTCCTTCCTCTTGCGTCTCCCTCCCATCCTCCCTATCCCACCCCTCTAGGTGGTCACAAAGCACCAAGCTGATCTCCCTGTGCTATGCAGCTGCTTCCCACTAGCTATCTGTTTTACGTTTGGTAGCGTATATATGTCCATGCCACTCTCTCACTTCGTCCCAGCTTCCCCTTCTCCCTCCCTGTGTCCTCAAGGCCATTCTCTACATCTGCGTCTTTATTCCTGTCCTGCCCCTAGGTTCTTCAGAACCCTTTTTGTTTTTCTAGATTCCATATATATGTGTTAGCATACGGTATTTCTTTTTCTCTTTGTGACTTACTTCATTCTGTATGACAGACTCTAGGTCCATCCACCTCACTACAAATAACTCAATTTCATTTCTTTTTATGGCTGAGTAATATTCCATTGTATATATGTACCACATCTTCTTTATCCATTTGTTTGTTGGTGGGCATTTAGGTTGTTTCCATGTCCTGGCTTTTGTAAATAATGCTGCAGTGAACATTGGGGTGCATGACTCTTTGAATTATGATTTTCTCAGGGTTTATGCCCAGGAGTGGGATTGCTGGGTCGTATGGTAGTTCTATTTTTAGTTTTTGAAGGAACCTCCATACTGTTCTCCATAGTGGCTATATCAGTTTACATTCCCCCCAACAGTATAAGTGGGTTCCCTTTTCTCCACCCCCTCTCCAGCATTTATTGTTTGTAGATTTTTTCATGATGGCAATTCTGACCGGTGTGAGGTGATACCTCATTGTAGTTTTGATTTGCATTTCTCTAATGATTAGTGATGTTGAGCATCCTTTCATGTGTTTGTTGGCAATCTGTATATCTTCTTCGGAGAAATGTCTATGTAGGTCTTCTGCCCATTTTTGGATTGGGTTGTTTGTTTTTTGGATATGGGCTGCATGAGCTGCTTGTATATTTTGGAGATTAATCCTTTGTCAGTTGCTTCGTTTGCAAATATTTTCCCCCATTCTGAGGGTTGTCTTTTCATCTTTTTTATGGTTTCCTTTGCTGTGCAAAAAGCTTTTAAGTTTCATTAGGTCCCATTTGTTTATTTTTGGTTTTATTTCCATTACTCTAGGAGGTGGGTCAAAAAGGATCTTACTGTGATGTATGTCATAGAGTGTTCTGCCTATGTTTTCCTCTTAAGAGTTTTATCGTGTCTGGCATTACATTTAGGTCTTTAATCCATTTTGAGTTTATTTTTGTGTGTGGTGTCAGGAAGTGTTCTAATTTCATTCTTTTACATGTAGCTGTTCAGTTTTCCCAGCACCACTTATTGAAGAGGCTATCTCTTCTCCACTGTATATTCTTGCCTCCTTTATCAAAGATAAGGTGACCATATGTGTGTGGGTTTATCTCTGGGCTTTCTATCCTGTTCCATTGATCTATATTTCTGTTTTTGTGCCAGTATCATACTGTCTTGATTACTGTAGCTTTGTAGTATAGTCTGAAGTCAGGGAGCCTAATTCCTCCAGCTGCATTTTTCTTTCTCAAGATTGCTTTGGCTATTCGGAGTCTTTTGTGTTTCCATACAAATTGTGAAATTTTTTGTTCTAGTTCTGTGAAAAATGCCAGTGGTAGTTTGCTAGCGATTGCACTGAATCTGTAAATTGCTTTGGGTAGTAGAGTCATTTTCACAGTGTTGATTCTTCCAATCCAAGAACATGGTATATCTCTCCATCTATTTGTGTCATCTTTCATTTCTTTCATCAGTGTCTTATAATTTTCTGCATACAGGTCTTTTGTCTCCTTAGGTAGGTTTATTCCCAGATACTTTTATTCTTTTTGTTGCAATGGTAAATGGGAGTGTTTTCTTGATTTCACTTTCAGATTTTTCATCGTTAGTATATAGGAATGCCAGAGATTTCTGTGCATTAATTTTGTATCCTGCTACTTTACCAAATTCATTGATTAGCTCTAGTAGTTTTCTGGTAGCATCTTTAGGATTCTCTATGTATAGTATCATGTCATCTGCAAACAGTGACAGCTTTACTTCTTCTTTTCCGATTTGGATTCCTTTTATTTCCTTTTCTTCTCTGATTGCTGTGGCTAAAACTTCCAAAACTATGTTGAATAAGAGTGGTGAGAGTGGGCAACCTTGTCTTGTTCCTGACCTTAGTGGAAATGCTTTCAGTTTTTCGCCATTGAGGATGATGTTGGCTGTGGGTTTCTCATATATGGCCTTTATTATGTTGAGGAAAGTTCCCTCTCTGCCTACTTTCTGGAGGGTTTTTATCATAAATCGGTGTTGAATTTTGTTGAAAGCTTTCTCTGCGTCTATTGCGATGACCATATGGTTTTTCTCCTTCAATTTGTTAACACGGTGTATCACATTGATTAATTTGTGTATATTGAAGAATCCTTGCATTCCTGGAATAAACCCCACCTGATCATGGTGTATGATCCTTTTAATGTGCTGTTGGATTCTGTTTGCTAGTATTTTGTTGAGGATTTTTGCATCTATGTTCATCAGTGATATTGGCCTGTAGTTTTCTTTCTTTGTGACATCCTTGTCTGGTTTTGGTATCAAGGTGATGGTGGCCTCGTAGAATGAGTTTGGGAGTGTTCCTCCCTCTGCTATATTTTGGAAGAGTTTGAGAAGAATAGGTGTTAGCTCTTCTCTAAATGTTTGATAGAATTCGCCTGTGAAGCCATCTGGTCCTGGGCTTTTGTTTGTTGGAAGATTTTTAATCACAGTTTCAATTTCAGTGTTTGTGATTGGTCTGTTCATATTTTCTATTTCTTCCTGATTCAGTCTTGGCAGTTTGTGCATTTCTAAGAATTTGTCCATTTCTTCCAGATTGTCCATTTTATTGGCATAGAGTTGCTTGTAGTAATCCCTCATGATTTTTTGTATTTCTGCAGTGTCAGTTGTTACTTCTCCTTTTTCATTTCTGATTCTATTGATTTGAGTCTTCTCCCTTATTTTCTTGATGAGTCTGGCTAATGGTTTATCAATTTTGTTAATCTTCTCAAAGAACCAGCTTTTAGTTTTATTGATCTTTGCTATTGTTTCCTTCATTTCTTTTTCATTTATTTCTGATCTGATTTTTATGATTTCTTTCCTTCTGCTAACTCTGGGGTTTTTTTGTTCTTCTTTCTCTAATTGCTTGAGGTGCAAGGTTAGGTTGTTTATTCGAGATGTTTCCTGCTTCTTAAGGTGGGCTTGTATTGCTATAAACTTCCCTCTTAGAACTGCTTTTGCTGCATCCCATAGGTTTTGGGTCGTTGTATCTCCATTGTCATTTGTTTCTAGGTATTTTTTAATTTCCTCTTTGATTTCTTCAGTGATCACTTCGTTACTAAGTAGTGTATTGTTTAGCCTCCATGTGTTTGTATTTTTTACTGCTCTTTTCCTATAATTGATATCTAATCTCATGGCGTTGTGGTCGGAAAAGATACTTGATATAATTTCAATTTTCTTAAATTTACCAAGGCTTGATTTGTGACCCAAGATATGATCTATCCTGGAGAATGTTCCATGAGCACTTGAGAAAAATGTGTATTCTGTTGTTTTTGGATGGAGTGTCCTATAAATATCAATTAAGTCCATCCTGTTTAATGTATCATTTAAAGCTTGTGTTTCCTTATTTATTTTCATTTTGGATGATCTGTCCATTGGTGAAAGTGGGGTGTTGAAGTCCCCTACTATGAATGTGTTACTGTCGATTTCCCCTTTTATTGCTGCTAGTTTTTGCCTTATGTATTGAGGTGCTCCTATGTTGGGTGCATAAATATTTACAATTGTTATATCTTCTTCTTGGATCGATCCCTTAATCATTATGTAGTGTCCTTCTTTGTCTCTTCTGATAGTCCTTATTTTAAAGTCTATTTTGTCTGATATGAGAATTGCTACTCCAGCTTTCTTTTGGTTTCCATTTGCATGGAATATCTTTTTCCATCCCCTTACTTTCAGTCTGTATGTGTCTCTAGGTCTGAAGTGGGTCTCTTGTAGACAGCATATATATGGGTCTTGTTTTTGTATCCATTCAGCCAATCTGTGTCTTTTGGTGGGAGCATTTAGTCCATTTACATTTAAGTAATTATCGATATGTATGTTCCTATTCCCATTTTCTAAATTGTTTTGGGTTCGTTATTGTAGGCCTTCTCCTTCTCTTGTGTTTCTTGCCTGGAGAAGTTCCTTTAGCAGTTGTTGTAAAGCTGGTTTGCTGGTGCTGCACTCTCTTAGCTTTTGCTTGTCTGTAAAGGTTTTAATTTCTCCATCAAATCTGAATGAGATCCTTGCTGGGTAGGGTAATCTTGGTTGCAGGTTTTTCTCCTTCATCACTTTACATATGTCCTGCCAGTCCCTCTGGCTTGCAGAGCTTCTGCTGAAAGATCAGCTGTTAACCTTATGGGGATTCCCTTGTGTGTTATTTGTTGTTTTTCCCTTGCTGCTTTTAATATGCTTTCTTTGTATTTAGTTTTTGACAGTTTGATTAATATGTGTCTTGGCGTATTTAGTTCCTTTAGCATTTGTTGTAAAGCTGGTTTGGTGGTGCTGAACTCTCTCAGCTTTTGCTTGTCTGTAAAGGTTTTAATTTCTCCATCAAATCTGAATGAGATCCTTGCTGATTGCGGAGCACAGGCTCAGTAGTTGTGGCTCACGGGCCTAGTTGCTCCATGGCATGTGGGATCCTCCCAGACCAGGGCTTGAACCCGTGTCCCCTGCACTGGCAGGTGGATTCTCAACCACTGCGCCACCAGGGAAGCCCCCCTTGCTGCTTTTAATATGCTTTCTTTGTATTTAATTTTTGACAGTTTGATTAATATGTGTCTTGCCGTATTTCTCCTTGGATTTATCCTGTATGGGACTCTCTGTGCTTCCTGGACTTGATTAACTATTTCCTTTCCCGTATTAGGGAAGTTTTCTACTATAATCTCTTCAAATATTTTCTCAGTCCCTTTCTTTTTCTCTTCTTCTTCTGGAACCCCTATAATTCGAATGTTGGTGCGTTTAATGTTGTCCCAGAGGTCTCTGAGACTGTCCTCAGTTCTTTTCATTCTTTTTTCTTTATTCTGCTCTGCAGTAGTTATTTCCACTATTTTATCTTCCAGGTCACTTATCCGTTCTTCTGCCTCAGTTATTCTGCTATTGATCCCTTCTAGAGTATTTTTAATTTCATTTATTGTGGTGTTCATCGTTGCTTGTTTCATCTTTAGTTCTTCTAGGTCCTTGTCATAGTTTCTTGCATTTTCTCTATTCTATTTCCAAGATTTTGGATCATCTTTACTATCATTATTCTGAATTCTTATTCAGGTAGACTGCCTATTTCCTTTTCATTTGTTAGGTCTGGTGGGTTTTTATCTTGCTTCTCCATCTGCTGTGTGTTTCTCTGTCTTCTCATTTTGCTTTGTCTGGGGTCTCCTTTTTGTAGGCTGCAGGTTCGGAGTTCCTGTTGTTTTTGGTGTCTGTCCCCAGTGGCTAAAGTTCAGTGGGTTGTGTAGGCTTCCTGGTAGAGGGGACTAGTGCCTGTTCTGGTGGATGAGGCTGGATCTTGTCTTTCTGGTGGGCAGGTCCACATCTGGTGGTGTGTTTTGGGGTGTCTGTGGACTTATGATTTTAGGCAGCCTCTCTGCTAATGGGTGGGGTTGTGTTCCTGTCCTGCTAGTTGTTTGGCATAGGGTGTCCAGCACTGTAGCTTGCTGGTCATTGAGTGAAGCTGGGTGTTGGTGTTGAGATGGAGATCCCTGGGAGATTTTCGCCATTTGATATTACGTGGAGCTGGGAGGTCTCTTGGGGACCAGTGTCCTGAAGCTGGCTCTTCCACCTCAGAGGCACAGCACTGACTCCTGGCTGCAGCACCAAGAGCCTTTCATCCACACGGCTCAGAATAAAAGGGTGAAAAAGTAGAAAGAAAGAAAGAAAGAGGATAAAAGAAAATAAAATATAGTAAAAAAAATAAAGTTATTAAAATGAAAAATATTAAGAAAAAAATTTTTAAGTTAAAAAAAAACAGACAGAACCCTAGGACAAATGGTGAAATCAAAGCTATACAGACAAAATCTCACACAGAAGCATACACATACACACTCACAAAAAGAGGAAAAGGGGAAAAAATCATAAATCTTGCTCTCAAAGTCCACCTCCTGAATTTGGGATGATTCGCTGTCTATTCATGTATTCCACAGATGCAGGTACATCAGGTTGATTGTGGAGCTTTAATCCGCTGCTCCTGAGGCTGCTGGGAGAGATTTCCCTTTCTCTTCTTTGTTCACACAGCTCGGGGGCTCAGCTTTGGATTTGGCCCCGCCTCTGCGTGTAGGTCGCAGGAGGGCGTGTGTTCTTCACTCACATAGGACGGGGTTAAAGGAGCCGCTGAGAGTAAGGATATGTACTTGGAATACTGCAATATGCTTTTAAAAAGGAGGACATCGCCTTTAATCCTGACTCTTTTTTTTTTTTTTTTTTTTTTTTCCCGTACGCGGCCCTCTCACTGCTGTGGCCTCTCCCGTTATGGAGCACAGGCTCCGGACGCGCAGGCTCAGCGGCCATGGCTCACAGGCCCAGCCGCTCCGCGGCATGTGGGATCCTCCCGGACCAGGGCACGAACCCGTATCCCCTGTGTCGGCAGGCGGACTCTCAACCACTAAGCCACCAGGGAAGCCCCTGGCTCCTTTTTAAATATGATTATCTTGATGCTTTTACTTTGGTCTGCACATTCATCTATACATACTTTAGTTGAAAGGTTTAGAGATGTTTTCAGGTGCTAGAAAATAAATGAAAGTTTTGTTTTTTATTAATCATTCAAATGGTGGTAGAATTTGCTAGGATATTATTTTTAAATAAAAATGAAAAAAAAAAACGGAGCCGCTGATTTGGGGGCTTCGGCTCACTCAGGCCGGGGGGAGGGAGGGGCACGATGCGGGGCCAGCCTGCGGTGGCAGAGGCCAGCGTGACGTTTTGCACCAGCCTGAGGCGCGCCGTGCGTTCTCCCGGGGGAGTTTTCCCTGGATCCCGGGACCCTGGCAGTGGCGGGCTGCACAGGCTCCCCGGAAGGGGTTGTGGATAGTGACCTGTGCTTGCACACAGGTTTCTTGGTGGCGGCAGCAGCAGCCTTAGCATCTCCTGCCCGTCTCTGGGGTCCGCGCTTTTAGCCGCAGCTCGCGCCCGTCTCTGGAGCTCCTTTAAGCAGCGCTCTCAATCCCCTCTCCTCGCGCACCGGGAAACAAAGAGGCAAGAAAAAGTCTCTTGCCTCTTCGGCAGCTCCAGACTTTTCCCCGGACTCCCTCCCGGCTAGCCGTGGCGCACTAACCCCCTGCACGCTGTGTTCACGCCGCCAACCCCAGTCCTCTCCCTGCGCTCCGACCGAAGCCCCGAGCCTCAGCTCCAGCCCCACCAGCCCGGGGGGGTGAGCAGATAAGCCTCTCGGGCTGGTGAGTGCCGGTCGGCACTGATCCTCTGTGCGGGAATCTCTCCGCTTTGCCCTCCGCACCCTTGTGGCTGCGCTCTGCTCCGCGTTTCCGAAGCTTCCCCCTCCGCCACCCGCAGTCTCCGCCCTGCTCCTCCCTGCACCTCCGTGGTGCCGGTCCCGTCCCTATTCTTTTGTCTCTGTTTATTCTTTTTTCTCTTGCCCTACCCAGGTACGTGGGGAGTTTCTTGCCCTTTGGGAGGGCTGAGGTCTTCTGCCAGCATTCAGTAGGTGTTCTGTAGGAGTTGTTCCACGTGTAGATGTATTTCTGGTGTATCTGTGGGGAGGAAGGTGATCTCCGCGTCTTACTCTTCCGCCATCTTCCCCGCCGTCTCCAAAGTATCTGTTTTTAATTCATTTTTTATTGCGTAAAATATACATGCAGTTTATCATTTTAACGCTTTTTAAGCATATAGTTCAGTGGCATTAAGTACATTCATGTTGTTGTGCAGCCATCTCCACCATCCATCTCCAGAACTTTTCCATCTTCCCAAACTGAAACTGTCCCCATTAAACACCAGCTCCCCACTCCCCTCTCCAAGCCCCTGGCACCCGTCAGACTATTTATCTAAGTATAGGTTTTGAATATTACAGTAATAGGACTGTGCCCTATCCATTATTCTGGTATCTCCATTCTTTTCACTTCTGCTAGGGATCTTTCCATATCAATGCCAGAGTAGTGCCTGGTGTGTAATAGACACTTGGTAACTGTTTACAGAATGAGTGACTATCAGTCCTTTCATGCATCAGTCCTGAAATCAAGCACCACCTGCATGTGCCATACTTGGTTCACCCCTCCCTGCTGGTGGAAATGCAAGCCGCTCCTGGGGTTTTACTGTTATAGCAGTGCTGCTTTAAGCTTTCTGTACTCACTGAGGTGAGTATATCCACAGGATAAATCCCTGACCGTGGAATTGATTTTTAAATTTCAGATTTAAAATTTTTTTTAACTTATTTTACTGCTAAATTAGTGCCTAGAACGATTATAGCAGTTTGGGGGGTTTGTTTTCGTTTTGTTTGTCTCTGGTGAGTGAGTGTAACTGTCTTCACGCCCTGCCATCACTGGCTGGCTGTCATCCACCTTAATTCTGTGAGTCTGTTAGATGGGAAAAGATGGTATCTGGTTTAACCTACATATTTTAATTATAGGTGTTAACTGAGTAACTTTTCACGGGTTTTGTGGCCTTTTTATTCCCCTGCTGTGAACCCCTTCCATAGCCTTTACTTTTCTCCTGGCTGGCTGGCTTTTCTCTCCTGTTTTGTGTTAGCTCTGTATCACCAGAGTTACCAACAGTTTCCTTTTTGTCTTTTAATCTGCCCCACTGGGAATTTATTTCATTCTGGGGAGCATATAGCTAGACACAACACAACCCACTAAATCACACATCTTTTTGCACTAGTTCAAGGGCCCCTTTATTATACACTCAATCCCAGCTGTACATGCTCTGTTAGTGCATGGTTGTCTGTTCGGTTCCATCGGTCTCGTAGGAGAGGTGATTTTTACATACTCAGGTATAACTTTTAATGATGCCTTGGAGTGTGTTTATTGATGTGGACAGATACTAGTATGTTAAATTTCTAAGCAGTATATAAAATATTTGAAACACTGTTCATAAGTAGTACTTAGAAGTCTGTGTATATGCCATCCCATTTTTGGTGTGTGTTTGTTTGTGCTCTTAATTCAAAACAAAGAGAAATCAGAAGTCTTGAATTGAATCCCTGTTGAATCATGCCGTCATTTACGTGGTAACAACAGACTTCAAGACATTGTTTAGATAACAGTAATTTTATCAAGTTAATGATCGTGCCAAGTTCACAGGTCCAACAAGAGTTTGGAAAGGAAAGGGGAACAAAAATCAACCCATGTTTGTTGAGCCTCTGTTATAATTCAGGGCGCTTTGGGATGTGAATTAGAAGCCTGTTTCTTATCCCGTGACCAGTCGCATTCGTGTGGTTGGCATCTGCCCGTGGACATTGCCACCAGGTCAGCCCTGCGGGGCACAGAGCAACTCTGAGCAAGAGGGTGAGGGCCCCAGGCCCCCAGGACAGCAGAGGTGGCACAGGGCAGGGTCCATAGAGTGCTTGGGGACTGAGTGGGGTCTTGGGGAACCACGGTCATTTGGAGATGTGACGGGGGCGAGGGCAGTCTGGGGCCAAAGACGCACAGGCTGTGGAGGCGGGTGAAGCCTGCGCAGGTAGCAGTGATTGGCCCAACCGCACACTGAATGAAGGGTCCGTGGAGGAAGGGGCAGAACCAGCACGGTGATGGGGACAGGTCTGGGAGAGGCTGAACCGTGGCAGTACAAGTACATTTCCACAGAAGAATATGGATACGGCAGCAACAGCACTCTGAGCGGGCACAGCTGATTAGAGGGCAGGAGAGGGTCATCTGGAAAGAGGCCTCAGCAGTCAGGTCTGGGCGATTGCCCTGCCTGGGAGGTCGACTGGGGAGACTCTGGCTTGATGTGCACTGGTAGACATTTGCAAATGCAGTTTTAGAGGATGCATTTCAAAGTCTGATTTCAAACATATAATATATCTTGAGTCCTTTATATAATTATCCCATTTCGTGGTTAATGAAGTGTTACTTCAGAAATAAGATTTTATTTTAAAATGTATGTTAGTCTGCTTTTGAGCAATTTATTTTCCCACAGCAGGAAATAATAGTTGCTAGTTTGTGTGCTAATTTGTTGACAAATACTTTACTGTGATCAAAGACTGATCAGTATTGTTTCCCACTGTTACCAAAATAAGGGGCACAAGTTTTTAAATACTCTTTTTAAAAAATTTACTTATTTATTTTTGGCTGCGTAGGGTCTTCGTTGCTGCGCGTGGGATTTCTCTAGTTGCGGCGAGCGGGGGCTGCTCTTCATTGTGGTGCATGGGCTTCTCATTGTGGTGGCTTCTCTTGTTGCGGAACACGGGCTCTAGGCATGTGGGATTCAGTAGCTGTGGCTCATGGGCTCAGTAGTTGTGGCTCAGGGACTCTAGAGCGCAGGCTCAGTAGTTGTGGCGCACCGGCTTAGTTGCTCCGCAGCACGTGGGATCTTCCCGGACCAGGGCTCAAACCCGTGTCCCCTGCATTGGCAGGCGGATTCCTAACCACTGTACCACTAGGGAAGCCCTTAAATACTCTTATAAATGACTAATCTTTCTCAAGTTCCTTCCTGATTTTGCCAGTCATGACTCAGACCAACCTATGATGATCTGTGCTTTGATCATTTTTGCTGGAGTATTAGCATTCCATCCCCAAAAGGCCACTTTGCTTGTTGGACACTGGTTGCCATACGGCTCTGTTGCTGTATCCCCCGCGGGCATCACAGGCACCTCCTCATGGGTCGCCCTGTGCAGAGCCTCAGCCAGGCGCCTTCAGAAACCAGACAAGGGAGGTGTGGGGCTGCAGGGAGGGTGTTGACTCAGCATGACTTGGTCTTGGGGTTTTCGTATAATTTATAGTACAAATTAGCAGGGCCATTGACTCCTTCAGGATGTGCACTGTGCAGTATGGCCACCAGCCACACGTGGCAATTTCAGCTTAACTCAATTAAAATTCAGGATTCAGGTCCTTGATCACACTGGCCACATCTCAAGCGCTCAGTAGCCGCACATGGCCGGTAGCTAACTGCAGTGGGGGGCAGCGCAGAAACAGTACGTTTCCATCACTGCAGCCAGGTCTAGATTACAGAGCTAGCTGGGTATTTAAATCTCCTTTCCAGTAGTTTAAAAGCCTGGATTGCTGCATCAGTCAGGGCCCTGATTACACATGCTAGAAAACCACCCGACTGCCCCCAAGTGACTTAAGCAAACCCAGTAACTCATTGGGTTCACTCTCTGAGTTGCGAGGGCGGCGCAGCTTGCTTGGGGTTCGCGTGTGTCTCGAGGGTTTCTCTGCAGGCTCAGCCTCCCAGGCGGGCTGAGCTCCTCAGCTCTGTTCCCTCCCGCCCCTGTCTCAGTGCCTCACTCCGCAGACCTGCCCCGCTCAGCCTGGCCTGGAATCTGTTGACCTGGGCCAGACTCGGGTCGTGTGCTTCTCGCTCAACTAGCATGGTGGCCGGGGAGGGCAGAATGTTCTGGTCTGCCTTCTTCAGCTGGAGATCTTCACCCAGAACTCACGCACTGAGGGGGCAGGAAGGGCCACTGGCCACATCAACGGTGTTTTTGCAAGTAGGGGAGAGGGTGCTGGGCTGCAGAGAGAGCAGGTGGCCACCGCGCTTTTCTGAACAGCCCAAGTGATGTTTTCCTGAAATAGTTCTGTGGCTCATGTCGTTAATATCCACGAACCACTCCCTCTGTGTTGTTGAGTCCGTGCCCCCTGCGCCAGCTGTGCACCCAGGAACGCCTTGGGTGTAGCTGAAGAGGCCAGAACACATGCCTGTCCTGACATGTCCCAGGTGCTGGCCGCTCCCTGAGACTGGACATAACGGAAGCCCTGCCTCTGAGCAGCCCTGTAGGCCCGGGCAGACCAGGCCCTTCGGCTTGTGTTTGGGTAGAGCTCCTGCATCCAGCTGTCCTGTCTGGCAGTGCGGGCGGCCTGGAAGTCTCTTCAGCCTCACCCTGCGTGAAGGGTGTGACCCGTGCCTGCTTCCCCCGGTGCAGTCACGAGAGCCGCCGCCCTGTGTGGGGGGACGCGTCGTGAGGTTGCTTGGTTTCAGAAGTGGTGCTGTGTTGGGGAGAGCGTACATCTCAGGACCCTGAGACATGCTGGCACAGACAGCCTGCCCCTGGGGTCACCATTGTTGGGGGGCTGTCCCTGGGCGTGTGGGATTGGTTATCCTTTTTTTTTCTTATTCTCAAGTCTAACTGCCGGGTTTTTTTAATATCCTCTTAGTACTTTTAGGCTGAAAAAAACAGTGAGGTCGTCACAATGCATCCTCTTAATTCAGCCCAGCCAAGGCCCCCCACTTCAGTTGCTGATTTTCACTTTAATGGTGAAGGGTAATCAGTCATTTTATTGGAATAAATAGACCCCATGACTTAATTACGAGTTATATTTTGAATATATTGATTCACTTATTCCCTCATCTCAAAATGAAATACTAAACTATAACCACGGTGGTGAAATAAGTATTCCTAATGACGGGCATTATTTAGGATAAAGGCAAAAGAAGCGGTAATAAAGTTCAGAGGTACAAATTATCGGGTTGGCAATAACGTATAAATAGGAATTCATCTACTAAGCCGGCACTCACCCTCTCCTGTTGTCCTGGACTGGCCGCCTGCAGTGCCTCGTCCACCTGGTTCTTATCCTTTGCAGACGTTCATCCCGGGGGGGCGTGTTTTCCCATCTCTCCCCCGTTTAGTGTGGCACTAATCATCACCAATTAGTGCCGTGGTTCTGTCCTCATGTGCAGGAAGGGAGAACCCTGAGGGAGAAAGCCAGCCATTCTGTGTTTCTCCTCACTCAACAAACCACTTAGATAAAGGATGGAAACCATGTCTCAGTTCTCCTAAAATAGACTCTCTCTGCTTCCCCGGGGAAAATCTCCGCAGCAGCCCTGACTGCCCTGTGGCTCCTGGGGCCGTGACCACTAACTCCCCGTTGCTGGAGGCCTCGTGCGCCGGCATGGAAGTGCTCACTGGCGGCTCCTACCCCTAATTCCGTTTCCTTGTTCGTGCAATGTATATTCCTAATTTAGAGTCCACAGCTACTGGGATTTTTTAAATGCACTAAAAGCTGGTTCTTCCAGCCGAGCGGCAGCAGGGTTCTCTACTAGGCAGCACGGCTGGCGGCACAGCCACCATTTCCCTTCCGCCAGCCTTTAAAGTTAGAAAGCTCACTACATTTTATTTATTTTAGTCTTAACATATCATTTTGTATATAAGTTTATGGAGTGCCAGAGTGGGAGTTAGGTGTTCTTAGAAGTAAAGGTTCTACATGTTAGAACCTATATGTTAGAATTGTTTAACAACAACCAATTATTTTAAAATGTAACCCGAAAAATATTATTGCACTAAAAGAATTCGAAGTGAGAAAGACCTTTTTGATAGGAAGAACTGCCTCATGATGAAATGGGTTCCCTGGAGACAGTTTAGGCAGAGCCTTAAAAATGAACTGGGCAGCGCTGACATGGAGGAGACGAGCGAAGCCCAGCCAGGAACGGCAGGCGGGCCGTGCGCCCCCTGTTCTGCGGTGGCCCCGGCTACAAAGAGCAGACTGCTTTGGGAACAGAGCGTACTGTTCTACTGTTCTTGAGCGATTCTCGGCACTGCTGCCTCTCAGCTCACGAGGAAGGGAAGGTGTGAGAGACAGTGTTGTGAGTGTAAACAGGCAGGCAGAGCACTGCCCTCGCGTCGCAGCCCTGACCCCTAACCCAGGGTGGCATCCTCGTGCGGACGCAGGAGCACCGCCAGGGCAAGAAGCGCAACTTTAGAAGAACCATTTGCACAAAGTGTTGTTTTCCCTCATCCAGTTGGCCTTGTCCAAATGGACCTGCGGAGAAGAGAGGGGGCCGGTCCTGCTGGAGCCCAGCACCCGGCAGCAGCCAGCACCCACGCGGCCCACGAGATGGGGCCAGGCCGCAGCCCCTGCCTGGGATTGTTTACCGTAAACCTTACAGCTGAATCCTCTGAGGCACAAAATGACACATTGCAGATTTCTCGGTATATCTCTGCATGTGGTATTTACTGGCTGTAGTTAAAATTCATGTAAAATGAATTGAGGAAATGACCTTTCTCAGGACAAGGGGAAGGGCTGCAGGTGGGTGGCCACAGCTGCAAATATAAAATACTGGTGGTGTTTTTTTTGGAGTTCTGGGTTTGTTGGGATTTTTCATTTTTTCATCTTACAACGTGATGTTGACAAATGTTAACGTCAATAAAAATAGGATGTCACCACATCATTCTTTCAAGCTGGTTTGTACTAACTCACTGCTGGGATGGACCATAGTGAGCCAGGAGTGTACCCTTCTGTTGGCCATGCAGGCGTCTTATCATTCTTGTCATCGCAGAGTGCAATGTGGTCCTCAGGTGTGCGTCTCCAACACTTTAGAATAAAGTCCTAGCAATGGGAGTGCTCTGGATGCCACAATGCTGAGGGTGGTGGCTCCTTGATGTGTGTGCTAGTGTCCCACTGTGAGAGTTTAGCAGGCAGCGTCCTGAAGGTCTGTGCACTCTTCTGTGTGTCTGTCATGCTTGGGTAAAGAGGTTTTGAAGGATGACTGATAACTTACTAAGTGCAGTACCGTGGTATGGTGCATTCACATGTGTGGAGCACGGCTGACTTGCACTGATGGGATTATCTTGTTTGTGATTCCCATTAGTGGCTTTACTTTTTTCTTTCAGTTTTACTGAGATATAATTGTGTCAACGGAAAAAAGTGCACAACATGAGAGTTGTGAGTTAAGTTTTATTTGGGGCAACATGAGGCTGATAGCCCAGGAGACAGCCTCTCAGGAGCGCCGAGGAACTGCCCCGCAGAGGTTGGGGGCTGGGGGTCAGTAGATAAGTGACTCTGGTGAGGGGGTGCGTGCAGTCGAGCACACATCTTGGCAGAAGGTGGCTGCTCGTCACGAGGAGCAGATGTCACCATTAATGATGTTAGTGCTTTTCTAGGCATGAGGAGATGCAAGAAATTAGGCTCATGAAATCTTCTGAAACTGTCTATCTGAAGGCCTGTTCTGCCAGTTTTTCCCAGAGCACCGAGGGCTTCCTACCTGATCTCCACCCAGAGCTCCTTTCAGGGGGTGTCAGAGGTCAGCGACGGCAGTGGCCAGTGTCTTCATCCTTGTAGAGCAGATGGCGAGTGACAGTTTTCTGGTTAGCGGTTGACACACAGCATTGTGTGTTCAAGGTACACAGCATGATCTCACTTACATATAAAACAAAATAACTACCACAGTAAGTTAGTAGGAGTTAGGAGTTAACATCCATCACCTAACACAGGAACAAAGAAGAAGGAAAGAAATGTATTTTCCTTGTGACAAAGTTTTTTAAAAATCAAAGAGGAACCTCTTTTGGTTCAGGCAGAGCAGAGGTTCATCAAAACGCGATACTAGAGGGATCTCCTTTTCGGCGGAAAGTCACAGTTATTTACGAAAGAGCAAGCAGGGCTCTTTTCCTAACACAGTGCCCTTCGTGCCGCGTTCCTTTCGTCAAATCCAGCTGCCACAGGCCAGCAGGCTTGGGAGGGAACCCTGCACGGGAAGGCTCAGCCGGGAGAGGTGGGCATTCAGCTCTTGACTTCGAAGGAGCCATCATTCTCCCTAAGATGCCAGGGCGGTATTTTTAGCACCACAGAGGGGGGCGTGGTCCGCTGTAAGAGGTGTGGGTTTGCTATTGGTGAGAGGGCCCCAAAGTCGGAAGCTTATAAACACACATTTTTAAATGTTGCATTTTCCCTAACATCCAGACGTTTGCTTCTGTTCCCAGGAAGCCAGTACTGTGTCGTGCCCTCTGCTGGCCGGAGGCAGACCTCTGCCCACTTTAGACATTAAGCCTCCGGAAGGGCGCTCAAGCAAAAGC
The DNA here is from genome assembly GCF_000442215.2 of Lipotes vexillifer. NCBI lineage: Eukaryota > Metazoa > Chordata > Mammalia > Artiodactyla > Lipotidae > Lipotes > Lipotes vexillifer. Next base: position 265,748 of record NW_006789763.1, read on the forward strand.
AAAGACCCGCCGAGAGAAGAAGAGAGAGAGAGGAAAAAGAAAAAGCACAAAAAGCGGTCTCGAACAAGATCACGCTCTCCCAAGTACCATTCGTCGTCCAAGTCCAGGTCTAGATCCCACTCGAAAGCAAAGCATTGTCTTCCCAGTGCCTATCGGACAGCACGGCGCTCGAGGTGGGTGTGCAGGACGCCCTCGCGGCCGTGCATCTGGTGTGGGTGCAGACCCCCGCACCTGCTCACCAGCAGAGCTGGGCGGAGCCTCCCTAGCCCAGCTCCCCGTAAGCACAGACCCGCACACCTGCGTGTGTTGATGAGAGATGCACCCTGCCAACCCAAATAAGATCTTTTCAAAATATTTTTTTAACCTGACTTTCTAAGGTTCGTCAGCTACTGCCAGGTTTTTTAAAAAATAGAGGTATTTACATTTTAACAGGTCTTAGAAGCAAGCCTAGCGTATCGGCTGAAATGTGTGGAAGATCCACAGGGTTGGGGGTCTTCTGCTTGGTGTGAACGAGTAGGCTTTCCCAGGCTAACTCCTTGTGAATGTGCAGATGGCAAAGCAGGAGGAATTTGTACTTTGGCTGTGTTCAGCTTCCCTGGCACAGCACCTACAAGTGCACATACAGGAGGGAGCAGCACAGTGGCACACATCTGTTTTCTCGATTAATTTGCTTCTCCAAACCTCTCACCCACAGTCACTGTTCAACCCAAAACCACCTTTACAAGGAGCCAGCTTTTGAGGAGGCAGCTTAACATTTCAGGCAACAGGAGTAATAAACATGAAAACCTGTAAGCATCTCAGAATTTGCTGCTTAGTAGAGCAGGTATTTTTCTTTTTTTAAAGCACCTGGCTTGCAGGAGGTTCAGGAAAGCAAACTTTTAATTTTAAAACTTACCTCATGCCTTCTGATGTATTACCGAGTGTTGATTGGGCCTCCCTCAGCTTCTCTTCAGCACAGCACGTGCGCTCATCTGGTTCTTCTGCAGCTGCTGGTAGTTCTTTCCTTTCCGTGGGAGAAATGCAGGTGCCCTGTACTTTTCATTTTTTCATGTTTTAAAAAAAAGTGTACTCGTATACACATCTGCCTGTCCTGAATATATCCTTGAACAACATGCTTTCCCTATTTTTACCCAGACCAGACCTTAAAGGCTTGACAAGTATTTGCACTTGTCTACAATGAAATTAGAATAAATTTGATCTTTGGCTCTCTGCATTTCTTTTTAATAAATGTATTTATTTATTTTTGGCTGCATTGGTCTTTGTTGCTGCACGCGGGCTTTCTCTAGTTGTGGTGAGCAGGGGCTACTCTTGGTTGAGGTGTGCGGGCTTCTCATTGCTGTGGCTTCTCTTGCTGTGGAGCACGGGCTCTAGGTGCACGGGCTTCAGCAGTTGTGGCGTGCAGGCTTCAGTAGTTGTGGCTCGCAGGCTCTAGAGCACAAGCTCAGTAGTTGTGGCGCACGGGCTTAGTTGCTCCGCGGCACGTGGGATCTTCCCGGACCGGGTCTCAAACCCGTGTCCCCTGCATTGGCAGGTGGATTCTTAACCACTGCGCCACCAGGGAAGTCCCGCTCTCTGCGTTTTTGCTAGTTCTTTAAACGTTCCATCACTCCTCCCTCTCTCTCTCCTTTCTTTCTCTCTCTCTCTCTCTCTCTCTCTCTCTCTCTCTCTCTCTCACACACACACACACACACACACACAGCTTGTTGTTGTTTAACTAAATGAACAACTTTGCTGACATATTTTTCAATTTTTGAAAGTCCCCAGAAACTTGTATGCATATATCAAAACTTTTTAAAGTTTCTTATTTGAAAAAATTTCTTATAACATTATATAGTGGAAATAAATAAATAGGCCTGTACAAGCCCTCTGAGTAATAACATACCCAGTAAAATTCTTCCTAGTTATCCTTTATTCCAGGGCTCAAAGAGAAGAGAGTATAATGCATTCATAAACCCCCATCTAGGGGATTGGTAACTCTCAGGGTTCCTTAGACCGTTTCCTAGTGTAAGAAATGAGTAGGTTTTCATGGTGAGTGCTCAGCACATACAGTAGGTGCCGGTGTCTAGTACTGAAGTGAGCCTGTCTGGTCAGATGTGATGGCCACAGACCTTTCCCCCAGGTTGGTCTGTTCAGAACTGGAAGTGTTCATGAAACACTTGGAATTTTAACTTTCTAGGATTTGTGTGATATTTATTGACTATCTATATATAATAGTAAGTCATTTTGTATGTTGTTTTAATACATTTAAAATATTTTTTATTTTAGAATAGATTTACATATTTTATATACAAGTATATCTTATATTGTTTTCATATATTCAGTGCTGACAACTGCAGGAAGCAAAATCCTAATCCTTAGTTTGTAATTTTCAGTTAAAAGAAAAAGTTAAGTTCAAAAAATTTTTAGTGTGAGTTCTGTGATGGCAAACCACTAATTTTACCTTAATTTGACCTATAGTTAAAATATTTGTAAAAAGAGCTGAGTATTTTCATAACTCCCAAACTTTTTTTTTAATCTCAGTAGTATCTGTGTGATACTTTTAGTTAATTTGAGTTAAATCAGCTGACTTAAGTTCACTAAATAAGTCAGATGTTTGATTTTGCAGTTTAGATAAAATATCAAGGCAGAGTGCAACTTTATTATAAAATATTTTAAAAATAATATTATAAAACCAAACCTTCAAAGTATTTGTCCAGGAGTATTTGCCTTGACAGCTTATATGTGGCAGTGACACTCCTTGAAATCAGACCACCTCTGAGCTCAGGGCCCAGAGGCGGGTTGCAGGTCTCTGATCGGAGGTACGGAGGAGAGACCAGCTGTCTCATGGTGGGTCTCTGGGCCCTGGGGACATAAGTCAGATAAGTCACCTTCACCAGGTAGAATCCTGCCTCAGCTCTTTTTCCTGAGAAGAGTGAGTTTTATTTGATAATACTGCCTTTTTTCTTAAGCTGGTTACAGACCTGCTTTCTTAATCCAGGCTCACACTAATAATTTCTAGGGATCCAACTGGATTTATAAAATAAACAGTTATAAAATGAGAGAGGTTGGTATTCTTGGTGATATGAATTGTTTGAAGTATAAAAAAAAGAAATTTAAATTTTAACCAAAATATTGAAGTTGCTAATGATACTGTCATAATTTTCTCTTTAACTATCTGTCTTTTCAGATAGACTAACCCATGACAGACATAATGTCTGCATAGGATATATGAGACTTGTTTCTTGGGCCTGACACAACTTAATCAATTGTTTTAAAAAGACTACCGCCAGCTCCAAGTAAAATGACTTTTGTTAATATTTCTTTCTACCTGTTGTAGGATATTACAGCTGAAATATATTTTCTCTTGTATATTAAATTACTGAAATCCTGTATAAAATGTAGAAGGTTAAGATTAAAAAGCTTTTATGTCATAAGTAATTTTTATGTTAATATGTTAATGCTCGTATGGTTGAAGTCCCATTAATCAAATATGTCTAAATTATAGATGACTCTGGCTCTCCAAAGGTGAATTTGTCATAGAAAAATCTTTAATTTTGGAAATCAGTCTTTTGCTTCTCAGAAAGCATAGCGATTACCGAAAGACAGTATTTGGTGTCTTTTAAATCAACATTGATTAAAGTATAAGACTTCTTTCTCTGTTGTTTTCTACTTTTATATCACATTAGGTTTTATACCTTAGTGGGATGAAGATGTACTCATGCAATTCACCGCCTAAAATTAAAATCCACTTGTAACAGTGTAGGTATTTTAAACCAAAGCTCAGTGAGACTAAAGCTTGAGATTCAGCTTATTTGTAAGGCTTTTGATGAGATCGCCTGCAGCGTCGTG
>NW_006789763.1:269657-276716 GCF_000442215.2 Lipotes vexillifer
GCGTCGTGTCGTTGGTTAGTTGGTGGGGGGTTGGTTTCGCTCGTTCTGAGGTTGGGGGGATTCTGGGTGGAACTCTGCAGCCCCGCGGTGTGAGGTGCTCTGTGTGGAGGAGGGTCAGGGGCCCCCCGTGTCGCTTCCAGAGGTCAGGCTCCCTCAGGGCTTTCACTCGGGGAGGGGTCTGGGAGCTGGGGGTTAATGTGGCTTTTGCAAGCGCTCTATTTAATGTTCAAAAAGAACTCAGGCGGGCAAAATTGGGGTCGTATATTAGTTTGAAATTTGTAATTCCTTACGTTTTCCCCCTGATAAACTGCGTAGCAAACCGGTGAGGGTGGTTGGTTTAATCTCCTGATCCAGGCCCTTAAAGGAGGATGGGGTGCTGGACGTTCCCCCAGGCGCCGGTTCACGCGCTGGTGTCCAGGAAGTGAGTCGTAACCCCAGGCAGAGCCGTGGCCGCCGTGTTGGTAACAGCGCTGCGGGGAGAATCTGTCCCCGCAGGAGGGGAGGAAGGGTTTGCGGATGCAGTCGGGTCCACAGCGCAAGCTTGAGAAGAGCTAAAACCTGGGAGCCTCTCGCTTGTTCAGCATGGTTGCTACCAGATCCTTGCTGCCGGGTCCCCAGCCTGGTTGGTACCGGATCCTTGGTACCAGATCCTTGCTGCTTGTTCAGTTCCGTGAGGACCTGTGAGTAGTAAAGTAACAGGAATGGAGGAAGTGGGTTCCTGAAATGGTTAAACACTGGTGGAAAGAAGCTATTTATAAATATCACTGTCATTCAGATGAGAAGTCTCCTTATGACTCTCTTTGAAAGCAAACCATTATGATCATTTAAGAAAAAAATCTGAGTTGCATTATGCTTGAAAATTTTTTAATTCAGACTATTCCATTTTCTTTATGAGAAGGCCTCCGGTCACGTTATACAGATGATTTACTTAGAAAATGGAATTCCTGTTTCTTGCACTGTGCCACGGTAGCAATATTCAGACCCTACTTAACAGAATAAAAGCATTGGAACTTCTTTAATTAAAATAAAACCTAAGTATCATCTGGTGTAGCTCATGGCCCTTCGTTCTGAGATGGGCTTTTTCCCAGGTAACTTGGAATCTACTGGTAAGAGGCACTTCACTTCAAAGAAAGCTAGTACCAGCGGCCACTGCAAAGTGGTATTGTATGTCATAGTTAGGGATTTGCAGACAGTAAAAACTCATTTGTTTTCCTGATTATTGAGTTGATTGTAGAAGTCTGTGTTTAAGCGTTCCGTAGGTGCTGTGGCTTTGATTGAGCAGAGCTTTTTTCGAGGCTCTAGCACCGCGCAGCCCAGCACATGTCATTCTAAATGTTAAGTGTGTGCCTCCGTGCCACAGACCCACGGCCTCCCAGGGATGCTGAGCTCAGAGCCTTGTCAGGGCAGCTCGGTAAGTGGCGGCAGCACAGCAAGGCACTTATCGGGCAGCCTCAACCACGAACAGATTTGACTCCTGGAGCTCTTTTGAGGGAAAGCCTGGTAAAATGTCAAGGTGTCTGACTGACCTCACCTTTGTAATCGTTACTTAAATCTTAGGAAAGCTCTGGAAACAAAAATCACAACCATTGTATAAGCTGAAAAGCAGTTGTGTCAGAGGAGCCCCAGAGCCAAGGCGCGTTTCTCCCGGAGCAGGTCATTCCGTGGCTGCGGTGTTTTTCAGGAGTGACTCAGCGTTCCCCCTGTGACACAGAGGGTGGAATGTGATTACAAGCTGATCTTTGCAACAACAGTGTGCGTTGTTGGGGGTTTTACTGTGACTAAAATGATTCCGTGTAGGACTTCTTTAGATGACAAAATCAAAACATCTCTTCTGTATATCGTTTTTTGAGTGGGTTGTCATAGAAACAGAATGGAAAGAAATTCCCCCCCCCCCCAGCAGATTTCTGCTTATTTCAGGTCTTCCCCAAAGCAGTAATTTCACTGAATGGACAAAAAACTAAAATAAGAGTCCTAAACCCATTGTTAAAGGGCCGTCCGTCAGGAACTTGACCCCTTGGGTGAGGGTCTCGAGTTGGAGTTCTGCGTGCTGGTGTGTGGGGCACGGTTGCCCTGTGTGGGTCACGGCACTGCACGAATAGAATAGTCCTCTTCCAGGCACAGGAAAGGGAAGAAAAAATATTAGACATCTCATAAACAAATGATTTAGCCAGAACTTTCATGGGAATGGCATGGTCTGAATTGGATTGAAGGTTCAGGCTCCCTGCCAGCGGGCCTGCAGCCTGTTCGTCATGCTGAGAGGCCATGAGTGCAAACAAGAGAGATTTCCAGGGGGTCCTCGAACTTCATCACGTTTCAGTGTCTTCCTGTTGCCAGTGTCAGAACAAGTAGAAACAACTCACTTGGACCTCGTTGCCTTTGTTTACCTAATTTTGACAGCAGTACCAGTGAGCTGAACGCACTTTAGGGAGACCAGATGGGCAGAGGCAAGAGAAAGGAAGAGCAGCAGTGGGCCTGCGTCCGCCAGGAACTGCAGGGACCCAGTGGGTGGGAGCTGGCTCCTGCTGACTGTCTGCACCAGCAGCCCATGGCTCCAGCCTCAGCATGAGTTGTGCCCCACTTAGAAGCTTAGCATTGGTGTGATGAGCGTTCTGCCTCTGAGCCTGGATCCAGTTCCGGGTCAGCAGAGTAGGGAGGCTGGCGGCGGGCCTTGAAAGGACAGGCAGGGACCCACCACGCCTCGCAGGCTCAGGCCAGGGCTGGCCTCTGTCTCAGCAGTGGAGGTGCTCCCCTGCCCACCCCACATAGGACTGAAATGCCTGCTTTCTTCTGCCAGGTCCCGGTCCCGGTCCCCTCGGAGACGAGCGCACTCCCCCGAGAGACGGCGGGAGGACAGGAGTGTCCCCACTGCCTACCGAATGAGTAACAGCCCTGGAGTCAGGAGGAAGCGGACCCGGTCCAGGTAGGCGGCGGAGCTTTCGCAGACACGGGACCTGTGCTGGAAGGTGGGGCTCCCACATCTCCGGCACAGAGCTGTCCGGAACCGGGGAGCAGCTGCTTTGGCCGATCCCGAGTCATCCTGGCAGCGTTTTCACTGCTCTGGAACTCAGAAGCAGAGGGCGCTTGCCTGTGCTGGAACACGTCTGTCTTTGCAGCTGGTTGGCCCTGCTGGGAGCTCTTGGGGTCACATTTCCCCCAAGTCTAGCTGCCTCTAGACCCCCACACGCAGCTCCTTACCCTTTACGTGTTGAGAAGGGAAAGGAGTGGAGGGGCGAGTGACAAGGAGAATCTGAAGTTCAGGTTTCAAGTGGATCCCTCCTGCTGCCCAGGTGGCCACGCCTCGGCTGCAGCTCCCAGGAGAGTGCCACAGGGTCCTCATGGGGTCTGAGAGCAGGGAGAGGGCCCATCCTCTGGCCCCTTGACCGCTAGGAGAGACCTGTCTAGTTGAGGAGAGTGAGGGAGGCTGGTTCCCATGTCGCCGTCACCCCCAGTCTGGGCCTTGGATGCTCAGCAAGCCAGGGCCCCTGCCCCCGCTCCCAGGAAGAGAGCTCCAGGGCTGACCTCTGCCACCAGAGGCCCTGGCATCACCACTGACTTGAGGAGACACAGGAAGCCAGGAGCATGCCCGGTGGACCAGTGGGCATTTCCCTCTCGGCTGAGGGATGCCATCTGGGGATCGTCCCGTCCAGCGTGGGTGATGCCACCTGAATGCTTTATGTCACTTGGCTTCTGTATTTCCATTCTCTCTGAAAATGAGGGCTTCCCATTTTTTGTGTCCCTGCACTGGAGTTAAGGCAGGCCCCGGCTCTGGTAGGTAGACAAGGAGCATTGCTGGCCTGGTGACCAAGGCACCCAGAAAAGGGCAAGACGCCATTGTTGCCCATCGTAGTCTCAGACTTCATGATGCCATGCTGCTGAGTGTCAGGACATCCGGGATTCCAGAACCTTCCAGAGTCTTCCAGAGGACAAATCTGCATTTCAGGTGTCCACCATTCTTGGACAAATGAACCCAGCCATCACCCAAACCTGCCTCAGAGACGCCCCTCCATCAGCAAACATCCTCAACAGGAGCAGTTCTTTTTTTTTTTTTTTTTTTAAACATCTTTATTGGAGTGTAGTTGCTTTACAATGTTGTGTTAGTTTCTGCTGTATAGCAAAGTGAATCAGCTACATGTATACATGCAGGAGCAGTTCTGAAAGGCATTTCTAACTGAAAAATGTTCCTGCAGTCTGGCTAGTTATGCAATAGTTCTATTAAATGATAAAATGTCATCTCTTTTTCTTAAAACAGAAAAATCAGGAAAGGAGCTGTAAAACTGACATATTTCAGTGAAGGCTTCATGTACAGACTCACTCCGTCTGTTTATAAATTTCATTTTGTGCCTTGGAACTCCCACACTAAGCATACGTGACTGTTGCAGGATAAAATGATGAAAATTGAAGTCCATTTTAAATTTTATTCCTTATGCAAGTAATTGACGTTTGAAATTTATCATCACCCTTGGTATATGTAAAGGGCATGGTCTAAAATTAATTCCTTGTAGCCGAAGATCTCTTCTAACAGAAGAGTTCTTGCTTTGCCCTCAAATTAACCTTTGCATTAAAAGAGCTATCACTAGAGAAAATGGTGATTATATTAGGATTCATCAGAGCTTGTGCTATCATCAGAACTTTAGTGAGTCAGATAAAAGAAGTTAAGATTCAACTTACTGCAGGGCCTAGCTACCCTGCCCTGATAGATGGGATCAAGCCTGTGACCTGACTCAGGGGTCGTGGACAGTGGTGGACTCAGGAGGAACCCAGTAGAGGTGAACACGTGCACCATTACTGGTCGATTTCCTGGGCTTGATTGTAAACCCAGAGTTTCTGTAGGCCAAGAATATGTTCTGTTAGCAGGCGAGTTGTGTTAACCCAGCAGTCAGGCTGTCCCCTCCGTCCTTCTACTCAGAGTAGCTTCGGGGTCTCTGCTTCAGTGTGGCAGCAGGTGACTAACTCGGCCACCAAGTCAGGGTCACTTTAATCCCGTCAGGTCACCCCAACTGAGGGGAAAGTGCCTCCTGCCAGATTTGAAGGATTATTTCTACAAGCTGATCACTGAGTGCTTCTTTCACTGACTTTTTTTTTTCTATTTTCTTTTTTTTTTTAACTTATTTTTTTTTAATTAATTAATTTATTATTTTTGGCTGCGTTGGTTCTTCATTGCTGCGCACGGGCTTTTCTCTAGTTGCGGCGAGCGGGGGCTGCTCTTCGTTGCAGTGTGTGGGCTTCTCACTGCGGTGGCCTCTCTTGTTGCGGAGCACAGGCTCTAGAGTGCAGGCTCGGTAGCTGTGGTGCGCAGGCTCAGTAGTTGGGGCACACGGGCTTAGTTGCTCCACAGCATGTGGGATCTTCCTGGACCAGGGCTCAAACCCACGTCCCCTGCATTGGCAGGCGGATTCTTAACCACTGCGCCACTAGGGAGGTCCCTGGCTTCTATTTTTGGAAAACAATTTTAACTTACTAGAAAGTTTTTAACTTCCTACTTAAAACACCCACCTGCATGTAACGTGTAGCTTGATTCAGTGCTAATGTTTTGCCACATTTGCTTTCCTTTCTCTCTCTTCCTCTTCCTCCCTCCCTCATGCCTTCCTGTGAGTGTGTATTTCATGACTTTGACAAGCCCAGGTCACCTGTATCATTGAAGGTCCCACACTCTGGCTTTGTCTGACTGTGTCCTTTTGGCTGTGTTCATGTTAAGTATTTTTAGCAAGAATACTCTATAGTGATGTTGTGTAACTTCCCATTGCATCACACCAGCAGGCACACAAGTGTCCCTCTGTCCCATTGCCAGTGACACTGAGTTTGATCACTTGGTTAAGGTTGTGTCTGCTATGTAATCATACCTTTTCCTCTTTGAACTAACAAGTCATCTGTGGGGTGGCACTGGAACAATGTGAGTGTCCTGTGGCCAGCAGCTTTCTCGTCATTTCTTCTCTAAACACCCCCCCTTTGTTTTAGTATCACTGTGGACTTTGGGTTTGGGGATTTGTCTTTTATTTGTTGTGCAACAATCCGTTGCCATTATATTCTATTTGATGGTAACATTGTCTCACATTTGGCCCCATTGTTCTTTGAGTACTTTGTCACTTTTGGCCCAAGATATTCCAGGCTTAGCTGGTGCTTTCCCTGCCCCAGACCTGGGGTCAGCTGTTTCTCCTAGGAATCCTGGTTCCTTTTAGTGTTTGGAGATCCAGATCTGGGCAGAGTGAATATTTTTAAAAGTAAAATTCATGAAAATGTTTAGCCAAATCATATTACAGTACACTCCAACATAAAGTCCCAGTTACTTTATGACAGTAAATAGTATGTGATTGGTTAGGGTGGGGGGCAGGGTTTAGCACTGAATCCCTACAGCTCACCGTTCACTGAGCACATCAGCAAACACTTGTTGAGTGAGTGAATGGGAATATGCTACTGTTCTGTGGTTCTTGTATCATACATGAAGTGTTATTAATTCAGTGTAGATTATGACAGTTGAAAGATGCATATCATAATTCCCTAGAGCAACCACTAAAAATAAAAAGGTTAAAAATCCAATAGAGACTGTTAAAGAGAACCATAAAAATGCTTTATTAATGCAAAAGAAAGCAGGAAAGTGGGGAAGAGGAGGAAAAAGAACAAATGGACAGCTAGAAAAGAAGATTGTTAACACCATCCATACAAATAATTACATTAAAAGTAAGCAGACTAAAAACTCTAGTTAAAAGGCAGAGATTTTAGACTGCATTAAAAAGCAAAACTTAATACTAAGCTGCTTATAAGAGATACTTTAAATATACAAGTAGGTTAAGATCTAAAAGGTACACCATACAGTGCTAATAAGAAGAAAGGTGGGGCTTCCCTGGTGGCACAGTGGTTGAGAGTCCGCCTGCCCATGCAGGGGACACGGGTTCGTGCCCCGGTCCGGGAAGATCCCACATGCCACGGAGCGCCTAGGTCCGTGAGCCATGGCTGCTGAGCCTGCGCGTCCGGAGCCTTTGCTCCGCAATGGGAGAGGCCACAACAGTGAGAGGCCCGCGTACCGCTAAAAAAAAAAAAAAAAAAAAAAAAAACAAAAAAAAA
>NW_006789763.1:276780-282863 GCF_000442215.2 Lipotes vexillifer
GAAGAGCCCCGCACCCGAAAAAAAAAAAAAAAAAAAAAAAAAAAAGAAGAAAGGTGTGGTGTGGCTATTAACAGGAGACCATGCAGACTTGAAAAAGTGGTGCTAGAGATAAAGAAGGCAGTTCCATAATGATGAAGGGGCCAGCTCTTCATGAGGACATAATGTTTTAAATGCGTGCATTGAATAAAAGAGCTTTAAAATACTTGAAACAAAACTGACAGAACTAAAGGGAAAGGCAGGCAGTAGAACACTACAGATGCAGCAAATATGAACAGCACTGTTGACCAGCTAAACACTACCACCTGCAGTGAAGCGTGCACACTCTCGTGACATGCACGTGGGTCAGTCACCAGGCTAAATCATTCCCTGTAACACTGAGTTAGTCCCAGCACATTCCAAAAGACTCAGATGATACAGAGTATGCCTTCTTACCACATAAAAATCTGTAGAAAGGTATCTGGAAAGTCCCCAAATACTTGGAAGTTAACACATTTTCAATTACCCATGGGTCAAAGAAGAAATCACAGGAGAAAGTAGAAAATATGTTGAAATGAATGATAATGAAAATGTAACATACTCCTTCTGCAGCTGTACTCAGAAGGAAGTTAGTAGCTTTAAGTGTTTATATTAGAAAAAAAAAGAAAGGTCTAAAAACCAATCTTCTGTCTTAAGCTAGAAAAAGGAGAACAAATTAATCTCAAAGTAAATAGAGGCAAGGAAATAATAAAAGTAAGATCAGAAATCAACAAAATAGAAAACAGACTCACAGAGGAAAACAGTAAAACCAAACGATGGTTCTTTGAAAATGATTTTAAAAAATGATAAATCTTTTTTTAGATTGATCAAGAATGAAAGACCCTGTAGACATTAAAAGGATAATAAGGAAATAAATCTCATTCCGGTTAATTTAACAGCATAGGTGAAATGGACAAATTCCTTGAAAGAAACAAACTACCAAATGGACAGCAGAAGAAATGGAAAATCTAAGTAGCTCCACATCTGCTAAATAAACTGAATTTATAATTTAAAACCTTTCCACAAAACTCCAGGCCCAGATGACTTTTATCAGTAGAGTCTAACAAACATTCAAGAAAAAGGGGATAACCAATTTTATAGACACTTCAGAGGAAACAGAAGAGAGAACACTTCCCAGTTCACCTCATGAGACCATCCTAAAGCAGATGGACAGTGTGTGCACATCTGTGTGGTGTGGAGTGTGGTGTGTTTTGTTGGGGGGGGGTGGATGTGTGTGCACACGCATGTGTTTATTCATAAACTAATACTCTCAGGAAAATAAGTGCAAAAATCCTTAACAAAGTATTAGCTGATTTGAGTCTAGCAATTAACTAAAAGTAAAATACATCAGCACCAAATGGGGTTTGTCTCAGAAATGCAAGGTTCTTTAACATTCAAAAACCAGTCGTTGTAATTCACAGTATTGACAGAATAAGTGAAGAAAATCATATGACATCTCAATAGATGCAGAAAAAATATGTGACACAATTCATCACCCATTCATTAAAAAGAGAAAAGCGGGGCTTCCCCGGTGGCGCAGCGGTTGGGAGTCCGCCTGCCGATGCAGGAGACACGGGTTCATGACTCGGTCCGTGAAGATCCCACATGCCGTGGAGTGGCTGGGCCCGTGAGCCATGGCTGCTGAGCCTGTGTGTCTGGAGCCTGTGCCGTGCAGTGGGAGAGGCCACAACTGAGAGGCCCGCGTACCACCACAAAAAAAAAAAAAAAGAGAGAGAAAAGTGGGGGAAAAAAAACTTGGCAAAGCAGGAATAGAAGGAAATTTTCTCCATCTGGTAAAGGGCATTTTTATTTTTTTTTCTGGCCACACCCTGTGGCTTGTGGGATCTTAGTTCCCCAACCAGGGATTGAACCCGGGCCCTCAGCAGTGGAAGCGTGGAGTCCGAATCACTGGACCGCCAGGGAATTCCCAAAGGACATCTTTGCAAAACCTACAGCTAGCATCACACCTGCTGGTGTCTTCCCCCTGAGACCAGAGACAAGGCCAAGGTGTCTACTCTGTAATAGAATTCATAGCCTCGACAGTAAGGCAAGAAAAAAGAAACAGAAGGCCTAAAGATTGCAAAGGAGAGCGTAAAACTGTGTCTTCTTATTAAGGAACCTCTAAGTTTATTTCTAGGCTATTTACTAGCCTAGAACAACTGACAAGTGAAGTGAAAAACAATACCAATTGGGACAGTATCAAAAAAACAAACTACTTATGGATAAATGTAAGGAAATGTGTGTAAGATCTCTCTACACTGAAAATCACAGAACATTTCAGAGAAAATGTCTAGGAAAAACTTAAGTAAATGGAGAGAAAGTCCATATTCATGGATTGGAAGGCTCAGTATTGTTCAGATGGCTTTTCTCCACAGAAGGATCTGTAGGTCCAATACAAGCCCAATCAGAACTGCCCTAGGCTTCTTGTAGATGCTGGCACGCTGACTAGCAGTCAGAACAACCTTGAAAACTAAGTTGGAGACTCTTACTACCAATTCAGGACTTTCCTAGAGAGCTACAGGAATCAGACGGCGTGCGCTGCACACCTTAAAAAGGTGAGGAGCCGAAACAGTGCAGGGAGGAAAAGTCGTTTTTCAGCAGAACTTGATTGAACATCTGGACGTCAGAATGGAAGAAAAGTGACCTGTACCCCAAATACCAAGCTTAACTCAAGATGGATCACAGACCTAAACGTGAAAACTAGAACCATTCTGTTGTTGAAGAAAACAAGGAGAATACATTTATGAGGTGGCAGAGATTCCTGAGGATGTAGAAAATGCCACCATAAGAGAAAAAAAATTATAAATTTGACTTCATTGAAATTAAAAACTTCATTCAAAAGGGACAGTTAAGAAAGTGCATCCGCAGGCCCCAGATGGGGAGAGAGATTTGCAGTGTGTATCTTTGACAAAGGCCTATGTCAGTTCCAAAAAGGCAACCCAATTAGAAAAGGGGCAGAGGGCTTGAAAGACATTTCATAACAGAAAGTGTGTCAGGTCCGTCTCTCCATCGGCCTGGAAGGCTGTTGTCACTGAGCTGTGAAGGAGAGGAGCTTCCCGTCCCGCAAGGAGGCCTCAGCGGGGCAGCCTCCTGGCCAAGGGCCTGCACTTTCCTACTGCTGGAGTGTTTGTTGTGTCCCCGGGTGTTGCAGCTGTCTGTAAGCTTGCTGTGGCTGAACCAGGAAAGAAGGCACGTGCAGATGTCTACAGAAGTTATGGTTCCATAAAAGATTTTGAGGAGATGCGGAAGGCTGGTATCTCTTAGAGTGCAGAGCGATTCTGGAATGGAAAGAATTTCTTTGGGTTCAGTTCCACAGGAGTTTGTCACATGCTTGTGTTTCGAAACTATGAACTATGCGTATCTGGGCCAAGGAATAGTTTCTCTTGATAAATAAACCACACATACCTTGGTGGAAAAACAGAATATATTTAAATAGCCAGTGAAGGTAGCATATGAAAAGGTGCTCAGCTTCCTTAGTTACCTGTCAGGGAAATGCAGGTAAAAACCACAGCGAGGCGCTCTTTACACTGACAAGAATGGCTGGAAACAAGAAGACGGACGTTACTAAGTGTTGAAACACTTGGGAAACAGTTTGGCGGTTTCCTACAGAGTTAAACATACACTGCTCCATGGCCTGACCGTGCCAGTCCCAGGTGTTTACTCGCCATAAACATTTGACCACAGACGCAACTTGATTTGTAATTGCTAAAAACCGGAAACAACCGAAATGTCTGTTAACAGGAGAAAGCCTCAACCAATGATGGCAGATTCATACAGTGTAACGCTACCCAGCAGCGAAAAGAAACCCACCTCATGAAGAATCTCAGAAACATCCTGCTTGAGCGAAGGAAGCCAGTCACAAAGGACTAATACTGTGTGATCCGATTTCTCTGAAGTTTCCCTTTATGTGATAGAAGTCAGAGCAGTGGGTATCTGTGCTGGTGGGGCAGGGGATGCAGATGCCTGAGAGCATCAGTGGAAGAACCTTCTGGATGGTAGAATGTTCCTGGTCGTGACGGGTCTGGGGTTTCACCATGTCTGCCAAAACTCATCAAATAGCACTTCAGACCTTTGCATTTCGCTGGATATAAAGCACACCTCAATTTAAAAAACAAAAAGATTAGTTAATTCCTTAAGTGAACGCTCAGAAAGTTTTGTCATGAGATCAAGTTGTAGTGAAATTGAACGTGATTTACAGTTCAGGATTGCTCACCTACCTTTAATTAACTCATGTAGGTAGCCATAGGAACTTAGCCGGATTTGGGGCTGCAATCATTTGGGACGTATGTCACGTGCTACTAAGTATTTTATTTATTGTTTTATTTGCTGCTTCCTTTGAAATCCCAGCCATGCGACAAAAAGTCACAAAACGTCTGCAGTATAGGTAGTAGGCCTGTGGTGTGCACATCCCACTTCTGTGTGCACAGCACAGGGAACAGCCTCTTCTCTTGCTCGTGTCCTGCACGTAGGCCAGCACACCAGGGACACTTCCCACAGCTGAACTGAAGTTGCCCAGCTGCCACCACCCAGGGCCAGGGCCTTGTTGTTGAGACAGAGCCAGAAAGCCGCACCCTGCCCGGCGGGAGGGTCAGCCTGCTTCGCTGGCCAGCAGCCTCCTGCACCAGGGGTCCGCGGGAGCCACCCCAGGGAGGTTCCCCGACGAGTGACAGGCGGGCTGGCAGGTGCACTGGTCTCGGGGTGGGTGGGCGTGTAGACAGACCCCGGGGTGTCTCCAGGTTGGGAAGGGCCTGTGAGCCACCTGAGTCCCGAGGAACCAGGAGGAGTGTGAGCTGTGCAGGCGGTGACCCAGGACGTCCGTATTTAGAGCAGTGACGGCACACGGGGAAGTGACAGCACCAGGAGCCCGTCGCCCACCCTCCGGCTGCGCTCTGAGGACGAGGGCACGGGCATCGGGCGATGTCTCCCGAGGTCCAGTTCCCGTCCTGTCACCCAGCTGCCCACGGCCAGGATCCACCCTCTAGTGCTTTGCAGCAAGTCACAGCCCGGGAGGAAGCGGGGAGCAACAGAAACTGAGACGGGGGCTGATGAAACCAGCGGTGACCTGTGCCTGCAGAGACTCTCCAGGAGACGGTCCCAGCAGGAGGGCGGCCTGCAGCCCAGGCGCCCGGCGGGTTCTGAAGGGCGGGCAACCGTGGTCTCAGGAGAAGTGGGCAGGGGCTGCACCGCAGTGCTTCCACCACCTACGCATTCCCTCTTCCTTGCTGTGTTTCAGGGCCGTGGGGAGGGGGGGTCACAGGGCAGGGCGTGGAGTAGAGTGACAGCTGCCTCTGGGCGGGAGGCGCTGGGCCCAGGCAGAGTGTAGGCTGGGGGGGCTGGAAGGGGGAGGGGCTGGGGGGCGTTTCTGACGTGGAGTCACGGGTCTTGGCGACGCGGAGGACACGGGCAGTGAGGTGCGGCCGCGAGGGCCGTGGGAGAGCAGGTGGCCCCCGGGGGCCGTCAGCCTCAGGCCAGGAGGACACGCCGACGTCTGTGCTCACAGAGCTCGGTTTTGATGATTTTCCACTTCTGGTTGGAAATTCCCATTAAGTCAGCGTAAATGAACAAGCAGTACAAACAGCGCTTGGTTACTTACCTTGGGTTGTTTTAAATGCGGATGCAGTGCTGATGGTGCTTTGAAGCCACAGGCACCCGACTGCAGGGCTGCTGGCGAGAAGGTGGTCCACGTCCTGCTTCCGCACGACTTGTATTTTGTCGTGTCCACCATCCGTCTCAAGTTAATTAAATGTGTATGGTTTTAAAAAGGAGTCAATGTGTGCAGGAGGGGGGTGGGACTGCCGGGTTGTCCCATGGAGAGCACCCGGAGCCCCCTCAGAGCCCGCGCTGTGCCTTTGTCTAAAACCGCCTTCCTTCCAGAAGCCCCCATGAGAAGAAGAAAAAGCGGCGCTCGCGGTCGCGGACCAAGTCCAAGGCCGGCTCCCAGCCAGCCTCCCCGGGCAAGCCGGCCGCGCGCCGGCACTCGGCCAGCATCTCTCCTGTGGAGAGTCGGGGCTCCAGCCAGGAGCGCTCCAGGTACCCCCGCCCTGACCTCTGGGCCCCGGGCGGGGGGG
>NW_006789763.1:282873-295505 GCF_000442215.2 Lipotes vexillifer
GGGCCCCGCACCCCACATCCCCCTCCAGGCGTCACTCGGGCTCCAG
Source organism: Lipotes vexillifer (assembly GCF_000442215.2). Taxonomy (NCBI): domain Eukaryota; kingdom Metazoa; phylum Chordata; class Mammalia; order Artiodactyla; family Lipotidae; genus Lipotes; species Lipotes vexillifer. The sequence goes on from NW_006789763.1 coordinate 282,920, forward strand.
ATTAGTAGAGAGCGCACACGGAGGGGTGGGTCCAGAAGCCGCCCCCGGCGCCCCGGGCCGCCCACCCCGCGCTCAGGCAGGGGGAACCCTGCGAGTGGGTGTGGGGCGGCTGCATAGTGTGCCAGCGGCCGGTCCCCAAACCAGTGTCTCTCCAGGCTCCCCGCCGATAGTGCCTTGTGCTCACGTGGGCCGTGTGGGGTGGGAGCTGGGGAGCCCGGTGTGACCGAAGGAGTGGGTCGGGCACTGGACTCCGCAGTGACAGGGGTCCAGGACCCCCACCCACCCATCGCTCCCTCTCAGCCCGAGCGGGCAGGGGTCAACCCGTCACTTACTGACCGCGCAGGCTGTGGGGATGTCGGCGTCCACGCTGATCGTCCCGCAGTCTCCCCGTGCCAGCGCAGGTGACCCCCGTCGCCTGGCTTCCCGTGGTTGTCGGGGGACATTTGCCAGACCTAGTCCTGTTTTGAAAAGCCGCTCGCCCACACCCACCCCCCCAGAGCCTGGGCGGGGGTCGGGGGCAGGGGATCAGGTCCTCCATCGCGCCTGTAGACCCTCTGCTTCTGCAAGTGTGCGTTACGGTGCTCCGATGCTGGTGGGCGAGTAGCAGAGGCCACAGCTCACTTGAGGTGAGTCAGAATCTAAGGTGCGGCTTCTTCAAAAGTAAAACGTGACTCAGCACAGGCCCCGACCACCACTTGTGTGTCGTGTCCACGGCCCCGAAAGTCCTCACGATGCACCAGAGGCGCCCACTTGGGTTGTGGTCAGACTCTGGGAGTGTGGCGCCAGCTTTCTGTGCTTTTGTCCTTTTCTTCATCTCTTTTTTTTTTTTTTTTTTTTTTTTATCTTTGAGTAATGTTGCATTTTATGAAATATTTCAAACGTGTTACATAAAATAAAAAGTGAAATACATATATTTATAATGTTGATTTCTTTTTTAAGGATACTGGAAACAGGTAAAACAAAATGGCTTCTTAAAGTATTTTTTAAGCCTCTGACCTCTCTGTTTACTTGCGTTAGGGGAGTTTCTCAGGAAAAAGACGGTCAGATCTCCTCAGCAATTGTTTCTTCCGTGCAGAGCAAAATCACTCAGGTAAGGCGGGAGCATCTCTTTCTTCCCATCTTCTTCTAAGGGGGCTGGTTTCCACTCCCTGTCCCCTCATCTTGTGGGTCCTGACGGGGGTCCCGGCTGGTCCCCTGGAGGCGGTGGTGTCGGCGTTGCCCGGGGCAGCTGGTCCCTGGGCCCCCCTTTCCGGTCAGCCCCGTCTCCTCCTTCCCAGCCAGGCCTGAGCGTCTCCTCCTGGGCCCTGAGCCTGCCTGGGTGTGTCCCCAGCCACCCAGCGCGTTGCCCCCCGTCTCCTCGGTCTCTTCACCCGTTAACACGTTCGCAAGCTGCTTCCCTGTGTGGAGCGCCCCCCTTCCCGAGCCTCAACGGGAGCCCGCAGGGATGCCCTGTCTCTTCTCGCATAGGACCTCATGGCCAAAGTAAGAGCGATGCTCGCAGCTTCCAAAAACATGCAGACCAGTGCCTCCTGAGATGCGGCCGTGGGCGACTGGGCCTCGGGCCCCAGGAGCTGGCAGAGCAGAGAGCCCCGTCCTGCACCGACCATCCCGCCGGGGCTCCTGGATGGTTGGCGGGTTTTGTAAATTAATTTTTGATGACATTTTAGGTTTAAGATTTTTGACCAGCAGAGTCTCTTACCTGTATATTTGTAAATAATATCCTGTTTCTGTGAAAATTATTATCAAATAAAACGGGAGGAAAACACCTTTTCTAGCTATAGTAACCGCGGGCAGTTCCTTCCTTGTTTGGCTTGTGAGTTCTTCACTGTTTGCCGTCTGTCACTGGCCTCTAACACTTGCTGCGGGGGTGTCGCGCGGCATGGCGACAGCTGTAGGGGTCGCCTGTCCCGCTCCCCCAGCCCTGCACCGGGGCACGAAGCCACAGCCATTTCAGCCCCCGCAAAGCAGGAGAGGCAGGTGGCAGGTTAAGAATCTGCCTTCCAAGGCAGGGGACGAGGGTTCGATCCCTGGTCGGGGAACTAAGATCCCACGTGCCGCGGGGCAGCTCAACCCGTGCAGGACAACTGAGCCCGTGCGCCGCAACGAAGACAGGATGCAGCCAAAAGTAAATATTTTTTAAAAAACCACATTCCCACCAGCCTTCAGTGAGGTTTTGCCTGGATGTCCCCGCTCGCCCGGGTGAGACCTGCGTCCAGATCAGCTTGCTGTCCGTGACCCAGATTCCCGGAGAGACGAGAAGACGGGCAGCGGGAGCGAGCCGACCAGAGCGCGCAGGGGGCCGGGCTGCTGCCAGGAGGGGCTGGAAGCTCAACCCGACGGCCGCACCGACAGGCGGCTTTCAGCAGTTTGGGGTTCCATTTGTGTTGAATAAGTGATTCCTCCGCCTGGTTAAATATGACTTCCTCGTGTGTCCTTCCAAGTTGCTTTTTACAACTACAAGGAAGTGGGAAATTACGGTCTCCTCTGCCCGGCCCACATCCGCATCCGCGTCTCCTACACACAGAAAAGCAAACTGCGTGCCGGCTTCCCCTGCGCCTGTCGTTACTCTACGTCTTGGAGCTACTTGTGCATGTACAGAAAAAGCTCCTTTATCTTCTCTGTAATAAGCTTTAGAACACGTGTAGATTTATTGAAAAAGTATGAAGAGAAAGTTCTCACAGGCCGGCCAGCAGCCCTCACCCTGCACTGTCCGCTGCACCGTCAGAGGGACATCTGTCGCTCTCTGGGGCGATGTTGATACATTTCCGTCACCTGCCGCCCACGCGCTTCAGCACAGGCCAGCTTTCGTCCAAAAATATATTGAAGTAAGGCTGCGAAGAGGACTTGAAAGTGAGGCAGAATTGCAGGAAACCGATTTCAGGAGGTAGTTTGGAATTGCATTTAAAGCCTATGAAAATAGGCAGAACGCCGACCAGCATGCCCTTGGCCAAAAAGGGCGTATGCGTTTTTTCCTGAATATATTCAGGAAAAAACGCATACGCCCTTTTTGGCCAACCAAGCAAGCTTGCAATGGAAATACCCCCGGTCATGAAGTCTCACATACCCTCGGTCAAAAGGGCCATCTGAAAAAAGTGTAAAATCCAGAAAGGCAGGACAGGCCATGGAGAACAGGGAGCGTTGTTATGCTGATGGGCGGGATGTAAATTGCCAACAGCCACACTGGAGAAGTATATGGTGTTTCCTGAAACATCTAAAAAACAAAGGTACATAGCCTAGGGCACTAGGCTTAGGAAAATTGAAATCAAAAAGACAGAGCCACCCCAAAGTTTGGGGCTGCTCGGTTTACAAGAACCTCGTCTACGGTAAAGGTAAATATCCCAGAAAGTGAAAAATGGATCACGAAGTTCTGGTATTATGCACAATGGAGTATCACTTAGCAATGAAATCCAATGTCATCAGTCTGGTAGCAGCATAATGAGTGGATTTAGGTACGATGATTCTAAGTGAAATAAGTCACACAGAAAAAGAAACATCGTAAGATATCACTAATACAGGGAATGGAAACTTGGCTACACATGAACTGAATTACAAAACAGAAGAGAGTCACACATTTAGAAAACGAACTTTTCGTCCTGCCTTTGAGCGGCGCCCCTCCCTCCAGCCGCCTTCAGCTCCTCGGGGGACCCTCACTGCCCGTCCCTGACGACGGTCAGGGGGTGAGGTGGGAGCGGCAGAGAGCGTCTCCACTGACCTGGCCGAGGGTGGAGTTGGGCAGGGCAGTAGGAGCGGCCCTTCCACCTCCCAGCAAGGGAGCAGGCGAGCGGCTGCCCTGCTCAGTCTTCCTCCAGCTCTGTCCGGGCTCAGCGCCGGCAGGGGCTTCGGTGGGCACGGCGTGGCCATAGGTCCCCGGGCGAGAGAGGGATGCAGGCCAAGCCCCAAGGAAATCGGGCGCCGCTGCCCACAGAAGGTGCGAAGGATGCCGGGCCCTCCGAGAGCCAGCCGTCCACCCCGCTCCGTGCCGGCGGGTCGGGGGCTGCCCACCTGGCGTCTGGGGCCGGTGCTGAGTCCCCCTGACAGGCCAGGCCACCCGCCGTCCACGCAGCCAGCAGGCGCCAGGGGCTCCGGCTTCGCAGGGCTGGCGGGACAGGACACTGTCACGTGTTGCCTCCACAGACGGTGTGCAAGGGCAGGCCCCAGCTCACTCCACCTCGGGGGGCGTGAGCTACTCATCGCGGGCAGCTCAGGGGAGCTGGGGGGTCAGGCGTTAAGCGGGGGGGGTGAGGAAGCACGTCCAGTGGCTCCCTGTTCCCTCTGACGTTCAAGCTGCACAACCAGCGCCGGGGTCTCCAGGGACAGAGGGTGGCGCAGGGCAGGCCGGCTGCGCCCTCTCTAATGCGGAGACCCTCTGTGGGCGCAGAGGGCCTCCCAGCTCTCAGTTCAGCACGCAAAACCCACTCCAGGGGCCAGCGCTCTCCAGCCCAGCGTGGGCCTGGGCTCAGCACACGAGCCAGGCGATGACAAAGCCCTGGAGGCGGGAGGCCCGACAACACAGTCTGATCCACGGCAGCAGTAGGTGGGCCTGGGGGAGAGGGGATGCCGAGCAGAGGGCGCGAATGGGGGCAGGGCCAGGCGTTCCGGGCTCAGGGACCGATGAGGGAGACAGAGACACAGAGAAAGAGAAAGAGGAGCCCCAAGTGACTCCCAGGGTCCCAGGTCAGCAAGGGGAGAGGCCGGGTGATCCCTGTGGTGACGGACTAGACGCGAAGACCGCAGCGCGAGCGCACGTTTAGCTGAACGCAGCTCCGGAAGGTTGCATGTAAAAGCGTTAATGCACATGCGCGCGCGCGCAGGTTACCACACACGCGAGTTACTACACGCACGTACTTTCAGCACCGGCGCTGGAGACACACGGGTTTGCCTGGCGTGGCTCATCCATGGGACTGTCCAGGGAGGTGGCTGTCGGCCGGAGGTCTCAAACAGGCCAGAGCTGGGGCGGCCGGCGCCTCGTGCCCGCAGCACGTGGCTGGTAACCAGAGCCTCCAGAGTCAGCATGACGGGCAGCAGAGCAGGGAGAGAGCGACCCGGGACCAGCCTCCGGGGAGCCCCGCACCGGAGGGCTGGGCGGGGGGAGCTGAGGGCCCAGGAGACCCGGGGACACCAGGCCTCTGGAGCCCCGGCAGTGGCTGGTCCCCTCAGTCCCTCGCCACGTTGGCAGTGGGCTGGGGCAGCCTCCCCTCAAAGGTGGAGGATCCCTCCTGAGGCCCTCGTGCTGCTGCTGAGAGCCACTGAGGGCAGGACAGCAAAGCCCCCCGGCCTTGAGGGGGGCCCGGAATGAACCAGACGGTGGTACCAGACGGTGGGTGGTGGAGACTGCACAGCGGGGAGTGGGGCGAGGGCGGAGGCTGCCTTGCAGAGGCTTCAGCAAGAAGGCATCTCTCAGGAAGAGGCGCGGGCAAGACCTGCGGGAAGTAATGAGGGTTGGGGGAAACTCTGGGGCTGGGGGGCCACGAAGAGCATGAGCAAAAGCTCTGAGGCAGGGGCAGGCCTGGGGTGAGGGGAGGGGGCGGGGCGGGCTGAGCCCACGGGCTGGGGTACGAGCTGGGACTTGCCCCCCCGAGCACAGCGGAAGCCCCTGATGCTGAGGCAGGTGGCACCATCCCTCCACGTGTGGGGAAGGTCGCTCTGGGCCTGGTTTAGGGAACAGCAGGAAGGCAGGGTGGGCACACAGGACAGCTGGGAGGTGTGTCAGGGTCCTGGGCAGCCGCCCAAACCACCACTAAGCAGGGTTTGACGACTCAGGAGTTTGTCCGCTCAGTTCTGGGGGCCAGAAGCCCGAAGCCCGGCTGCCGCAGGCCTGGGGCTCTGAGGGCAGATGTGCTGCTGCCCGTCCGCTCCTGGTGCTGCCGGCGTCCTGGGCGCTGCTGTGTCCTCGGCTCCCCGCCGCACAGCTTCCGGCTCTGCCGCCCCACCTGCCCCTGTTTCCCTGCTTCTCACCTCTCCAAGGACTCTGTCACTGGGTTCAGGCCCCACCCGGACAATCCAGGATGGGCTCATCTCCAGCCTCAGCTTTGATTCCACCTGCAGCAACCTCTTTCCAAATAAGCTCATATTCTCAGGATCTGGGTGGACGTGAATTTGGGGGGACATCACTCGCCCTGATACAGGGCCTTGGAAGGAAACCCCAGCTGCTGTGCAGGGGCAGGCTTGAGCTCCGAGGAGCACACGGCTATAGGCTGAGGGCGTGGGAGCGTCAGACCCTTGTTCCTGTGTTCCCAGCCGGCTAGGCTCCTCCCCGCACTATTTAAGAAGGAGCATCCCTCCCCCCGCAAGAGCACAGACCTGACACCAGCCTGCTTAACTTTCCTCGCTCTCTAATGTGTGTTTAATAGGGATGCACGGTGAAGAGCTGTGTCTTGCTGAGTCTACAAAGCTCTTCCTATAAGTCGGAAACCAGCTGCACGTGACAAAGCAGCCCGTCACCGTGTGTGTGGCGGCCGTTCCCCTTCGCGCCGAGATCGTGGTACCGCCGACTCAGTGACGCACAGCAACTTGGCTGCTTCTCAGTTTCACAACCTGCTGACCCCTGCGAGCAGCTGTCCACTGTGCAGCTGGGGCCGGAAGAGCAGCGGCCACACGGCACAGACGGGGCAGGCGGGTCCGACCTGCCGGCCCTTCACCAGCGCGCCTGGAGCAGAGCCCCCAACCCATCATCCCCGCGTTTCCTTTTCTCCTTTTAAGCGGAGACTCACACACCATGCCATTCACCCCTTTAAAGTGGCTTTTGGTACACTCACAGCACCGTACAACCATCAACCACTATCCAACTCCAGAACATTCCCACCACCCCAAAATAAACCAGCCACCTACTCACTGCCAGTCACGCCCTTCCCCTCCCCCAGCCCCTGGCAGCCGCCGCTTTGCTTCCCGTGTCTCTGGATTTGCTGGCTCTGGACGCTTCCTATAAATGGAATCGTACACCTCGTGGCCTTGTCTTCCTGTTTCTTTCCACTTACATTGTGTTTTCCAGGCTCCTCCACGCTGCAACATGCGTCACAACTTCATAGCTTTTGAGGGCCAAATAATATTCCATTGTGTGGATACACCACATTTGTGTGTCCATTCTCCACGGGTCAATGGATATTTGGGCAGTTTCCATTTTGGGGCCACTATGGATAATGCTGCAACGGACACTCACGCACAAGTTTGTCTGTGGACGTAGGTTTTCAGCTTTGGTTCTTTTCAAATTGGGAGTAGCTACATTGCCTCCAAGTAGGGCAGCCAGAATTCACTGAGCTGGGTCTGTACATCCTTAGATCAGCTCCCAGAGCACAGCGACCGGACGACAAGCCTGGAAAGGGTGCAGGAACACGCACTGCCGGCCTCTTTCCTGCCAACACCCCTTTCTGGCACCTGCACCCCAATTTTCCTCCGGAAAGCCGCCCCTCCCCGACTTGGCCCACGTGGTAAGGGTGGGGCTGACAGGCCCTCAGCCCAAGACCCAGGCCAACCAATCAGAACTCACGTCTGCTTGGCCCAGTGATGGGCTCAGGGAAGAACACAAGACCCAAGTGAGACACTCGAGGACCTTCCCTGAAACGTTAGGAGGGGCCTCCTCGGGACTTCCCTGGCGGTCCAGTGGTCAAGGTTCCGAGCTGCCAGCACAGGGTGTACAGGTTTGATCGCTGTTTGGGGAGCTAAGATCCTGCGTGCCGCATGGCCTGGCCCAAAAAAAGGGGGCCTCCTCTTCTGGGCAGGGTGGGGGAGCACGTGAGCTCAGCCAAAGGGAGGAAGCAGAGTCTGGGCACAGAGCCCCTGGAACCAGCCATGCCTGAAACTAACGCTCTAATTTTCCCTCTTAAGCTGGGTTTCTCGGAGGCGCCTGAAATTGTTCCTCCTGCACAGGGACCAATGGGGCCAAGGGGGCCAGAGACTCGTTCTGCATGGAAGACAACAGGGTATGAGACAGCCTGAGCGCCGGAGAGCACGTCCCACAGACAATCCCAGCAGTTAGAGCATCTTCTCTTCAAATACCAAGAGGTGAATACAAGTATTCTGAACTGGAACTGATTTCTCTTGTAACGCCCTCTCTGGAGGCCGTGGCACGGGGACCCGCCTCCCTCTCAGGCAGGTGCCCCAGAGAGGGAGGGGCTGGGGTGCTCCCCGGGGGCACGGGCTGGGCAGAGGGTCCAGCTCCAGGACCAAGAGTTGCACTTGGCAGCTGAGTGGGGCGGGGCCCAGGCACACCAGCGACACCCCACCCCGGCCCCCATGGCCACTCGGCCAGCACAACCCCCTGCGCACGCGGTCCCCACCCTGACGACCTCTCACCTCTGGCTACGACCCCCTCTCCCTCCATCTGGGCGTCTGCTATGGGCTGCACTGTGTTCCTGCAAAATCTGGGTGTTGCGGTCCTCAAGATGTGCCTGTACTTGGAGATGGGGTCTTAAAGGTGATTAAGGTAAAATGAGTCCATAGGGTGAGCCCCGATCCAGCGTGACTGGTGTCCTTAGAGGAGGAGGAGATCAGGGCACAGACACGCGCAGGGACGGCCACGGGGGCCACGGGAGGCCACGGGGGCCACGGGGGGCCACGGGGGGCCACGGGGGCCAACGGGAGCACACGGCCGTCTGCACGCCCAGGAGAGAGGCCTCGATACGACCCCCTCTCCCTCCATCTGGGCGTCTGCTATGGGCTGCACTGTGTTCCTGCAAAATCTGGGTGTTGCGGTCCTCAAGATGTGCCTGTACTTGGAGATGGGGTCTTAAAGGTGATTAAGGTAAAATGAGTCCATAGGGTGAGCCCCGATCCAGCGTGACTGGTGTCCTTAGAGGAGGAGGAGATCAGGGCACAGACACGCGCAGGGACGGCCACGGGGGCCACGGGAGGCCACGGGGGCCACGGGGGGCCACGGGGGCCACGGGGGCCACGGGGGGCCACGGGGGGCCACGGGGGGCCACGGGAGCACACGGCCGTCTGCACGCCCAGGAGAGAGGCCTCGAGGGGACCAGCCCTGCGAAACCTCCATCTCGGACTTCCCGCCTCCAGGACACAGGACCATAAATGTCTGGGTGCTTGTTACGGCAGGCCTAGCAGACTCACACGGCATCTAGATACCAGCAAAAACACCCCAAATGCGGCAGTACTGAACACCTCTCAGCCATCCTGACTATCTCCCGCGGCTGCGGCTGTCCGGGCTCGGCCGGACAGCGCTCCTCAAGGCCTCCCTGCAGCCACCCCAGACCATCCGAAGCTTCTCCACGCACAAGCTGGCCCCTGAGCTGGGAAGACGCAAAGCGCCGGCTAGAGCAGCTGGGGCTTCCGCACACCCTCTCTTTCTCTCCCTCTCTCCGCCCGCACTGAGATGGCAAGTGTCTCGCACTGAGTGCCGGGGTGTCCAGGGAAGCCCGTGGCCTTTTCTAAGGCAGCTCAGAAGTGAGCCTTCAGGCCCATCTGTCGATGGAGGTGGACACGACGGCCAGGGGTGTAGCGCCCGCTGGGAAGCATAGCCAAGAGTTCAAGGACAAGTTTTTTGTTGTTGTTGCTTTTGGCCATGTTGGGTCTTTGCTGCTGCGCGCAGGCTTTCTCTAGTTGTGGCAAGCAGGGGCTTCTCCTGTTGCGGAGCACAGGCTCTAGGCATGCAGGCTTCAGTAGTTGCAGCACGCAGGCTCAGTAGTTGGGGCACTCAGGCACTAGAGCACGCGGGCTTCAGTAATTGCGGCACATAGGCTCAGTAGTTGCGGCACACGGGCTCTAAAGCGCAGGCTCAGTAGTTGCGGCGCACATGCTTAGTTGCTCCGCGGCATGTGGGATCTTCCCGGACCAGGGCTGGGACCCGTGTCCCCTGCATTGGCAGGCAGATTCTCAACCACTGTGACACCAGGGAAGTCCCAAGGACAAGTTTTAAAACCACCTTCCCCTCTTGGCACTCCAGCCCCATGGCTGAACTTCCAACACACAGAGACTGCCCCGGGGCCTTTGCACGGGCTGGCCCCCTGGCTGACTGCTCTTCCCTCAGGCCTTTGCGAAGCTGACATCTCATCCTCCCGACCCCGCCCATAAGATGCACAGGAGTTTCCTGTGGCTGCAGTTAACTGTGACCACAAACCTAGTGGTGCAAAGTGAGGCACATTTGTTTTCCCACAGTTCTGGAGTCCGGAGGTCTAGAGACAGTTTTGCTGGGCTGAAAGCAAGGTGTGAGCAGGGCTGGCTCCTTCTGGGGCTCCCGGGGAGGCTCTGCTCCTTGCCTCGCCCAGCTTCCAGAAGCACCTGCATCCCTCGGCTCCCAGCTGCATCACTCCGACCTCTGCTTTCATCACCACGTGGCCTCCTCCCCTGACCCTGAGCCTCCCCTGCCTCCCTCTTTCAAGGGCCCTTGTGAGGACACTGTGACCACCCCCATCTCAAGATCTCTAACTTAATCACATCTGCAAGGCTCCCCTTACCACATAAGGGGACACATCTGTGGATTCCAGGGATGGGGCCTGGAACCTCTGGGAGCCACTGTTCCACTTTGCACCCGATTCATCTATGCCCACCCCGCCGGGTGTCAGCCCCACAAGGGCAGGGATTCAGGCATGCGGCCAGTACCCCATCGCTCTGCTGGACTGAAGGCCTGGGGCCTGGTCTAAGGGCACCACATCCCCTTGGGGCCCCACCTTGGAGCAGGGACCTTCTCGAGCAAGTTGACCCTTCCCATCCAACACACACATGCACCCTGCTCTTCCCACTGGCCTTGAGTTACACAAGTAAACCAGGAATAGCTGCTCCTGGTAAGAATGTAAAACTGTGCTGAGACCCTGAAGGCCTTGGTCCCTTCACATCCTGGTATCTACCTGTTGGTCCTCATCTGGTCCCCTGAGCAGACCAAGCTCAGAAGAGATGACACGTGTGTTTGTACATGGTACACATGGTAAATGTAACTATGTAGTTGTTTGGTGGGGTTTTTCTGCTCTCTGCTTTTTTTCTCGTAATTTTTTTTTCACTCAACAATAGGTCTGAGTAGCGTCGTTGGCACACCTGGATCTAGTTCACCCTTTCTCACTCAATGCAGTGTTCCATCTTTGGGGTACGTCCCAGCGCAGTCATCCCAGGGCGGCCACCAGCTTACACAGCACCTGCAGGTCTTAGAAAAGGTGCCCATTTCTGCAGTGGGACATGACCCCCCCCACAGCAAACACAGGCCGGCAAACGGGCGCAGGGGGACTCTGCCCGTCACCCTCGTCCTTGACCACAGCCAGCACCAGAGCACACAGTTAGGCAGTTTCTGGGTTTTTTTTTTTTTTTTTTTGGTTAACTATTACATCTCGCATCAGCCGTCTTGTACAAAGATGGGCGTGTTTTTCTAGGGCAGACACCAAGAATGCTGGGCCATAGACAATGTACGTTTCAAATTTTAATAGCTGCTCCCTGATGGCCTCCCAGCGAGGCTGTACCAGCTGGCACCCCCTCCAGGAGCACCAAAGTCCCCCCTTCCCTCCTTGGTGAGTGATGATAGATGACTTTCTCAACGTCGCCCATCTGATGGGTGAAAAGTGGTCTCTTGTCAGCGCTTGTATTTGGGCCACATTCAAATGCCAGAATTCAGTGGCAGGCTCGAGGAGAAAACAGCAGCCGTGGTGCCACACGGCCCCCGCCATGAAGTGACATGTCCCCCGACACCAAGCATCCTTGGTTCCCTCACCGTTCACCAGGCACCATCTGGACCTACCTAGGGAGAACCATGTCTGTCCTACAGCTCCTCAGCCAGCGTCCCCTCTCAAGTGCAGGAAGAACTGTTACACCATGGGGTCGACTGCTCCGGTATCTCTTCCGAGCCCCTTTGCGCCAGCCCTCGCTGCCACCCACCCTCCTTCACTCTGACGTCAGCATCTCAAAGTTCCTTTAGAAAACGCCTTCCTTCCCATCATTAGCGCAGCTGGTGCCACTCGTCCCCCAGCCACATGCTTGGTTAGGGAAGGGCACACGGCCCACAGCATCCAATGAGAGATGGCCCTGGGACTGCGGCCTGAGAGTCGGTTGGCCGGGTTTGCTAATCTGGAAGAATGTCGGGGGCGGCTGCCCACTCTGTCTTTGCTGCCATTTGGCGAGATCTCGCCTGAGGATGAAGCCAACACAGAGATGGAGAGAGAAACCCGTATTCTGATCATGTCCTGGTGCAACTTGATCCAGCCTTGCCCGACGTCAGCCTGCTCTGAGATGGCCTAGTTTAATGAGCCCATAAATTTCCTTTCCCTGACCAGAGCCAGTCTGAGCTAGGTTTTTGCCAGTAGCACTTGAGCAAAGTTGGGGGATGTGCCTGTGAATGGCCATCGTATGCAGGGTCTTCACTGCAAGTGATCTCAGCGGGTCAATATAACGGTCTCCTGAGCAGGTGCAGAATCTCCATGCTCCATAACAGGCCACTGAGGCTTGGAGAGTAACAGCAGGGTAGGATGAGCAACACCCCAGCCCCGGGAGGACAGTGGAGAGGAGGCTCTGCCCGAAAACCCAGCCCTCACCTGGGTGGAGGGGCCACCACTCCCCTCAGACTGGGGGAATGTGGGTCAAGCAGAAGCACCTGGGCCTCAGTTTCCCTGTCCGTAGAATGGGACATTAATCTTTTTTTTTTTTTTTTTTTTTTTTTTTT
>NW_006789763.1:295623-334394 GCF_000442215.2 Lipotes vexillifer
CCTGCATCGGCAGGCGGACTCTCAACCACTGCGCCACCAGGGAAGCCCAAAGAAATTGCTGGTTTAGGTTTTTTTTGGACCTCAATCTTAATAGCACCAGCTGTGATGTGGGGGAGGGGAGGCGTGAAGGGGTGGGAGAGGGGAGCAGTTGTAGAAACAGAACTAAGGCGTAGGGGTATTTGCATCTGAATGCCCTGACCAGGATCCTTTGGCTCTGTGACCTCCCACAAGTTATTTAATTTCTCTGGGCCTCAGTTTCCTCATTTGAAAAATGGGAATAATAGTTCCTATCACGAAAGATGTTGTGAGAAGTGAACGGTTATACGTGGCAGGCTCTGAGCTTGTGCCGCGCACGCACTGACCTCCCAACAGACGTCACCTATTAACATTCTCCCCCCCAAACCCACAGCGACCACAGACTCAAGGCCCTCGCTGCCTCCCAGCTGCGCCCAGACCCCACCAGAGTCAGGGCCGCCGCCCGCGCCCCGCTTAGTCTCTCACCCCACCCCCTCCCGCAGTCCCTCCCGCAGTCCCTCCCGAGCTCCCACCCCAAGCCCCGCTGCAGCCCGGCTCCTCCCACGCCCCCAGCCCCTCCCTGCTCCCACCCCTACCCCGACCCCTCCCACTCTCCCTCCTCAACCGCCACCCGACCCCACCTCCCTTCTACCACGGTGCAAAGGCTCCCCCAGGCGTCCGCCGGGCGCGCTGCGGCTACCGCTCCGGGTCCCCAGCCCTGACCGTGAAACAGTGCTTGGCGCGCGGGGTCCACGTACGCGCGGTGGGGCGGGAGGCGGGGTCCGTTCCCCGGGGGCCGGCACTTAGCCCCGGCCTGTGCCCCTGCCTGCATGCCTCCGCCGCCCGGGGGCCGTCTGGGGACACTCAGGGAGTGTCTTCCTTCGGGCCGCCGCAGCCAAGGTCCCCGTGTGGACTCGCCGGGCGGGGCGTGGGTGAGGTCTGAGCATCCTCCAGGGGGCGCGGGACTCTGGCGGGAGCGGGGCGCGGGCACTTTAAGGCGGGGGGAGGGAGCGCCGGCGGCGCTCATTAACATATATTAGCATGCCCCGCCCCGCCGCTGGGAGGCGGCGCAGGGCTCGGTCGGGCAGGCAGCCTGGCGCGGGCTCGGAGCGCGCGGGCGCGGGGGGCACGGGTGCGGGGACTGCCACCGCCGCGCCGTCCGCCCTGTGAGCGCGATGCGGCGCCGCGCCACCCGGGGGCCCGGCCCGCCGCCTCCCCGGGCCCGGGTCCCGCCGCTGCCCCTGCTTCTGCTCGCGCTGGCCGCCCGTGGGGGCTGCGCCGCGCCCGCGCCCCGAGCCGAGGACCTCAGCCTGGGAGTGGTGAGTGCGCGGCCGGGATGCGGGGCTCCCGCGGGCCGGGAGACCCCATCGGGGCGCCTCGGTGCCTGCGGGAACTCGGACGCCCTGCACCCATTTCCTGGGCAGGAAGGCTGAGGCTGGGTCACAGTCTGAGTGTCTTACGCGCGCGCCCCCGGGTCTGGGAAAGAGGCGGCGTGTTCCTCCAGGGCTCCGTGCGCTCAGAGCCCGCCGCAATCGCCGGAGCCCGCGGAGGTTGGGGGCTCACCTGGCCCGAGGCCCGTTCCCGGCTCCGTGCAGCCCCAAAGGGGCCCCTGAGGCAGGTGGGACAGCAGTCGCAGCCGCCCAGAGCAGGGCCGTCCCGAGTGCGTTCCCCGTGGGAGTGGCGCGGGGGAGGGGTGCGCGCCCACACCCGAGATAAAGACAGGGCTGCTGAGTGTGGGCGCCCCGGACCCCGCCGCTGGGAGGCGGCGCAGGGCTCGGTCGGGCAGGCAGCCTGGCGCGGGCTCGGAGCGCGCGGGCGCGGGGGGCACGGGTGCGGGGACTGCCACCGCCGCGCCGTCCGCCCTGTGAGCGCGATGCGGCGCCGCGCCACCCGGGGGCCCGGCCCGCCGCCTCCCCGGGCCCGGGTCCCGCCGCTGCCCCTGCTTCTGCTCGCGCTGGCCGCCCGTGGGGGCTGCGCCGCGCCCGCGCCCCGAGCCGAGGACCTCAGCCTGGGAGTGGTGAGTGCGCGGCCGGGATGCGGGGCTCCCGCGGGCCGGGAGACCCCATCGGGGCGCCTCGGTGCCTGCGGGAACTCGGACGCCCTGCACCCATTTCCTGGGCAGGAAGGCTGAGGCTGGGTCACAGTCTGAGTGTCTTACGCGCGCGCCCCCGGGTCTGGGAAAGAGGCGGCGTGTTCCTCCAGGGCTCCGTGCGCTCAGAGCCCGCCGCAGTCGCCGGAGCCCGCGGAGGTTGGGGGCTCACCTGGCCCGAGGCCCGTTCCCGGCTCCGTGCAGCCCCAAAGGGGCCCCTGAGGCAGGTGGGACAGCAGTCGCAGCCGCCCAGAGCAGGGCCGTCCCGAGTGCGTTCCCCGTGGGAGTGGCGCGGGGGAGGGGTGCGCGCCCACACCCGAGATAAAGACAGGGCTGCTGAGTGTGGGCGCCCCGGAAAGTCGGTGGTTTCGAGTTTGCTCCGTTGAGGATGTTGAAGACGTAGGGGAGCAAAAGGGAGCCGGCCTCCCAGCCCCGCGCCGGGCATGGATCTTGGCCCAAGTCCCTGTCTCCTTCCACCCCCAGCGTGGCCAGCCCTGCCTTGCCACCCTTGTCCCTGTCCTGAGCCTGCTGGAGTCCCCCTCCCATTCCCAGGCTCGGAAGTAGCCGTCCCGCCTTCTCCTGCGCCCCTCCCTCAGTATCAGCTGTCCCACTGGCTTGGAAACCATGCTGGGGGACTGCGCAGTGTCTTCCTCCCACAGCCCCTCCCCCGTTCAGCCCGCCAGGCTTGGAGCCTCCTCTTCGGGACCTGGAAGATTTAGATCAGACTTTATGGGTCTCACCACCCCCAGGCCCCGGGAGGCCGGGCGAGGGTGAGAGCAGGGCGGTGGATTAAGCAGATCCCTTCTGAGGCTTCCGCCCCTGCAGTTGCGCTCACTTGCACAGATGAAGGGACAGGGCCGGGGACCTTGCTCCCTGCCTCTGGCCCCGGCCCACGGCAGTCTCCTAAAGGGGTGCTGATAAGGCTCCTCTCCCAGGCCAGTGGCATTCTCGAGCTCCAGGTGGCTTTCAGGCCAGTGCAGGCGTTTGGGCGGCATCCGCAGCCCCGTGGTTGGCAGGACTCGGCCGCCCCCGCCCAGCTGCCGCAACCCCTGCAGCCGCCTGGTGGGGAACTACCACAGTCCCTGCTGTCTGCATCCAGACGCCAGAGGGTCCCCAGTGCCGCTTCCTCCCAGCCAAACTGCTCTGAAATCGGGGTGCCTTTGCCCACCTCCTCCGGGCCCTGGGGTGTGCTGGACCCCCTCCTGGGGCGCACGCTCTGAGGGCATCAAATCTCTAGGTCTGGGCTGGGTGGTAGTAGAACCAGGCTCCCACCTTCCAGCTGTGAGGGGCCCCACGGGAGGGTTCCTGGGGGTCGAACCCGCACACTCAGGGCGTGGAGCTCCTGGCCCAGCCAAGTGCATGTATCTCGCCCAGTGCTGTTCTTAAGTTTCTCGCCGCCCACCCAGAGGAAGCAGGTCAGGTACACACTCCAGCTCCTGGCTTGCATGCACCGCCATGCCTCCGCCTCTCCCTGCTCCCCTGGGTTCCCCGGCAACGGGGCACTGGGCAGGGGACGTGGCTCCCCAGCCTGGAGCCCCAGAGACAGCAGGGCCCTGGTGTCCGACCTGGCGCGTAAAGAGCAGAGGATGCTGCCCCTGCCCAGAGAGACGCCCCCCTACACACCCAGGGAAGGCCAGGACCCCTCCAGCCTGAGTGAGAGAAACCTTCCTGCCTCCTGCCCCCGACTTGTGGGCCGAGGGCGGTCTCTGGTGGCCTTCGGGGGAATGACACCTCGGCGCATCAGACCCGGAGGTGCAGGAAGGCTGGGAGACCAGCAGGGATTTGCGGGGAGGAGGGAGGACTCCTCTCCACCCCGCTCTGCACGCTGCCCCCAGGGGCCCACTGACTCTGGATATTCAGGTCTAGGGCTGCCAGTGAGGAGAAGGGCCCCTTTGTAAGTGTGACCCAGCTTCTGCCAGACAGAGCCGTGCCCAGCGGGTCTCTTGTGCGCTGGCTGTCCCCGGGAGGGGGCTCCCCAGCCCAGCCCGCCCGAGCCTCAGAGGAGAACAAAGCTCCGGATTGAGGCCCGCCGCGCCGTTCAACGGTGCGCTTTCGGGCCTCGGCGAGCGGGACAAAAGAGCCCCGTGCCCTCCTGGGGTTGTCGACTGAGCCGCAGGTCCTTCTGGGCCCGTTTTCATTATTTTATTTCTGAGTAGGTAATACCCACAGCAAAATATTCAGGCCATACAGAAGGGTCTGCAGGGGCCGTCGTCTCCCTCATTTCCTGAGGATCCTTCCAGAGGTTGTCTGGGCACGTAAAAGGGCATGGGGACCTCGGTCCCTTATTTCTACGGATGACAACCTGCTGCCCACTGCTGTGCGCCCTGCGGTTTTCACTTCCCAGTCTATCCTGGAGAACGGTCGGTCCGTGTTGGAACGTCTAGGTCCTCCTGGTTCTTTATTTCCACCCATTGCATTTCACTGCACGGATGTCACATCCATTAGCCAGACCCCCGCACGGACGTGCAGGCTGTTCCTAATAGTTCGCCATAGCCAGGAGCTGCCAGGACGACCGCTTACTGCGACGTGAGTATGTGAGGGACCCAGCCCTGGGGGAGCCCAGGTGACAGGTATGCACGTAACGTATCGTATGTTGGCAGATTTGCCACCGTCCTCTAAAGTTTGTTCTCAGGTTTCTATCCCAGCAACAAAGTCTGTGAGCTCTTGTGCCTTGTACCACGCGTGTTGGCAGGGCTTTTGATCTCTGACACCCAGACGGTGACAGTGGCTTGTGGCTGAGAGTATGTGAGGGTGGCCGGGAATAGCGGCCCAGGGGGCTGGGCAGGGACTGGAGCTCCTGTGAGCACGTATCCCCCTCCAGGGGGTAGGGAGGGGGGTGGCGGGGGTGACCATCACCCTGGCCTTAGCCAGTTGCCTCTGGGTCCCCACTGCTCAGTGCCAGCACCCCAGCAAGCCTCTGGCACCTCGGTGCACTCAGGACCCGTATCAGACCTGGCTTGGGGCCAGGAACACCCTCTCGGCTGCAGTCAGGGAACCCAACCGAGGGGACCAGGGATGGTGTCACTGAGCCGCCCAGAGGGGAGCCTCACCTCCAGGTTCCCCTCCCAGAGCTTAGGACCCAGCTGGGCCCCTCCCTGACCCTGGAGGCACGTTGTCAACAAGTGAGTTCATTTCCCAGACACTCATGGCCTTGGGCGTCTGGATGACTGAGAAGTCTTTGTGGTGCTTTCGCGGGGGCCTGTGGCGTGGGTGGGACCACACTGGCCGCCTGTGGCCTGAGCCCCGGGACTGTGGATGCTGACTAAACAGGCTGGCGAGCAGCCTGGCAGCTGAGGAAATGTCGCTGCTCTTTCAAGGGGCTCTGGGACCAGCCTTTGGGTGTGGAGCCCAGGCTGCTGCGCACAGCCTGGGATCTGAGTGTTGGGCCTCACTCTCCTCATCTGTAAAGTGGGGCCATGAGAACGGGGCAATGGGGATGTTCCCTGGGTGATGCCCCTGAATCTCTCACCACAGCGTCTGCAGGAAGTAAGCTGCCTTCGTGTTCTGAGGAGGGGGTGTGGGAACAGGGACAAGGGCTTGAGGGCTCACCAGGGTCCTCCCTGATGCAGTGCCTTCCTGGGGGTTTCCGAGGGTGCTTTGCGTGCATGTGGTTTTTACCTCTCGGTTAATGGTGGCTCGGAGCTTCCACTGAGATGCTCTGGGTGCAGGGCCTATGCTGAGCATGGGAGGGGTGACGGGTGCATCTGTCACATGCTAGCCGACAGCCTGCTGTGTCCCTCCCAGGCACTGTCCAGCTCTCAGGAGGGATGGACAGTGGCCTGGGCAGGATGCGGGACCCACTTCCCCCCTTTCCCTGGCCCGCCTGCGCACTCCTCCATCCTCTCTTCCCTCTGTACCCCAGTCCTACCAGTTCCTTTCTGCTCCCTGAACTTCCAAGGCTGGTTCCTGCCACAGGGCCTTTGCATGAGCTGTTCCCACTGCCATGAATTCTCACCTCAGCTCATCATCTGGTCAGCTCCTTCTCATCCTTCAGGTGCCACCCCCCCGAGCACCCATTTAAGGAGCCCCTCCACCCTGTCTCACTTCCCCTCATAGCACAGTGGTCCTGGGAATAGGCCCTGAAGCCAGATAGCCTGGGTTCCCCTCCCAGCTCTGCACTGTCTGGCTGTGTGACCGTGGGCAAGTGTCCTGACCTCTCTGCACCTCAGTTTCCTCATCTGTAAAATGGTCATAATAATAGCGCCCACCTATAAGATCATTTCAGTAGTTCTCTATTGAGTGCCTATTGTGTGCCACGCGTGAACTGAACCCCACAGACCCCTGTTCTCACAGCTTGCCCCTGTGGGTGCTGTGAGTAATTGAGCAGCGCTCAATAATCGTTGGCCATTAGGATCACTAATCATTTATCATCTGTGACACTTATCACGTGTTTATCTTTGGCTTTCCACGCGAGACTGTCCCTCCTGGGTAGACAGCAGGACGGTGTCTCCCCAGACCTTCCCTGTCCCCCCGGCACCTGGCACAGGGATCCCTCAGTGAGGGTGTCGGATGAATGGGTGGACCGTCAGAGGGGGTTCTGGGAGCATGCCCCTGGGCAAGATGCTGGGGCAAGGGGTCATCCCAACCGCCAGCAGCCCCTGGAGGAAGACCCACCCTGCCGGGGTCC
Source organism: Lipotes vexillifer (assembly GCF_000442215.2). Taxonomy (NCBI): domain Eukaryota; kingdom Metazoa; phylum Chordata; class Mammalia; order Artiodactyla; family Lipotidae; genus Lipotes; species Lipotes vexillifer. The sequence goes on from NW_006789763.1 coordinate 302,355, forward strand.
ACCAACTCCTTTCTCTCTGGGTCTTTAGCGCCCGGACGGCCAAGCAGGTCAGACACAGACTTGAGCCAGAGCTGCGCCCTGTGACCGCAAGCCATTTCTGCAGCTGCACGTGGAGGTGATGGTGACACCGCCTCCGTGGGTGCTGAGGAATGAGTGGGTGAAGGTGTAGGGCCGGCGGCACGCAGTGGGTGCTGAAAGGTCTGTTATTGTTTGGGTCTGGGGGTGGGTGCTCTAAAGCCACCGCCCGCCCGCCTCTGCTCCCCCAGTGCTGTGACGGTGTCTGCACTGCCCTGGGCCTCCGTTTCCTTAACTGTGCCGTGGGGCTAATGACACCCGCTCTCCATACCCCCTCCAGACGAGGCTGGTGGAGTCCAGTTAGAGACGGAGGGCGAAGGGGGCGCCGACAGTTCAGCCGCCGTCCCCACTGTCCCGGCCAGACACAGGCCCCTCACGGGGCATCGGCGAGCCGACAGGCGTCCCGGGGTCCCGGTGGCTTCACTGCGATCCTGCTCCCACTGCCAGCACATGCGGCGAGCCCTCATTTCCCCCTCTGTAAGTGGGGACAGCAGTGGCCAGGCCTGGGGCTATGGGAAGGACCTGCGGGGGCACTGCATACGGTAAGCACTTCTTATTTACTGGCACCGGCACCGTAAAGCACATCACAATGCGGCCTTCCCTCGCCCACTGGTCCACCCATCTGTGGAAAGTTGGTTTGCTGCGCCCCCTGGGAGCCAGCACTGAGGCCGCAGGTGCCTGCACTTGACGGCTGACCTGCTGGGCCGAAGGGCCGCTCCGTGGCGGCGATGGCCCACTTGCCTGTGACTTTGCTGAGGTCAGGAGGGAGTTTTGTGGTGTGTGCATCAAACATCGTTAAACATCGTTAACGCTGTGAACAAATGCACGTTGGGTCAACCAGCGATAAACGATATAGAGAAAAACAAGACCAGGCGGGGGCTGGGCAGGGGGAATGGGAAAGCCACGGGAGGGATGGTAGGTGACTGCATTTGCAGGAGGGTCCGGCGCCCCACTTCCTGCCAGTGCCTTGGGCAGGACACCCACCTCTCTGGGCCTCAGTTTCCCCATCTGCAGTAATGGTTCAGCTCACAGGGGTCCTTGCGGAGAGGAGGGTGAGAGCATGTCCTTGGCTGTTAGGGATTCTCCAAGGCGGGGCAGCCCCTGCGGGTTTGGGGCTCCCCTCGCTCCCACCCCCCCTCCCCTCAGCCTTCTCGAAAGTTCACCCTCTGCCCACACAGCCTCATTGCCCTGGAGACACGGTAGCCGTGGTGACAGTGAAGGGAGGACCAGTGGATGAGCACAGGAGGGGGCTGGCCCAGGCGACCCACAGGCTCTGTAGGATACTGGGGGGCAAGGGGCAGGGTTGGGGACACCTGGAGGGCAAGAGATCTGGGCCCCCACCCCAGGGGCCGTCCTGATGCAGGCACCACTGTGGTGGGTGCAGGGATCCGGGCTGCGCGGGCTCCAGGGGCAGCTGAGGCGGGGCTTTTGTCAGCCTTTGCCCCATGCGAGGACCCGGCCCTGAGGATGCGTTCTCAGCCTGGTTCCTCTGTGATGTTCCAGCGTGTACGTACTACCAGGAAAAAAATGAAACCCCGGCCCTTCGGGAATTTGCTTGTCTCCCCTGAAGAGGGGAACGAGCTGGCAGGGTGAGAGGGAGAGAGAGAGAGAGAGAGAGAGAGAGAGAGAGAGAGAGAAAGGGGGTGTCCGAGACGCCCCCTCCCTCCCAGGGCTCTAGGGCTGACTGTTCCTTCCCAGCAGGGGTGGGGCCTGGGCTAGGGTCCCCATGGGCTCTTCAGGCCCCCCTGATCCATGCATCACCTGAGGGCCGGTGGCTGCCAGGGGCTCGTCCTGTTGTCAGACACCTCCTGAGGATTTCCCCCAGCGAGCTGTCCAGGAATCGACACAGAAGCCCACCACCACTGGGGGGGCCACGGGGAGGAGGTGGGCCGGGGGTGTGAAGAGAGGGGACCGGCTTTGCTGCTCTGGGGGCAGGTGGGATGTCTAAGCCCAAGCCTGCGGAGAAAGGGGGGAGGGAGCCCCTCAGATCTGGTCCTGTTCTTGTGCTCTTGCGCGCAGCAGGGGCTGCAAAAAAGCTGCAGTGCCCAGGGCCCGGGCAGGCGCCAGCAGCTGCCGACCGCGGTCAGAGCAGAGCTTGTCCCAGGCTGGCACAGGCCCTCAGCTCTGCCCTTGTTCTGCAAGTCGACTCAGACCTGTAGCTGAAACCTCCTGCTTTTCAATGTTAGCAGACATTTCCAAACCACCTGAAGTGCTTTTGAGGCCTGAAGCCCAAAGATGTGCGTGGCCTTCCGGCCAGGCTGCCCAGCACCAGAGGGCGCAGCTCCTCTGTGAGCCCCATGGAGCCCCGCGAGGGCTCGGAGCAGGGGTCTGCTACGATTAGACACCCAGCTGTTATCCCAGCCTAGAAGAGGACAGCCAGAAGATGGGTGGTCCCCCCAGGCTGTCTCAGCCCCTGCCCACCCAAAGCAACTGGCCTGGGTGGGGAAAGGCACTTGCCTGGGTGGACCATTACCTGGTAAGGAGAGTGGGGACAGCATCCTCACCCAGCATCGTGTACGGTCTGAGGACACCCCAGAGGGATTCCTCGTGGTGCTGGGTGCCTCCAGGCTCTGTAGCTCAGTCCTGCAATCTTTTTTTTTTTTTTTGCGGTAGGCGGGCCTCTCACTGTTGTGGCCTCTCCCGTGGCTCCGGACGCGCAGGCTCAGCGGCCATGGCTCACGGGCCCAGCCGCTCCGCGGCACGTGGGATCTCCCCGGACCGGGGCACGAACCCGTGTCCCCTGCATCGGCAGGCGGACTCTCAACCACTGCGCCACCGGGGAAGCCCCTCAGTCCCGCAATCTTAACAAAGAGCTGCAAAATGTGTGTGTGTGTTTTCTGACTTTCAGAAAGGAAACGGCAGAATCAAAACCTTAAAGCATATGTAAAACTTTCCCCCAAAATGTGTAGCCACAAGTACACATTTTTAAAAATAATTTTTATTGGAGTATAGTTGATTTACAATGTCGTGTTAGTTTCTGTTAGTACAGCAAAGTGGATACAAATACACATATGTAACCTGGAATGCTCTCTTGGGCATTTCCAGGGCCCAGACAGTGATTAGCCAGGGGACTCAGTAAATCCTGTTGATGGCTGACGGGATGCATTTAAATGTGTTTGAAGTGATGTGAAGAGTGGTCCTCCCAAAAGAAGGGTGCTCGGGGTGGCAGAGGCCTCAATAGCACAGAGGGCAGAGCCCGGGACAGGGGTGAGCCTGCCTGGCCCTTGTGCTCCCCTCATGTGGGCACAGGATGTCACTCGGGTGTCCACCGGGAGCGCCCCTTGGTTGCAGTGCACTGTGCTGCCTGGGTCTAAGAGGGACCCCCAGACCTGAGGGGGGTCTCCCAGTCCCCCAGTTCTGTGCATTCTGGGGGTTCCTTCAGGAGTTGGGGAGGAGGTAAAGGAACAGAGAGAACCCCAGCAAGGATTCAGTATTTCCTGGAAAGGAGGGAATCCAGCTAGTCTGTTGCAGGTGTATGCAAATTGTATGCAAATCATTGAGGACCCTCCTGGTCAGTTGCATTCCCTGGGAATTCCAGGAGGATAGACCCCCTCCCACTGAGCACCCTCTGGGCCCCCTGTGGGGTCAGATCCCCGGGGCAGGGAGTCCTCAGGCAGGGTCTGCAAACTCGCAAGCTTCTGGGGGCCCTGCAGGTAGCATAAATGAATCGAGGATTTTTTAAATGTCCACCAAAAAAAAAAATAGACCTGCAAGTCGGTGCATTTCTTGAAGCCTGGTCTGGGAGCGGGTGGAGCTCAGAGAATCTCCAAAACCCTGCCTTCCACCCACCTGTGGGTCATCCTGAAGCTGGCTGATGAGCCCACCCCTGGCATTGCATCCATATGGCTAAGTGCTTTTTTTTTTTTTATACTTTAGGACATTTATTTATTTATTTATTTATTTATTTTTTGGCTGCGTTGGGTCTTTGTTGCTGCGCGCGGACTTTCTCTAGTTGTAGCGAGGGGGGCTGCTCTTCATTGCGGTGCGCGGGCCTCTCACTGCAGTGGCCTCTCACTGCAGTGGCCTCTCTTGTTGCAGAGCATGGACGGGCTCTAGGCGTGCGGGCTACAGTAGTTGTGGCACGTGGGCTCAGTAGTTGTGGCTCGCAGGCTCTAGAGCACAGGTGCAGTCGTTGTGGCGCACGGGCTCAGTTGCTCAGCGGCATGTGGGATCTTCCCGGACCAGGGCTCGAACCCGTGTCCCCTGCATCGGCAGGCGGATTCTCAACCACTGCGCCACCAGGGAAGCCCAGCTGAGTGCTTTTTATGGGATTGTCACACTGCTTGGGAAGTGGGCATGAGCGCCGTGTGGCAGTTGAAGAAACAGAAGCCCCCCAGGAGGTCCCCACGGATGGCATCAGTGCCTCCCTGTCCCCTGGCCCCCCACAGATGGTAAAGGGGTTCTATGTGTGTCCGTGGTATAAAGGGTTGCCCCCCATTCCTGGTCAGAGGACCCCCACCGGAGCACTTTGCATCAGAGCTGTCAGCTGACAACACACACTTTATATGGAGGGTACCTGTGTCAGGGCTGATGTGAGCTTTTCCACGTTCTAACTCTTTATATCCTCACATCCATAGGCGAGGAAACAGCCCAGAGGGGGTGTGACTTGCCTCAGTTGCACAGTGAGGAGGGGGCTGGGTGGGATTTGCACCCAGGCAGCCCCGCTCCAGAGTCTGGGCTCTTAACTACTGTGCACATGCAGCTCATAACCAGATTCCTAAAACCAGATTCTGACCCCATTGCCCTTCTCAGCATGTGTTTCAGACCTTGGGTCCTAAACTGCTGATTCCTGCTCAGAGGACCCCCACCGGAGCACTTTGCATCAGAGCTGTCAGCTGACAACACACACTTTATATGGAGGGTACCTGTGTCAGGGCTGATGTGAGCTTTTCCACGTTCTAACTCTTTATATCCTCACATCCATAGGCGAGGAAACAGCCCAGAGGGGGTGTGACTTGCCTCAGTTGCACAGTGAGGAGGGGGCTGGGTGGGATTTGCACCCAGGCAGCCCCGCTCCAGAGTCTGGGCTCTTAACTACTGTGCACATGCAGCTCATAACCAGATTCCTAAAACCAGATTCTGACCCCATTGCCCTTCTCAGCATGTGTTTCAGACCTTGGGTCCTAAACTGCTGCCTCACAAGCCAGCTCCGGGCCTGAATTTGGCACTCACGATGTTAAATAACCTTTTAAAAATTTCACTTTCATAAGTGTCCCCTGGGCATTTTGCTGCCTCAGGAGGAGTGAGGTGGGGCAGGCTGCCATGAGCAGTCACACAGGTTGTGCACTGCTCAAGCCCACCCATCTAAGGGGCATCAAGTTTATTAAGACACTTAGGCAAGGAAGGAGCATGAGACGCCCTGTGGGCTACTGGGCAGGGGCTGGAGTGTTGATCAGGGCTAGGAGAGGCCTGCCCCTCCCCGCAGTGATGGCCCCAGGCAGGTGGCTCTTCTGTGGGGCTGAGCTCCCCCTCCACCCCTCACTGTACTCTCTGCCCACAGGAGTGGCTGAGCAGGTTCGGCTACCTGCCCCCAGCAGACCCCGACACAGGGCAGCTGCAGACGCCAGAGGAGCTGTCCAAGGCCATCGTGGCCATGCAGCGGTTCGGAGGCCTGGAGGCCACTGGCGTCCTGGGTCAGTTCTCAGGGTGCAGTGGGAGATGGGTGAGCCGAGCCCAGTTCCTCCTAACTGCCCCCTCCAGCCTGCCCTGCTGTCCTGGGATGGAGGGAGGATTCCCGCCGCATGGGATCCCTCCATCATCCCCTCCCCGTCCCCCGGCCGTGGGCACGGCAGGGGGTGAGTGTGTACCAGCTGCACCCAGACCCCCTTTCCACACTTTCAGTGGGGTCTCAAACTCCATGCCACGGGCCAGGCAGGCCAACTGTCGGAGTGGGGTCTGGCCACCCATGCCCCAGTTGAGTCACCCCATTGGGGTGCTAGGCCTGTGCTGTTGAAACTGCCCGCTTTCCAAGAGAAACCAGAAATCTGGGGGGTTTATGTGAGCACCCCACTTTTTATAGTTTGGCCACAAATTCCAACTTTGTAAAGACTCTTTGGAGGGCCAGCTGATCAAAACATGTCTGTCCCCAGGCCTCTCAGGAGTAGACACGTGTGTCACACACAGAACCGGTCGGGTGTGTGTCTCGTGAGATGCAGGGAACATTGGCCAACTGTCCGAGTTGGGCCATGCCCCCTCCATCTGCTCAGGTCCCTGCCGTACATTAGTGAATGCTTTGAAAGCCCCCCATCCTGGTCTGTGGACGCACCCCTGGCAGGGGGGCCCGACATAGCTGGAGGCCTGGGCCTCGTCCCCCCAGACCTGGTGCAGGGAGCGAGGGGCTGGGACTGGAGCTTGGTGCCAGCTCTCGGGGAGCTGCTGGGAATCCCCGCTTGGGGGTGCGCGTGCGCTGGGCCTGGCTCCTGACCCCCGCCCGCCCGTCCGCCCTGCAGATGAGGCCACCCTGGCGCTGATGAGAACCCCGCGCTGTTCCCTGCCTGACCTCCCAGCCGCAGCCCCAGCTCGAAGGAGGCGCCAGGCTCCGGCCCCGACCAAGTGGAGGAAGAGGAACCTGTCATGGAGGTGGGCAGGCAGGGCTCCCCCGGGCCTGGCCTTGCGGGGGTCTGGGCGTCGGCCAAAATGAGCACCCACAGACCGGGGCTTAAGAGACAGGAATTTATCCTCTCGGTTCTGGAGGCCAGAAATCCGAGATCCAGGGGCCACAGGTCCCTTGGAGGCTGTGAGGGAGAATCCGGCCCAGCCCCTGTCCAGGTGCTGCCAGCAGACCTGGACCCGTGGCTCTGATCCTTGCTTCCATCTTCACGTGTCCTCCTTCCGTGTCTGTGTCCCCTTCTGTCTGTTGTGAGGACACTCACTGGATTTAGGGGCCACCCTATTCCAGGATGAGCTCATCTCCATCCCCGCCCCACTTATGTCTGCAAACCCCATTTCCAAATAAGGGCCCCGGTGCCCCCCACCACCCCGGGGCAAGTTGTTCCAGGGAGCGCACTCCAGCGTGGGGCGGGGGCACTGGGCCTGTCCCTGTGACCGACCCGGCTCTGACCCTGCCTGCCCCAGGGTCCGCACGTTCCCGCGGGACTCGCCCCTGGGCCGCGACACGGTGCGCGCGCTCATGCACTACGCGCTCAAAGTCTGGAGCGACCTCACGCCCCTGAACTTCCACGAGGTGGCCGGCAGTGCCGCCGACATCCAGATCGACTTCTCCACAGCTGACCACAACGACCGCTACCCCTTCGACGGCCCCGGCGGCGCGGTGGCCCACGCCTTTTTCCCGGGCGACCACCACACCGCAGGGGACACCCACTTTGACGATGACGAGGCCTGGACGTTCCGCTCCTCAGGTGCGTCCGTGTTGGGGTGGCCCCGGGGACCGCGCATAACCCCCAGCCCCTGGCAGAGCCCACAATGGTGTAGGGAGCCACACCAGCCCCCCAGGAAGAGGAAACCGCCACGGCTCCCCTGCCTAAAGCCGTGGGCACCTGTCCAGCTCAGGAGGACAGCTCTGCATCTAGCCGTCTCTGCACGGGCAACCCACCTGGCGGACCCGGGCTGGGCTCGCAGGCCTGGGACGTGACTCCGTGAGCCAGGCTTGTCCTCACCCTGGTCCAGCTCCCAAGCGGGAGTGCAAGCTTGTAAGGCCTCTGCAGGCCTAGGCACGCCATCACTTCTGCTAAGTTCCATTGGCCAAAGGAGTCGCAGGCCCCTAGCTTCAAGGCGGGAGGAGGGGCAGAGCCGCATGGCACAGGCTGTGGGTACAGGCGGGGGAGACGGGGGCCTTGTGGGGTTAGTCTATATCCCAGGCTGGGGAGCCCATCCCAGCCGGAGGAGCCAGAAGTGGCCCCGTAGAACCTGTGGGTTTTATGCCTTGATGGGAGCCCAGGCCCGTCCTGTGGGGCCTGGAGCATCTATTCAGTGCTGTGGGGCTGAGGGAGCTTACGGTGACCCCTGTAACGTGGGATCCTGACGGCCAGCGAGGCCTGAAGTATTTACCACGTGGCCTGTACAGAATAGTTTTGCCAACTTTAATGTGAGGGGCACGTGGGAGGTGAGGGGGACCGAGAGACCCCCGGGGCCCGAGAGGCCCCTGTGAACTCCACAGGGCCTCCTAGGAAGCAGACAAGCCCTGAGTGACTCCATAGGACCCGTCTGTCAGGACCGGGGCCTCCTCTGTAACCAGCTTGGCGGACTCATCTCACCTCACCCCACGGGTCCCGTCCCCGTGGCCCAGCAGGAGCTGGCGGTGCCTCCCTGGGCTCACTGGCTCCTGTGTCCCCAGATGCCCACGGCATGGACCTGTTCGCAGTGGCTGTCCACGAGTTTGGCCATGCCATCGGGCTGAGCCACGTGGCGGCCACACGCTCCATCATGCAGCCGTACTACCAGGGCCCGGTGGGTGACCCGCTGCGCTATGGGCTCCCCTATGAGGACAGGGTGCGCGTCTGGCAGCTGTACGGTGAGTGCCCCCCCCAGAGCCGTCGCGGGTCACCCAGGGATGGGGACAGCAATGCCGGGGAGCCCCAGAGCACAGAGCCCCACGGAACAGGGCTGGTTCTGTCTTGTCTGCTGCACGCTCAGCATCTGGGACCGCCTGGCACACGCTGGCTGCCCCGCGGTGTGTGTGGAATGAATAAGCAGGTGAGTTGTGTTGCCAGGGGTCCCTAGGACCTGGGGCCCCGCTGCCCTCTCCATGGAGCTCATCTCAGAGCCCCAGGCAAGATCCCATGTCCAATCCCCAGACGGTTTCAGGTTGTGACAGCTGACATTGATGGTGACTCAGGGCCCACGCAAAGCACTTCCATGCATTAAGTCATCCAGTCTTTACAAGAAGTAGGTACCACATCCCCGCTGAGAGATGGGAGCAGTGACCCAGGGCCAGCTCTGCGCCCCCGTGTGCTGGGGACACGTCGGGCAACGTGGCAGAGGGAGGTCTGTCCTGGGAGCTGCGAGAGCAAAGGTGCGGGTGACGAACCTCCCCAGTCACCCCCCTTCTCCATGCTGGTCTCCCTAACCCCACGCCAGTCTGCCCCTACCCACAGCGGCCAGAACAATCCTCTTAAGGCCTGGGATCGAGTGCCTCACCTCGGAGGCCAGCCTCCCCTCATTCCACGCCGCAGCCTCTCCCCTCCGCCTGGACCCCCCCACACCCCCGCTTCACCGTTGCCCCAGCGCTTACCACCTTCTGACATCTGTGGACGTCCTTTATTGAAGTAAAATTTACGATTTTTACCCTTTTAAAGCAAACTACTCAATGACATTTGGTACATTCACAATGTTGTTCAACCGCCGTTTCTCTCCACTTCCAGAACGTTCTCATCCACCCCCCGTCCCCCCGCCGTCCCACCTCACGCATTAGCAGTCACTTCGCATCCACTCTCCAGCCCCCGGCAAACACTCGTCACTTTTCTGTCTCTGGATTTGCCTCTTCTGGACATTTCACATAAATGGAATCATACAATATGTGGCCTTTTGTGCCTGGCTGCTTTCACTTAGCATGTGTTTTCCAGGGTCATCCCTGTCATAGCATCATGCATCAGTAATTCATTCCTTTTGACAGCTGAATCATTTTATTTATCCGTTCTTCCGTTGGTGGACATTTGGGTTGTTTCCACCTTTTGGCCATTATGAATAATGCTGCTGTGCACATTCATGTACAGCTTTTTGTTTGAACACCGGTTTTCTGTTATTTGGGGTCTGTGCCCAGGAGTGGAGTTGCAGGGCAGGGGGGGGGGGGGTAAACCCTCCTTTAAGTCAGTGGGGCACCTGTGCCTTCTCACGCAACACGATGCTCCGGCTCCAGGGACGGAGTCTCCCCCGCCCTGCTCACCGCCGCAGCCCGGCGCTCGGCTCGGTCAAGACGCAGTGCCACCCACCCGATGGCCCTGGCTCCGTCCTGGCGGCTCCAGGAAGGGTGGTGGGGTCTGCAGGGAGGCGGGTGTGCTGGGCCCGATGCAGCCTCCTTGTCTCCACAGGCGTGCGGGAGTCCGTGTCCCCAACGGCACAGCCGGACGCCCCAGAGCCCGAGGAGCCGCCCCTCCTGCCGGAGCCCCCTGATGATCGCTCCAGCACCCCGTAAGCCGTGGGCCCCTTGTCTCCACTCTGCGGCCAGCACGGCCCCCAGCAGCAGCTCCGAGTCCTGAGCTCGTGGCTCTTCTGAGCCAGCTGAGCCCTGAGTGACAGTTAGTTTCTTTTCTTATGGACAGACAGTGGAGGGGACCCCCCGCTCACCCCGGCCCAGACCGTGCAGAGGCCTTGACTTTCAAATGTGCGATTTCCTCTCACCCTTCATCCCAGTCAGTCATCGACGGCTGCGTAACAAGCGGCCCTGCCTCGGGGCATGAAACCACCACTGTATCGTGAGGCTCGTGGGTTCTGTGGGTCAGGAACTTGGACAGGGCACAGTCAGGGGTCGGGGGTCGGCTCCATGGTGTTGGGAACACCTGCTGGGGGCTGGAATCGTCTGGGGGCATCTTGACTCAGGTCTGGTGCCTGGGCTGGGCTGACTCGAAGGCTGGGCTCAGCTGGGCACCATCTGTGTCCCGTGCCGGAGGCTGGATTCCTGGAGTGGCTGTCCCAAGAGAGCATCCAGAGGGCTGGCAGTGCTGGAGGCCGCGTGGCAGCTGTCCGCCTTTTAAGGCCCAGCCTTGGATTCGTCTAGCCCTGTGGTGAAAGCAGTCAGAGCCTGCCTACTCTCACCCCCCATCCCCCAGTGGAACAGGTGCCACAGAATCTGCAGGGAGGTGTCCCCGTCCACCCCCCGACCTTTGCCCTCACAACCTGGCATGCCTCCGTGCCACCTTCACGCTCACACAAAACACTAAACACAAAAATACAAACAGAAATCTATGTTTTTAGGCTTCCGTGGTTTGGTTTGTTTTGAGGTTTGGTTTTCCAAACGTGGAATGTTTTTATGCTTTTCTCACTCAGCTGTATGTGGTGAATTTCCACTGAGGTCAACAGATGTTGCTGTAACTTGTGTTACTATTGGTCTTCATTGCACTTATTTATTGAATAAGTAACACCTGCCAGCAGTACGCGATTCCAGAGGCACAAAAAGCACTCACAGCGAAAAGTCAGGCCTCACCACTGACCTACCAGCCCCCTCCCTGGGGCAGACATTTGTGCGTGTGCGTGTCCTTCCAGAGAGATTCCACACGTGTGTAGAAAGCCAAGCGTGTAGATGTACATGCGTGAACCCAGTGGGATGTCTCCCGTGCTGCTCTGTGCCTCAGCTCTGGCCCCAGGGCCCGTGGAGGCCTCTGGATGCTCCGGCTCCAGGGACGGAGTCTCCCCCGCCCTGCTCACCGCCGCAGCCCGGCGCTCGGCTCGGTCAAGACGCAGTGCCACCCACCCGATGGCCCTGGCTCCGTCCTGGCGGCTCCAGGAAGGGTGGTGGGGTCTGCAGGGAGGCGGGTGTGCTGGGCCCGATGCAGCCTCCTTGTCTCCACAGGCGTGCGGGAGTCCGTGTCCCCAACGGCACAGCCGGACGCCCCAGAGCCCGAGGAGCCGCCCCTCCTGCCGGAGCCCCCTGATGATCGCTCCAGCACCCCGTAAGCCGTGGGCCCCTTGTCTCCACTCTGCGGCCAGCACGGCCCCCAGCAGCAGCTCCGAGTCCTGAGCTCGTGGCTCTTCTGAGCCAGCTGAGCCCTGAGTGACAGTTAGTTTCTTTTCTTATGGACAGACAGTGGAGGGGACCCCCCGCTCACCCCGGCCCAGACCGTGCAGAGGCCTTGACTTTCAAATGTGCGATTTCCTCTCACCCTTCATCCCAGTCAGTCATCGACGGCTGCGTAACAAGCGGCCCTGCCTCGGGGCATGAAACCACCACTGTATCGTGAGGCTCGTGGGTTCTGTGGGTCAGGAACTTGGACAGGGCACAGTCAGGGGTCGGGGGTCGGCTCCATGGTGTTGGGAACACCTGCTGGGGGCTGGAATCGTCTGGGGGCATCTTGACTCAGGTCTGGTGCCTGGGCTGGGCTGACTCGAAGGCTGGGCTCAGCTGGGCACCATCTGTGTCCCGTGCCGGAGGCTGGATTCCTGGAGTGGCTGTCCCAAGAGAGCATCCAGAGGGCTGGCAGTGCTGGAGGCCGCGTGGCAGCTGTCCGCCTTTTAAGGCCCAGCCTTGGATTCGTCTAGCCCTGTGGTGAAAGCAGTCAGAGCCTGCCTACTCTCACCCCCCATCCCCCAGTGGAACAGGTGCCACAGAATCTGCAGGGAGGTGTCCCCGTCCACCCCCCGACCTTTGCCCTCACAACCTGGCATGCCTCCGTGCCACCTTCACGCTCACACAAAACACTAAACACAAAAATACAAACAGAAATCTATGTTTTTAGGCTTCCGTGGTTTGGTTTGTTTTGAGGTTTGGTTTTCCAAACGTGGAATGTTTTTATGCTTTTCTCACTCAGCTGTATGTGGTGAATTTCCACTGAGGTCAACAGATGTTGCTGTAACTTGTGTTACTATTGGTCTTCATTGCACTTATTTATTGAATAAGTAACACCTGCCAGCAGTACGCGATTCCAGAGGCACAAAAAGCACTCACAGCGAAAAGTCAGGCCTCACCACTGACCTACCAGCCCCCTCCCTGGGGCAGACATTTGTGCGTGTGCGTGTCCTTCCAGAGAGATTCCACACGTGTGTAGAAAGCCAAGCGTGTAGATGTACATGCGTGAACCCAGTGGGATGTCTCCCGTGCTGCTCTGTGCCTCAGCTCTGGCCCCAGGGCCCGTGGAGGCCTCTGTGTCTGTGAAGATGCCTGGGTCTCGGGGCTGAGCTGCACTGCGGTACGCGTGTGCCCTGCCCTGTTTCTAAGTCGTGGATCGGTGGGCATTTAAGTTCCTGACCTTTTGTCATCACAAATGATGTTGCTGTGAGTACTGTCCGTGGACAGAGCTCCAGACTCAGAATCGGGGTCGCAGCACGCACGCTCGGCGTTTCTGTAGAAAGTGCCCAGCTGGCTTCTCGATGCTTTGCTGGCAGCGTTGAGAGCGCCTGCTCATCCAAGTGCGCTCGCTCAGCGATCCATCTTTTGCATCCTGCACGGCGAGCATGGGGCTCAGTTTCACCTGCTTTTCTCTCTTGACTAAACTGCTGTGGTCGCTGGGCCTGCAGGCGGTGATGCCGGCGTGCAGGGTCCTCCGGGGAGGCTTGTCCCCATGGCCTTGCCCAGCCCAGCTCCCCGGGGCAGCTCGGAGTGGGACTGCCTCCAGCCCGGCCCTCTCTCTGCCCCCAGGCCCAGGGAGGATGTGCCCCACAGATGCAGCGGCCACTTTGACGCGGTGGCCCAGATCCGAGGCGAGGCCTTTTTCTTCAAAGGTAACCCCCTTGGGGTCCAGCGGCCGGCGGGCAGAAGAGCAGAGCCCACTCTGGGCCCCAGGCCGGCCACCTGCAGCCCCACCCCCTGTGTCCCCCCAGGCAAGTACTTCTGGCGGCTGACCCGGGACCGGCACCTGGTGTCGCTGCAGCCGGCACAGGTGCACCGCTTCTGGCGGGGCCTGCCGCTGCACCTGGACAGCGTGGATGCCGTGTACGAGCGCACCAGTGACCACAAGATCGTCTTCTTCAAAGGTGGGTGCCCCCCCATCTGGGTGCCTGCCAGGCATCGCTGACCGGGGGCCGCAGCCCACACTCCCCGGGACCCCCAAAGCTCGCGTCCACACAGGAGGCCAGCCCTGTGCTTTGTTCTGTGGGTCCAGAGCTCAGAGCAGAGGGTATCACATTCACGTGTGCACTCAACCAATTTGTAGTTATTGAGCACCTGCTACGTGCTCTGCACTGTGGCAGGCCTTGCAGGCGCACAGTGGGCAAGACACGAAAATCCCTGCCCTCATTCTGGGGCGGGGGACACACAATAAGCACCTGCAGGTAATGAGGGAGTTAATTTCAGATAGACCTGAGGGAACAGCTTGCCAGGCAGAGGGAGCTGCCAGTGCAAAGGCCCTGAGGCAGGAACAATCTTGCTGATTGAAAGAACCTGGAAGACGGTGATGAGGCTTGATCGGAGTGAAGGGCAGGGAGGCGGGGGTGGGAAGTGCAGGTCATCTCCAGGGGCCGCGGGAAGGAGCTGGATTTAGCCTAAGAGCAGGGGGAGACTGCTCTCCCATCTCAGTCCAGGGTGACAGGTCCACTGGAGGAGGGGTGTCACTTCCCCCTCAACAGCCCGGCTCCCGGGCGGGGCTGGGGTGGTGGTTCCTGCCCTTGGGGAGCATGCTGTCTCTTTGGGGAGAAGGCAAGGTGCCCCACCTACAGCAGGAGACTGAGCCCTGCCAGTTCTGTGGGCGCCTCGGGGGCTGTGAGCCTTCCTCAGTCTCACGCACTGCTGTATGTACGTGCGGCTGTGTTTTGTGGGTGCAAGGTCTGTGGCTCCCCAGAGTGAAGCCACCCTGCTGCCCTGACCCAGGCTCTCCAACCTGGCCTCCCTTGTGTGGTGCCTGGGCTCGACCCCTCCACACTCACCCTGATGCGCCCCCTGACAGTGGAATCACCGTCTCCCAGGCTGGATGTCAAGGGCCGGCCACAGTCATGGTGGGGGGACCTGTCTGGCATCTTCTAAGTAGCTTGGATTATTTCTTAACATTTAAAAATCAGGAGATACCCACGAGAAACCACAGCTCCAGACTTGAAATATGAGACAGTGTGGGCACTTGGGGCCTGTGCACTTGCCTGGCAGCGTCAGCTGGAGCAGGTTGGGCTGCCCTGTCGACGTCACCCCACGTGTGTGCCCATGCAAAGGAAGTCCTCGCAGCCCTTCTCGTTGTGATTGACGGGGCCTGCCTGCAGCTGGGCCGTCGTTTCCTTCAGTTGCCAGTCTCTGACAGATGATTTTTTAGAAATTATTGTTAATTGTGGTGAAACACACACACACACACACACACACACACACACAATGTAAAAGTTACCGTCTTAACCATTTTTAAGTGTAGAGTTCAGGGGCATTAAGTACTTTCACACTGTGTGCAACCATCACCACCGTCCATCTCTAAAGCTTTTTCATCTTGTAAAGTTGAAACTCTGTCCCCATGAAACACTAACTCCCCATCCCCCCACTCCAACCCCCGGCACCCACCAGCCTGCTTTCTGTCTCCATGGATTTGTCTGCTCTAGGGACCTCATATCGTGGAACCACACAGGATTTGTCTTTTTGCGACTGGCTTATTTCACTGAGCATAACGTCCTCAAGGTTCATCCACGGTGTAGCAGGTGTCAGAATTCCCTTCCTTTTTTAAGGCTGAGTAGTGTTCCATTGTATGGATGGACCACATTTTATCATCTGTCAATGGATACTTGGGTTGCTTCCACCTCTTAGCTATTGTGAATAATGCTGCTGTAGACATGGGTGTACAGATAGCTCTTTGAGAACTTGCTTTCAATTCCTTTGTGTATATACCCAGGGGTGGGGTTATGGATCCTGTACTATTTCTGTTTAATTTTTTGAGGAACTGCCAAACTTTCTTCCACAGCAGCCGCTCCCATTTTACATTCCCACCAGCGGTGCCCAATTCCCCCCATCCTCACCTACGCTTGCTGTTTTCTGGGGGTGGGTTTGATCGTGCCCATCCTACTGGGTGTGAGGTGGTGTCTCGTTAGGGTTTCGACATGCATTTCCCTGATGATCAGTGACGTTGAGCGTCTTCTCGTGTGCTTACTGACCACTTGAATATCTTCCTTGGAGAAATGTCTATTCCAGCCCTTTGCCCAGCCAAAGATATTTTTAATGTTTTGTTTCTTTTTCATTTGTATCTTCTGTTTTCATTTGTTTCTTTTTTCATTTGTTGTTTTGTTTTGTTTTGTTGGCCGCACCTTGCAGCTTGCAGGGTGAAAGCACAGAGTCCTAACCACTGGACCGCCAGGGAATTCCCTCATTTGCTTTCGAAATTACGGGGTCGATTTGTTGCTAAACCGGGTGGGAGTGGGGGACATGACAACACATACCCAAATTTGATTCCCACCCTCCTGCGGCAGAGCAGCTAAGGATGTTTCCAGAGCACAGAGTCAAGGATACACCCAACAAGGGTCTTAATCACACCATTTCCAAAAGCTTTATGTGTGGATTTGAAGTTCTTGGTGATTTCTAAAGCTCTGCTTCTGTGGAATCTGACAAGGCTGCGCACATGCAGGTCCCAGTGTCCTTACTGCTTTGCCCGTGAACATATGCTCAGCCCGCCTCACAGCAGACGTGGACAAGGCCCCGCTGACCGAAGTGGCTTCTCGGGGTGGGAGGGGGGAGTCTTGCTCCCTGGCTGTGATGCGGCCGCCTCATCTGGCCCTGCGTCCGCAGGCTGCTGGGACGAGTGGGACCCCTGCCGGGAGCACAGCAGGCGCTCGGTGAACCCTCCTGGGACTTACGCCATGGGCACTGCGCATCGGGGTGCCCGTCTTTGGGAGGAGCAAGGGCTGGGGCCCCCGCCCGGCGGGCTGGGCGAACCCCGGCCCACGGCTCTTTCTCTCGCCCCCAGGAGACAGATACTGGGTGTTTAAGGACAATAACATAGAGGAAGGATACCCGCGGCCCATCTCGGACTTCGGCCTCCCGCCGGGCGGTGTCGATGCTGCCTTCTCCTGGGCCCACAATGACAAGACTTATCTCTTTAAGGACCAGCTGTACTGGCGCTACGATGAGCACACACGGCGCATGGACCCTGGCCACCCGGCCCAGAGCCCCCTGTGGAAGGGCATCCCCAGCACGCTCGACGATGCCATGCGCTGGTCCGATGGTGAGCCGGGCGCCGGGGGAAGGGCGAGTCCGGGGCAGCCTCAGCCTCCACACCTGGGGAGCGGGGATCGAGTGGCAGATGCGTGCGTCTGCCCCTCCCCCCCTGCCGCAGACACCACCTGACCCCGGAGGGGCCCCTGGGTCGCCCCCTCTGACTCTTGTTCACCTCTCAGGGTCCCTTCCTTGGCCCCCATCACCCCTCCAGCCATAGCAGCCTCGCCTCCTGCTCTCTCACACACACACATCTCAGGGCCTTTGCACCTGCCGTGCGTCCCCCCCAACACTTTCCCCACAGGCTTCAGGCCTCTGCCCAAACGTCATTGCAGCACCCCCTGGCTGCAGTGAGGAGTACAGCACCCTCCCACAGGGGCAGCTCCACCGGTACGGGAAGTTTCATTTGTTCTATTTGCAAAGCCGTGTCCCCAGTACCTAGGACAGCCTGGCACATAGTAGGCCCTCAGTAAATAAATAGTAGGGAAAAAGCAGAGGTCAACTCATCCATCCCCCTGCCTCCAGGCGGCTCCTTGAGCTTTCCCAGGCCTGTAATGCTCTGAGTGCCCACAGGTGGGCTCCCCGTAGGCTGAGACATTCTACGTCCGTCCTTCCTACCGGCCGCACCGCTCTCTGCATCGCGTCCTGCTGCCGTCTAGACCGAGCCCCGCGTGCTGCAGCGGCCGGAGCTCAGCTGCCTGCCCTCTTCTCGCCACAGGTGCCGCCTACTTCTTCCGCGGCAAGGGGTACTGGAAGGTGCTGGAAGGCGAGCTGGAGGCGGCGCCCGGGTACCCGCAGTCCACGGCCCGGGACTGGCTGGTCTGCAGAGACCCGCCCGCTGACCACGAGGCCGCAGGCGGAGAGGCCGGGGCCCACGCCCGGCCGGGGCAGCGCGACCACAGCCGCTCAGAGGACGCCTACGAGGTCTGTTCCTGCACCTCCATCGCCGCCGCAGCACCGCAGGCCGCGGGCCCACTGCTGGCCGCGCTGCTGAGCTTCCTGTGGACAGCGGCCCGGGCCCTGGTGCTGTGACATTCGGCGCTGGCCCGCGACAGGACAGAAGGGGCCATGGCCCAGAGCCACAAAATGCAAGGACTGATGCCAACCCCTCCAGCGCCTGAGCCAAGCGTCCCTGCAGAGCGGACCCCCGCCTTGCAGATGGGGACGGCACCGCCAGCCCCCGGGCCGAGGCCACCGGGTGCAGCACCCCCGACTCGGCAGAGGCCCGCAGAGGGCGCTGCTCCCCGGGCGCGGATGCAGGGGGAGCTCCCGCCTGGCCTGCCTGCCTGCCCTCCGCCAGCTGGGGAGATTGCGTCACATCCGGCCGGGTCGGGGCCGGGAGCCGTCCTTTCAGCGAGCGAGTGACTGAATCTCACGGAGATTGACCGAGGAGCCAGGGGTAGGCTGGGCTGGGGGCGTTGCATCAGGTCCGCAGGCCCTGGCAAGAGCAGCCCGGAGGGCCACGGGCACCCGCTCCCCATCACCTGCCGCAGAGCCGCCCCTGGTGCTTCCGCCCGCCCGTGGGGCTTCCTCTCCTGGACCCAGTGGGCCTGCCGGCTGCCTTGACCAGGGCAGCCGCCTCCCCAGGCGAGCCCCCAAGCTCGGGCCGTGGTGGGCTTCCCTTGTGACGCGTTTCAGACAAACACGATCTCTTCCTGCTTTGTAACGGCTCGGGCTCGGCTCCCTGACGCGCCCAGGCGGTCCGAGCGTGGGCGTCCTCCGGGGCCTCGAGGGGCTCTGCAGCCCTGGCCCCACTGGGGTGGGGGGCTTCCAGGAGGGCCTGTGCAGTGGTCACCAACACCTTCCTGCCCAGCGCTTACTTGACAACTCCATGACCCCTGGGTCATTACACCCATTTCACAGACGGACAAGCTGAGGCCCAGCTCAGGGAAACGAGCCTCCTGCCCACAGGCAGGGGTCGGGCCGGGTCAGGTCTCAGGACCTGGGGTTCTGGCACGTTCGCCCAACCCTCCCTGATGGACGGAGTGCCTACCTGCATGTGCAGGTACTGCTCTCAGTGCGGGACGTGCAGAACGAGACAAGATTTTGGGTGAGGCACCTGGGACGCTGTCTGCCACCCCGAATGCCCCTGAGGGCCTGCCAACAGGAAGTGCAGGGAGGTGGCTCCCTCCCATTGCTTCTTTTGCTTCTGGCTCCGAGGCCAGGATGGCAGCCACCGCTCTCCCACCCGGAGGGGCAAAGAGTGGGAGCTGTACCCCCTTCACCCGGGAGGGCGACCTTTCCCAGAAGCCCTGGCTGCCTGCCCACTCTCACTGGCAGGGAGCGATTGATCAGTGCTTCTCCTGGGGGTGCGTGGACATGGGGGTGGGACGGTCCTTGCCTGTCCCTGTCACAGCCATAGATAACCCCAAAGGTAGGGTCACCTGGGTTGAGAACCTCTGGTCTAGAGGAATCACCACCCCTCCCTGGGGCTGGGGCAGGTGAACACCTGCAGCAGAAATGGTGTCGGTTAGGAAGAGAATAGGTGATGTGAGCATCAGGCCATAAGGGGGTGCGAAGAGCCCCTGGAGGGGCCGCTTTAGAGCCGGAGTTCTCCAGGCGGGGTGCCCAGCCAGCAGCATCGACATCACCCAGAGCCGGTAGAAATGCAGATTCTCGGGCCTGGCCCTACCTGCTGATCAGAAGGCTGGGGGTGGGGCCGGCCATGTGTTACCCTCCCGCCTTTCTGTGAGTGTGATACACGGGGAAGTTTGTGAACAGCTGCTTTCCAGGGGGCTCCGGAAAGGCCGCCTGAGCCGGGGAATGACCGGAAACAGGAAAAGGAGTTGGTTGTGCAGCGATCTGAGGGAAGAGGCCGGCGGGGGGCAGGGCAGGCGCACATGTCCTGGGGTGCAATGGGCCTGCATCCTGGAGATTTTCCAGGAGAGCGGGGAGCGCAAGGCCAGCCCATGTGGGGCATGGTAGCCTGCTCTAAGGCGCTGGCACTCATTCCCTGCATCGTGGGAGTTATCACCCCCCCCCCCGCCCCACGCCCCCCCTCCCCCCGCTCTAGGGTGAGGCACAAACGTTTGCATTTTCAGGAGAGAGCTCAGGCTCCCGCAGCTGCACACCTCCATCCCTACCTGATGCCCAGGTAGCAGAGGCAGACTCAGGGCCCATCCCGGGATGTGTGGATGCCATGGCCAGGCAGGCAGTCTCCAGGCCAGGCCCCATGCTCACTGAGCCAGGCCAGGCCACGTCCCACATCCGTCTGTCCGCCATCTGGTCCCTGGACCCAGGAAGGGTCTCCGCCTGTCCAACCACACCAGACGGACTAAAGGCCCCTCCTGGGGGAACGAGCTACCTCTGCTCAGCACGGACGCCTCCCCGGGGTCCCACTTCATTCTCCAGCGGCCTGCGGGGGGGGGGGGTTTGGGGAAACAGCTCAGATAGGGTCCCCGGGTCCCCTGGGCACACAGCCCTTGGGTCAGAGCCGGCAGTGGACCGGGTCTACAAGAGCCCAGGCTCTCTCATGGTGGGTGGTGGTCTTACTCTTGTGTTGAAGCCAAAGACCATTTTATAAAACGTTCCCACTAATTCTGTCTCACATGAAGTAAACAGTAGACAGAGATGTGGTGCATCTCTGTGCTCGGTCCTAAAGGACAGATTAGCAGCAAAAGCAGTAGCAGCAAGAGCTGCTCCCACCAGGGGCTGCGAACCAGGGGTCTGCGCACTGAACAAATCCACGGAAATACTTGGCTTGAGCCCGTCTTTTTATAAATACACATGCTTTTACATTTTGAAATAGTCTCATATATACAGAGAAGATGCAGGTAGAGTACAAGACTTTTTTTTTTTTTTTTCTTACCTAAATTATTTGGGAGCACAGTGATGACCCTGGACACTTTTCTGTGTATTTCCTGCAAACTAGGACTTTCTCTCAAGTCTCTGTAAAATCAAGAAATAATAGGACACGTCAGACCCCACTTGGTTTCTGCATTTGTCCCAGCAACATCTTTTATTGACAGGACCCAAGCCAGCATAACACTCAGCTGTCCTGAGGTTTTATGCTCCCTGAGCCTTGGTTTTCCCTTAACCTCCATGACCTTGGGCCTCGTGAAGGTCACAGGCTGGCTGTCCTGTAGACTGTCCCTCAATGCCAGCGGCCTCAAGTGTCCCCACGGTTCAATTCCGGTTCTGCATCTCTGGTAGTAATGTCACAGAATGATATTATGCTCACATAAAATTTTCAATTTTAGGTGAGTCACTATTTAAACACCTGGAGCTTTCATGTAAAATTTTGGGGTTTCAGTCAAAGTCTCTATTTTCACCCCAAGCTGGCTCTACTTGGGGAAGCTGTGGATCCCCCAGGGAGCCTGCAGCCATGGTGACAGACCCAGAGAGATCCCTCAGGAGGAGATCAGAGGGCTCACACCGCACCGGTGAGAGCACAGACCCCAGGCGAGCTCAGCCGTGGAGGACCAGGTGCTGGCCGACCTCAGCATGACTGGGCCTTGCAGGCAAACACTCATATGCCTGTGTGTAGGCGTGTCAAGTACACAAAACGCATCTACACAGGGGACCCCTGGGACCAGAAGGTCTCTGTTCTAGCTCCCATTTTACAGGTGTGGAAACTGAGGCTCTGGTCTTGCCTCAGGCTGTCATAACAAAAGCCACAGTGCAGGCTTAAACAGCAGTTATGTATTTCTCACAGTCTTGGAGGCTGGACGTGCAAGACCACGGTGATGGCAGATTGGGTTCCTGGTGACAGCCTGCTCCGGGCTTGCAGACGGCACCTTCTGGCCATGTGTTCACGTGGCAGAGAGAGCAAGTCTGGTCTCTTCTTCTTATAGGGACACTAAGCCCACCGTGAGGGCCCCATCCTCGTGACCGCATCTCAGCTTATCACCTCCCAAGGTCTCATTTCCAAGTACCATCACGTTGGGGATTAGAGCGTCAACATACGACCTTTGGGGGGACACAGACATTCAGCCCGTAACACACAGGGAGAGGGGCCCCCAGCACCGCAGCTGCCCCTCGGATGGGACCGAGGCCAGACCCAGATTCCAGCCACACCTGATCCCCTCCTGCCACCTTTCCTAGGAGCAAATTATGGGAGGTGAGGAGGCTCTGGGTGACTCACCCTAAAGAATAATCATAGTACAGTTACTGGTACTATTCTGCACTTCACAGACACAAGGGAGGGAATGTGCTTAGTTTCCTTTTCCAGATGAGGAAACTGTGGCTCAGAGAGGAACAGTGATTTGCTGAAGCTCGGGCACTTAGTGGGTGGGGTAGCTGGGAGTGAACCCGTGACGGTCCTGCTCTGGGGGTCCTGCTTACAAGCTGCCATGGCCCTCCCTGGGTGGGGAGGGGGTGTGATTATGGGACAGCAGCGTGGGTGCCCCTCGTTGGAATCCCAAGGACGGTGAGCGGGTTTTCCTCCAGGGCTCTGGGGCCAGGCCAGCGCTGGGCCGGTGTCCCTCGCGACTGTGTGCCCGTGGGCCTCCCACCCCAGCTGGGCATTGGGCCCCTGCTGGCTCTGCAGCCCCTGCCCTCTCTGAGTGGACAAAGGGTGACAGGACCCCAGTGCGTCCAGAGAAACGAGAGGAAACCAAAGCAGACGGACCCCAGCACAGCTGCCTGCTTCCCTGCCTCCCCAAGCCCTGGGCAGCTCGAGGCTGCAGCAAGCACTCCCACCTGCCCTGTCCCATTTCTGGGTTCTCACCCGGAGCCGTCGTGGACTAGCAGCCAGGTGGTGACCAGGGCCGCGTCTTCCTCACCCGCCTGGCGGTGACGCTGGCTGTCTCTGGAGCCCCCGCCTGGCCTGGGCTTACTTACCCGGTAGCAGCCAGTGCCAAGGGCAGGAGTCCCAGGAGGCTGAGCGGAAGCCACAGGTCACTTCTGCTGGCCTCATGCCCGCTGGCCCCAAGGGAAGGGGACAGACCCCACCTCTCAGTGGGTGCCAAGTGTCAGTCCACAGCCTGAGAAACCATGTGAGATCCAAGGATTTTGCCCCTCTTGGAAAACTCAGTTGGCCACGCTGCTCCCGTTCGCATGGGAGAACCAAGGGCCTGAGCCCACCAGACCTGGTCCTCCGCAGGCGGACAGCAGGCCACCGCGTGGCTCAGGCGGAGATCTCATCACCCTGCTCTCACCTCCCGCCCGGCTCATCAGCCCCTCTGACGCCCAGGCAAGCCACCATCCGCTCTGCCTCTTAACTGTCCTCTGCATCCGCACTGGCCACTCTCCCGTCTGTTCTCCACACGGCAACCACAGGACCCGTGAAAAGCTTCATCAGACCAGATGCCTCTGGTCTCCAAACCCTCTCATGGATCCCCTGGCCTTGGGAGTGAGTGTGAGGGCACAAAGCCAGTCCTTACCACGGCCTAGATCTGGGCCCTCGTCCCTGTCCATCTCCCCTCCCGCCTTCGCTCCAGCCACCCTGACCCAGCCCCTCCCAGACCACAGCTCCTGCCTCAGGGCCTTTGCACACGCAGGTGCCTCCAGTGTCACCTTTGCAGTAGTGCCTCTCTGACCACCTCCCTGGAACTGCAAACAGCCCTCCTTCCCCATAAACGCACCCACACCCCTTCCCTCCTTTATTTTCTCCATGGCACCCACTACCATCTGACCCACTCTATAGTCAGTTTACTCAGCTTGTATTTTGTCGGCTCTTTCCCCTCCACTAGAGTGTAAAGATTTGGCCTATTTTGTTCAACGCCGTGGTTCTGGCTTACTAAATGTTTGCTGAGTGAACAAACGAATGACAGAAATGCCGCAGGTGGACCCAGGCCCCATGCTGGCGGCTGGGCCAGGCCTCCTGCTCCCTGAGCCATCTCAGGACTCCCCTCTTCCTCCTGGCCCAGGAAGCGGCCTTTGGGAGGGCGGCCGCTCAATTTGGATGAAAACCAGGACTGTCCTGGATGGACCTGGACGACTGGCCCCTCGTTCTAGGCCAGACCAGGAGTGCAGCGACTGACTCGGGGGTAGACTCCCTGGGACTGAAACAGGCTCCATTCCCAGAGCCTCTCTCAATCATGACTCCCTCCTGGGGTCCATGGTGTTTGAACCTCTCTCTGTCCAGTGTTGGTTTCAGAGGGGAGAGGTAAGCCTCTTGCAGTCAGCTATCGGGAGGCCCAGGGATGGTGCAGCAGAGGCCGCCTGGCCGACTGCGGAGAGAAACACGAGGACCTCGAATCAGCACCAGGTGCAGCGTGAGGTACAGCTGACTCAGCAGACAGACGCCGCTCAGCAGCCTCAAGGTCTCCTGGCCCTTTGTTTAGTGATAACACAGGAGATGTGAACAAGTGATTCCTAAACAATGCAGCCACTCCCTGCCCGGCAGAGCCCTTGTCACAGAGACACAGGGGCACAGGACGCAAAGTGCTGACCGAGCCCACTGAGGACACGGGCGGGCCCCCGAGACAGACTGCTCTGCGGCATTTACTGTCAGACCCATTTCGCAGTAGCGCCCAGGAACCAACGGGTAAATGTAAGTCGGATGCTCTGCAGGGGCGGTAGTCCAGGTGGGTGCAGGTTGTGGGGAAAGTGAGTAAATAGCAAAGGAAAATGGGTGGTGACTGCACGCCGTGAACGCGAGGGGCGGGAGTTCTGGCAAGGACGGAGCCCCCAGGGGACCGCGCGGAGCAGCCTGGGCTGAGAGCTGTCTGGGGACCGTCAGAGGGTCATGGAATGTGGAGCTCCCAGGGCCCGCCCTCATCACAGTCACCGCCCAGGGAGGTGGCCACCGGCCAGGGTTGCATCACCCCAGCGAGGCCCCAGGTAGCCCCGGGCCACAGCAGCGTGGACCCTGATGCCATCCTCTGCCTGGACCCGTGTGGCCTCGCTGGCCTGCCGGCCTGGACTCTACCCTTCCGGGGGCCCCGGCCCCCAGTGCAGCCTCCAGCTGCCCCCTCCTCCCAGGCTCCATCTAGAAGCACTTGGGGTTATTGCCTTGCGGTGCCAAGCAAGTCACTAGCGGCCTCCGAGGCTTCCTTTCCCACCTCCCAAGCGGCCCGGGGGTGGGGGGGTGGCTGGGGAGCCAGCTGCGCGCCTGTCGGGAGTGTGGGTCCCCCAGCCAGGCCCCCATTCTCGCCTGCCCTTCGTCTCCTCGACGATGTGACTCTGACTAATTACTCAGCTGCTTCGTATGTATGTGAATTGGGGATAAGCGCACCTGCCCGGTGAGCCGGATGAAACGAACAACCACACCCGGAGGAGAGAGGAGCCGGCCGGGACACAGGGGCAATGCCAGGGCCTGCTAGTGTTATGACCGAATTTCACTGAGTCCTCGATGAACAGTTTTTCACGTTAAATCAGGATGTGTCTTAAAACTGATGGAGGGTCAAAGTACAGCAACAGGGGCTTCCCTGGCGGTGCAGTGGTTACGACTCCGCACTTCCACTGCAGGGGCGCAGGTTCGATCCCTGGTCAGGGAACTAAGAGCCCAGGTGCCGCGCGGCACAGCCAAAAAAAACAAAGGTACAACCCACAGCATTGTGTTCTTTCTAGCAGCTCGTAAATGAATGGGGGTCTTACTATCAGTGGCATTTAGATTTGACTGAACACAGAAGTATTACTAAGCCGGAAAGCACAGGGGGTCACAGACTCCACGGAAGGGAAGAGGGGGAAGAGCTCTGTGAACCAGGAGTGGGGTTAACAGTGCCTGGGCTCGGGGACCCCAGGAAGGTCCCAGGCTGCACCATGGGCACCGTAGCCCCTGGACACCTGGCCCCTTTCCTGGGGTCTCAGGGACTCCAAGATGCCAGCAGACATCATGAGCTCTCATTCCAGAGGCAGAAGAGAGAAGTCAGTGCCGCCATCAATAAAAGGAGGGTTGTAAATGGGGATCACAGCGGCCGGGATGAAGGTGGGCCTGGGGCGCTTTAGGCCAGGAGGTCCCGGAGGGCCTCTTGGAGTAGGCGACATCTGAGTGAGACCTCCGTGATGGGAGGGCATGGGGGCAGGGTTCCAGGCAGAGCCAGCAGCCAAAGGCCTCAGGCTGGAGCCAACTTGAGAGGCGGGGGAAACAGAAAGAGGCCAAAGGTCAGGGTAGCTGACCCAGGTCACCGGGCTCCAATAGGTGGATTTGAAGCCAGGGCCCAGGCACGTCCAGCTGCGCTTACCACGTTATTGGTTATAACGAAGGACAAAGAGGAAGAGAGGGGGCAGCTCTGGGCGTGGGCATTTGGGAGGCAGGGCCGGCAGGTGGCCGGGAGGGGCAGAGGGGGGCCGGCAGAGGCGCATCTTACATTCAGTCCCGTGCACCTCTGACCGTCCCTGAGGAAGGCACCGCTCAGAGCCAGGTGTTCCAAGGCCAGGTGGCCCTCCAGGCGGAAACAGGCAGCCGGGCACTGGGGTTGGAGCTGGGTGGAAATTCAAGGGTCTGTCTCTTTCTGAGCCCAGGCCCCTCGCCGTAGGATGAGATGCCCAACTGCGGGGGCGCTGGCCACACCGCAGCTCACACCTCAGTCATTTTGCCTCCCTACTGAAACTTGTATTGTTTCTGACAATGTAGATTTGACATTTTTTTTTTGATTTGACATTCTTTTTCACTTATGCATACTTTATTTCAGCTCATACCTTTTTCAACAACCGTATGCTAAAATACACATGACACAAAATTTATCATCAGTGACACTGAGTACACTGCCGGTGCCCACCCTGCCCTGCACCCAGCCCCCGACCATTTTTATCCGCCAGAGGGAATCTCCGTGCCCCGCAGCGGTCACCCCCAGCCCCTCACCAGCCCTCAGCCAACACGAATCTACTTTAAGTCTCTGTGCATTTGCTTATTCCGGGAACCTCATCTGGGAGGAAATCATACAATAGTCGTCATTTTGCATCTGGCTTCTTTAATGTAACATGTTTTCAAGGTTCATTCATGTTGTAGCGGGAATCAGAGCTTCATTCCTTTTTACGGCTGAATCATGTTCTCTTGTACGGCTGGCCCACATTGGTTTATTCATCCATCCGTGGACGGACATCAGGGTTGGCAACTGTGAATAATGCTGCTATGAACGTGGGTGTGCGTGTTTGCTGAGCCCCGGTTTTAGTCCTCCGGGGAGTAGACACGGAAGTCTAACACAGGCTTTACTGGGGAACCCGAGTGGGCTTCTGAGAGCACAGCAGAGTGCAGATGCGGGAGATGCTGGGTCACCCAGCCTGGGTCAGGTCTGGAAGAGTAAAGCTCCCCATCCTTTCCCACGCCCCTCCACGCAGCTGTTAGGGGAACCACTGACCGAAACCGCCGCCCCCGCCCCCCCGCCCTGACCAGACCCAATAGTAACCACTTGCATGAGTTAGCTGACAACGGGAGGTCCTGGTGAGGAACGTGGAACTAACAAGCTACCACCAACCGGAAGAATTCGGGAAAGGCCCAAAGGTGAGAGGAAACGCCAGTCCGTATGTCCTACCAACCTCCCAGAATCCTTCTCGCTGGAATCCATCCAGGCTGAGCGATGCACGCACCACCAGCAAGGACCCTGAGTCAGAGTGATTGGCCAGAGACAACCCGGAAACTAACCCCATCACCATAAAACCCGAGACTGCGAGCCACGTGGCAGAGCCGTTCTCCTGGGGTCCCTTACCCTGCTGCTCTCCGCCCGGGCGCCCCTTCCCAACAAAGTCTCTTGCTTCGTCAGCACGAGTGTCTCCTCGGACAATTCACGTTCGCGTGTTAGACGAGAGCCCACTCTCGGGCCCTGGAAGGGGTCCCCCTTCCTGCAACACAACCGCAACCCAGAAGCTGTGCCCGGGGAAGGGGTGCTGACTGGGTCTGACCTCTAGGCTGGATCTCAGGAGTTCCAATCCACCAGCTTCCCAGACAGTCCGCTTCTCAAGCGCATAAATGCATGTGACGGCTTTGCCCGGGGCGTGTGCAAATGTCCTGCACCCTCCATCTCCTGCAGAGGCTCTGCCGTGTCCCTGAGGGCATCTGGATTTGAGACCCGGGGCCTGTCTTGGTCTGGGGAGGGGAAAGGGGTTCCTGCAGAAGCCCATCAGGTAGGTCCTGGAGGCTGAGTACCACCTGTTCCAGGTGAGTCCAGGGATGCCCAGGTGTGGACTCTGCAATGTGGCTGGGCTGAACTGTTTCCTTGGGGTCACCAGCTGTGGCGGCTAGGGGTTGAGGAGTGGGAGAGTCTCCAGGAGCACAGAGCCAAGCGGATACCTGCGGGGACCCTGAGCTAATTACCCTACAAAAGCCACGTAGTAGGCAAATTGATTTGGAGCCTGTACCAATGTTTATCATTTACCAAGAAGGGAACTAGCAGGAGATAAGAGAGTGCCCTTCTGAGAGGGTTTGGAGAACGTGGTTTAGGTATTCGGTGCACATGCCTGTTTGATTTCATGCGGTCCTAAATCTTCTCACCCCCATCAGTCTTCGGACAAAGAATGTCGCCTGCCTTTTCAGTAAACAAGGATGTTGCAGCCACAAAGCCACCAGCCGCTGCAGCTGCACCTATGGTGCACCCTGAGGGGAATTGAGGATGCAGAAAAACAAGATACTGGCCCTAGACAGTTAAGATGCATATCAAAAAAAAAGAGAGAGAGAGAGAGAGAGAGAGGGTGCGCACACACTCGAGAAGACACATCAAAGGAATGCTAAACAGGAGATGTGATTTCCAACTCCTAACCCAAAGCACACACGAAGGGGCCATTGAACAGTTTGTGGGCTGTTGCCCTGGACAAGCAGAAGAATTGGGAGGGGGTAGGACTGACTTGGGAAGGATAGGAGCTCCATCCTTCCGCCCCTAACCCAAGCTAGAGATGCCTGGTGGCCCAGGCCCCTCAGCTTTGCTCTCCTACTTGGGCAGTGCAGACCACAGAACTATTTGTGGAGCACCTACTCTGTTCCACGTTCTGTTCCAGGCACAGGGGATGGCAGAGAACTTGAGCCCCAGGGGCAGCCCCTCTTCCACCCTGGGCCGACCTGCTGGGATGTGAGCAGTCACTTCACAAAAGAGGCTCGAAGAGCTGCAGTTTGAGGCAGCAAAGAGATGCTCTTTGAACTGGACACTGTCCAGTAGTGAGTGCTGTCATGGGCTGGTGTTAGCAGGGAGGACCCATGGATCAGGGGACTCTGGTGGGTGTGTAGCCCTCTGCAACCCCTTTGGAGCATAAATGGGCATATGATTTTGTAAAGTGGAAGCTTTGCATACTTTGTTACTCTGCAATTCCACCCCTAGGTATGTCCCCCAGAGAAACTCGGGCAGGGGACAGTAGGAGACATGAATGAAAGTGTTTGTAGCAGCCTGTTCCTAACAGCAAAGATCTGGAAACAACCTACATGTCCATCATCAGAACGGATCATGGTTCTGGGACAGATCTTACAGGGCAGTGTAAGGCACCCGTGAGGAGAATGGGCTGCTGCTGAACAGCACAGAACGGATCTCAGTGACAAAATGTTTAGTGAGAACAGCAAGGTGCAAAGGACTACAAATGCTATTGTTAAAGATGATGATTCAGAGCTATAAAATCATGATTCAGAGCTATAAAAAAGAAGAGGTGTTACAGATTTTGCTCAAGGAGGGACCCAGGCAGATGTTAGAAACTTCAAAAGAAAATAAAGAGGGGCTTCCCTGGAGGTCCAGTGGTTAAGACACCTTGAGCTTCCACTGCAGGGGCCACGGGTTCCGTCTGCCCCTGGTGTGGGGGGGGCGGGGCGGGGAACTAAGATCCCGCAGGCCCAAAGTTGCAGCCAAAAAGAAAAGAAAGAAAAGAAAAAGACACCTTTATAGATAAGGAGTATTGAAGTGTATATGTAAATGGAGGAAAATCTGTATTTTTCCTCTTGGGGTGGAGGGAAGATAACTGAACTTCTGTAGATAAGAAAGAATTCCCATGTCTGTCAGTTACCTGCAATTTACAATGAGTTGTAAAACAGCTCGGAGACAACGGAGACAAGTGAAGCCCAAATCCTGATAGCCCGGAAGCACCTGAAGCAACAGGTGTGTGGCTGTGACCCTTGGAATATTTTTCCGTTCCTTTACTTTCAGCCTGCCTGTGTCCTTAAATCTAAAGACAGCATCATATAGCAGGCAGCACACAGTTGGGTCTGGGTTTTTAATCCACTCAGCCATTCAATGACTTTCAATTAGGAAGTTTAATGCATTTGCATTTATGGATTTACATTTATCCATTTACATAATTACTAATAGGGAAGGATTTGCTCTTGGCATTTTGTTCACGGCTTTCAGTTCATCTTGTAATCTCTTTTCCTTTATTGGGTTTGTTGATTTTTAAAATATTAGTAGGCTTTGATTCCTTTCTCTTTCTCTTTTGTGTAACTCTATAGGTAATTTTTTGTGTGTGGTTACTTTGGGACTTACACAAAATATCATAGTTATAAAAGCCAATCTTAGGCTGATAACAACTTATGTTCAGTTGCATACAAAAGCCCTAAAGTTACCTCCCCGCTACACATATTTCTTTTTCATTGAAGTATAATTGATTTACAATATTATATTAGTTTCAGGTGTACAACATAGTGATTCAATATTTTTATAGATTATACTCTGTTTAAAGTTATAAAATATTGACTACATTCCCTGTGCTGTACGATATATCCATGCAGCGTCTTTATTTCCTTTGTAGTAGTCTGTACATCTTAATCCCCCGTCCCATGTTTAAAGTTATAAAATATTGACTACATTCCCTGTGCTGTACGATATATCCATGCAGCGTCTTTATTTCCTTTGTAGTAGTCTGTACATCTTAATCCCCCGTCCCAACCTTGCCCCCTCCCTACCTCCCTCTCCTCACTGGTAGCCATTAGTCTGCTCTCTATATCTGTGTTCCTGTTTTGTTATATTCACTGGTTGGTTTTATCTTTTCGATGCCACATATAAATGATAACATACCGTATTTGTCTTTATCTATTTCACTAAGTATAATACCTTCCAGGTCCACCCATGTGTTGCAAATAGCAAAATTTCATTCTTTTTTATGGCTGAGTCATATTGCATTTTATATGTGTACCCTACATCTTTATCCATTTATTTTAGATAAGCATTTAGGTGGCTTCTATATCTTGGATACCGTAGATAATGCTGCTATGAACATTGGGGTGCAAGTATCTTTTCAAATTTATGTTTATGTTTTCTTTGGATATACATCTGGGAGTGGAATTGCTGGATCATACAGTAGTTTTGTTTTTAGTTTTTTAAGGAAACACCATAACGTTTTCAGCAGTGGCTGCACTAATTTGCATTCCCACCACACACACACTTTATGGTATTGTCACAATTTATATCTATTCGTACTGTGTACTTTTTAACACATTTATTAGTTATAGTTATTGTTTAACACTTTTGTCTTGCAACTTTTAAACTAGAATTAAAAGTGATTTACCACCACCATTACAGTGATATTCTGTGTTCGTCTATATATTTACCTTCACCAACAGTTTTCTTATGCTATTGTGTTGTATTTTTTGTACACTAAGATGTCAGTTTTATAAAGCTTAACAACAAGCAAAACGCAATGTCTACGTATATGAATATACATATACAAATACATACATACACATATTATATATATATGCTAAGATTGTTTTGCAAAAGCAAGGGAAGGAGGTGATCTCATAGGTGAATCTTATGGACATACCTCTTTCTGAATGAAGCTAGACACAGAGACTGAGCTCTGTATGATCTTTTTTTTTTTTTTTCCCGGCCACACCATGCGGCACACAGGATCTTAATTCCCCGACCAGGGCTTGAACCCGCGCCCCCTGCAGTGGAAGCTCAGGGTCTCAACCACTGGACAGCCAGGGAAGTCCCCGTATGATCCATTTTTATAATGTTCAAGAACAGGCAACACCAATCTATGGAGAAAGAGGCCAGGGCAGTGGTTCTATTGTCAGGAATAAAGAAGAGGGTACCTGAGAGCTTTCTGGGGCCTGGGAAAGCGCTGCATCTTGAGCTGAGCAGTGGGTACACAAGTGCAGACATTTGTAAAATGAATCCATATCCTTAAGGTTAGTCCACTAACTGCATGTAAGTTACACCTCAATTAAAAGTTAAACAAAGGAATAATAAACACGAAACTCAGGCACTGGCAACCTCTGACTGAGGGGTCGAGTGGACAGGATGGGAAGGAACACAGACAGAAATGGAAATTATCAGGAATGTCGCCCCTCTTTGGCACGGTTTTCAAGGTTGTTCATTCTCCGGTTATGCCTTCCATGTGTGCTACAGATATTATTTTGTATGTATTGAATGGTAACAAAGAAGATTTTCAAAGTAAACATATAGGGATGTCCAATAACAATAACTACTTTTTTTTTTTTTTTTTTTTTTTTTGGG
>NW_006789763.1:334461-339624 GCF_000442215.2 Lipotes vexillifer
CACAGGCTCCGGACGCGCAGGCCCAGCGGCCATGGCTCACGGGCCCAGCCGCTCCGCGGCATGCAGGATCCTCCCAGACCGGGGCACGAACCCGCGTCCCCTGCACCGGCAGGCGGACTCCCAACCACCGCGCCACCAGGGAAGCCCAGTAACTACTTCTTTATATCTCTTATGCAGTATTTCTTTCCATTTGTCGTGAAAAAATTCAAGCTTAGAAAAGAAAATAGTTCCATGAGCAGTCACATACACAGCACCTAAATTTAATTATTGTCAGCATTTTGCCATATTGCTACACTTATTTTTGGTCTTGCTGAAGTAATTTTAAAGTAAAATAGACCTTGTTTCATTCCTACTGCATTTTATAAGAAAGTAGACTTGCTTTTTCTGGATCAATTAAGGTGTTAGAGTATTACATTTCTTGGAAAACATAATTTGGTTTATCAGGAGCCTTCATTGTCTTAATGCAAAAAAGTTCCAAGTGCAGTGATTTCCAAGGAGCTAAGTTTTTTGTTTTGTTTTGTTTTGTTTTTGCGGTACGCGGGCTTCTCACTGCTGTGGCCTCTCCCGCTGCGGAGCACAGGCTCCGGACGTGCAGGCTCAGCGGCCATGGCTCACGGGCCCAGCCGCTCCGCGGCATGTGGGATCTTCCCGGACCGGGGCACGAACCCGTGTCCCCTGCATCGGCAGGCGGACTCTCAATCACTGCGCCACCAGGGAAGCCCAAAGGAGCTAAGTTTTGACGTTTGTTCAATAAATGTTTCCTGAGTATCTGGTAAGAGCAAAGATACTGTGTATTAGGTGCTGTGAAAGAAATCCAGTTGAGAAAACCATAATCCAAAAGGATACACGCACCCCAATGTTCACCGCAGCACTATTTACAATAGCCAAGACATGGAAGCAACCTAAATGTCGATCGACAGATGAATGGATAAAGAAGATGTGCTACGTATATACAATGGAATACTACTCAGCCAAAAAAGAGAATGAAATAATGCCATTTGCAGCAACATGGATGGACCTAGAGATTATCATACTAAGTGAAATAAGTCAGACAAGGAAAGACAAATATCAAGTGATACTACCCATATGTGGAATCTAATTTTAAAAAAAAAGAGAAAAGGAAAAAATGAACTTATTTAAAAAACAGAAATGGAGTTACAGATATCAAAAACAAACTTACGGTTACCAAAGGGGAAACATGGTGGGGGAGGGATAAATCAGAAGCCTGGGATGAACAGACACACACTACTATATATAAGATAGATAACCAACAAGGACCTACCGTATACCACAGGGAACTCTACTCAATATTCTGTGGTGACCTATATGAGAAAAGAATCTAAAAAAGAATGAATATGTGTACATGTATAACTGAATCACTTTGCTGTACACCTGACACTAACACAACATTGTAAATCAACTAGACTCCAATAAAATAAAATTTTACAAAAGAAAGAAAGAAATCCAGTTGCATGAGACTTGGTCCTTGCTTTCACAATTTGGAAAGTAAAATAAAATATTTACACATATACCCCCCCAATTTTTTAAAATAAAGTAACATAATGACATATTACTCCTAAGTACCTTGTATGAGAATACAGACATTTTAACGTGTCAATTATACGTCAGTTAAAAAGAAAAGGATCATTTTCCTGCATGACAGCGACAGCACTGCCACACTCCCCAAATTAACAATAATGCCCTGACGTCATTTCCTACGTGACCGTATTCACAGTTGCCCCCTTGTCTCCCCAGATATCTTTACAGTGGATTTGTCCAATCAGTCCTGGTCCAGAACCACGGTTGCATTTGTAAATCTCTTTTCATCTACAGCAGACCCCTATTTTCCCCATGCCCTTAACCTGATGAGCAACTGGGGTTGATTTTCCCAAGACAGGTACTTTATTTTTTTTGTCTAATTTTTATTTTGTATTGGACTATAGTTGATTTACAAAGTTGTGTTCGTTTCAGGTGTAACTTATATGGTTACTACAGAATACTGAGTAGAGTTCCCTGTGCTATTCGGCAGGTCCGTGTTCATTCTCTATTTTATGTATAGTCGTGTGTATGTGTCAATCCCAATCTCCTAATTTACCCCCACTTTTCCCCTTTGGTAACCACAAGATATTTTTTTTTGAAGTCTGTGAGTCTGTTTCTGTTTTGTAAATAAGTTCATTTGTGTCATTTTTTTTTTTTAAAGAAGATGTTGGGGGTAGGAGTTTATTAATTAATTAATTAATTTTTGCCGTGTTGGGTCTTCACTTCTGCGCGAGGGCTTTCTCTAGTTGTGGCAAGCGGGGGCCACTCTTCATCGCGGTGCACGGGCCTCTCACTATCGCGGCCTCTCTTGTTGCGGAGCACAGGCTCCAGACGCGCAGGCTCAGTAGTTGTGGCTCACGGGCCCAGTTGCTCTGCGGCATGTGGGATCCACCCAGACCAGGGATGGAACCCGTGTTCCCTGCATTAGCAGGCAGATTTTCAACCACTGCGCCACCAGGGAAGCCCCATTTGTGTCATTTTTTAGATTCCACATATGTAATATCATATGATATTTGTCCCAGACAGGTACTTTAGACAAGGCAGACCAGGGTGAAGTGATGGAGATGGAGTGAGGGGGCGTGGCTTTGCTTTAAGTGGTCAGGGACGCTCTGGGAGGAGGGGCCACCTGGGCTGACCCAAGAGCCAGCCACGCAAAGTTCTAGGGGGAGAGTGTGCCCAGCAGCGGCAAGGCACAGGCTCAGCATGTTTGAGGTGGAGCGTGGAGGCCAGAGTGGGAGGGCAGGCGAGCCGGAGGAAGGGCTAGAAGTGCAGTCAGAGGAGCCGGGGAAGCAGGTCACAAGGAGTAAGCGAGCCAGTGGACGAAGGCTGCCACACACGTGCCAGCTGGATGACCGCCCGTATCTGTGAATCACGTGCTGGGCATGTGCGACGTGCTGGGCACTGCTCTGAGCGTTTTATGTGGTCAACCCACCCGATCCCCACGACAGCCCCGTGAGTTCCTGACTATATCAGTCAGGACCCGCTAGGCTCTGCAGCAGTAACAAACTGCTCCGAAAAGCTCCGCCACTCGAAACCCTGCAGGTTTATTTCTTGCTCCTGCTATGTGGTGATCCATCCCAGTGTTGGCTAGGGGCTCCAGAATGAATGTGGGACCGTCTGACATTGCCATACCAGGGGGGAGCTCAGGAGGGGCCGTTAGGAGCTCCATTCCGGAAGCTCCTACCGACAGCTCATCCGTCAGAACTGACCGCACGGCTCTAACCACAAGAAGGACAGGAAGTTTCTTCCCACCGGGCGCCCAGAAGCTGGGAACCTGGAAATATCTTAGTAGCATTGTGGCCCCATTTTACAGATGAGAAAACTAGTTTAAAAAAGATAAAAGTAAGTTGCCCAAGGCCTCACACCTGGTTACTGGAAAGGCAGGGAGAACTGGCCTGGACTTGGGCTTTGATGGCAGAGGCCTCAGCACAAGGATGCTGATGGGCGTGGTGGCTGTGGCCGTTCTTCCTGCCGCATGACACAGGGCACAAGCGTTTTGCCCGTCTGCCTCCGAAGGCTGGAACCTGACTCCGGACACTTGCTTCCTAGCCCGGAGGCGCCCCAAGTCCCCGGCGGGCTGTGCAGCTGGTGGTGAGGGCTGGCACCGGGACCCCAGGCCTGCAGTTCCCCCCCCTAGAGGCATGTCCTGCACATGCTTGGTGCCCCACACCCAGACCAGGCCCTGGGCCCTGGAGGCTGCGTCGCCCGTGGGCCTCTGGCTTTTCCTGGGTTTGGCCCAGCAGAGCCCCTTAGTCCCCCATCCTCCACAACGGTGAGTTCTATGACCACCTCCCACCAGGGCCCTCCACCCAGCTCCAGCAGCCCCTGCAGGCCTGGCGAAGCCCCAGGTCCCCACAGCCCTGTGACTCCCTTCATTAATGTCCAGTGACACCCTGCGGAGTGGAATTCTGTCTCCCGTCAGGATATCGACTGATAATGGTCACTTCACCAGGGAGGTCTGGGAGGTTAGGCAGGGACCACTCACACAACAGCTTCGACTGAGGGCTGCCTGAGGGCCAGGTACCGCCTGAGGTTCTGGAAAATCCCTTCCGTCATGGAGTTCCCGTTCCACTGGGAGACAGACAAGAAACGCCATTAAACGAGGTCTGTTAGATGGTGCTGGGTTTCCTAGAGGGAGCAAAGACAGGGGAGGGGTGCGAGTGTGTGGGAAGGGTCATAACTCTAAACAGGGAGGTCAGGACCCGGGGTGGGGGTGGGGGGCTGGGCGACACGGGTCCCTCCCAGCAGAGCAAACGGCAAGTACAAAGGCCCTGGGGCAGGGGCAATGAATGCCCTGTGTGTTCAGGGGGAGCACGGAGGCCAGAAGGGGGAGGCAAGGGTGTCCAGCCTGCAGCGTGAGGACCTGGGCGCCCTTGGAGAGGAGCTGCAGGCTCTGGCTTGGATTTTCCAGAGCTGTGGGCCTGCACAGGTGAGAAGAGACTGTGCTGGACCCCGGCTAGAGGCTGGGGATGCAGCCCAGCATGGAGATTCTGGTGGCAGAGGCCAGCACCTCCCAGCTGGATTAGGTGCTGTACTGGGCTGCATGGTGTCCCCACAATTCATGTCCACCGGGGACCTCAGAATGTGACCTTGGACTTCCCTGGTGGCACAGTGGTTGAGGGCCCACCTGCCGGTGCAAGGGGCGCGGGTTCGATCCCTGGTCCCAGAGGATCCCACGTGCGGTGGAGCAGCTGCGCCCGTGCGCCAGGGCTGCCAGGCCTGCACTCTGGAGCCCGTGGGCCGCAGCTGCTGAGCCGCCTGCCGCAACTGCAGGGGCCTGTATGCCTGGAGCCCGAGCTCCGTGGTGGGAGGGGCCCTGCAGTGGGGGGCATGCGCGCCCAGAGGGGATTGGCCCCGCCCCCACACCCGCCCCGTTCACCGCGGCTGCAGAGCGCCCCCGTGGAGCCAAAAATAAATAAATAAATAAAATAAATTAGGGCTTCCCTGGTGGCGCAGTTGTTGAGAGTCCGCCTGCCGCTGCAGGGTACACGGGTTCGTGCCCCGGTCCAGGAAGATCCCACGTGCCGCGGAGCGGCTGAGCCCGTGAGCCATGGCCGCTGAGCCTGCGCGTCCGGAGCCTGTGCTCCGCAACGGGAGAGGCCACAGCAGTGAGAGGCCCGCGTA
>NW_006789763.1:339902-355047 GCF_000442215.2 Lipotes vexillifer
TCTAGGGACTTCCCTGGTGGTGCAGTGGTTAAGAATCCGCCTGCCAATGCAGGGGACATGGGTTCAAGCCCTGGTCCAGGAAGATCCCACATGCTGCGGAGCAGCTAAGCCTGTGCGCCACAACTAGTGAGCCTGTGCACTAGAGCCCGCGAGCCACAACTACTGAGCCCACGTGCCACAACTACTGAAGCCCGCATACCTAGAGCCCGTCCTCCACAGCAAGAGAAGCCACCGCAATGAGAAGGCTGCACACCGCAACGAAGAGTAGCCCCCGCTTGCTGCAACTAGAGAAAGCCCGCGCCCAGCAATGAGGACCCAACACACAAAAATCAATCAATATATATATTTTTTAATAAATAAATAAAAAATTTAAAATGTGGTCTATCTGAGCAATGGAGTATCATTCAGCAAGAAAAAGAAATGAAGCACCAATACATGTTACAGCGTAGATGAACCTTGAAAACAACATGCTGAGTGAAAGAAGCCAGACACAAACAAACCAAAAAGTAAATAAATAAATAATAAATAAAAGAAGAAAAAAAATAGAAATAAGTCAGACACAAAAGGCCACACATCGTATGATTCCATTCATACAAAATGTTCAGAACAGGCAAATCCAGAGAGACAGACTAGTGGTCACCCGGGGCTCGGGGAGAGGGAGCCTCTCAGTAGGTGTGGGGTTTCTTTCTGGGGTGCTGAAAATGTTCTGAGATGAGATAGTGGTGATGGTCGCACAACTCAACATGCTAAAAAACTGCTGGAGTGTACACTTTAACATCCTGAATGTTATGGTATGTGAATTATAGCGTAAATTTTTTTTTATATGAAGACAAATGCAATAAAAACGTTTTAAAAAAAAGAAAAATGGTGTACTGCCTGACCCGCTTGCCTCCAGGTGCAGAGATTGGAAAAGCAGCCTGGGGTGGGTGGACGTCGAAGGCGCCACCGCTGTGCACTGCCCGCAAGACAGGCTGACCTGCGTGGATGCTGGTCCACATCCGGGCTCCAGGACCTGCCAGGGTGTGGCTCTGGGCCAGCCAGGCCCCTCCTTCCTCACCTGTAGAATGGGGAAGGTAATGGTGCCCACCTGGGGCCTGGGGTGAGGAGGCAGTGGGTGGGTTTCCGAGGAGCCCTAAGAGCAAGGCCTGGACGGGGCGCTGTGTTACCCGTCCATCCACAGAGCCCTCGGAGCGCCTGTCCCCAAGCCAGAGCCCCTTGAGATATTTTTTTCTGAGGTGCGCTTCACACAACACAAAATTACTCACCTTAAAGTGAACAATTTAGGGACGTTTAGCACGTCGACAATGCTGTGCAACCACCACCTCTGTCTAGTTCCAAAACATTGCATCACCCTGAAATAAACCCCATCCCCGTTAGCAGCCCCTCCCTCTCCCCTCCTCCTCCAGGCCCTGGCAACCGTATCTGTGGGTTCACCTCTTCCAGGTGTTTCATATAAATGGACCACTTGCGATATGGGACCTTAGACTTTCCCTCATTTGAGGCGGCTGGGAGATGAGAAAATAAAAATATGTCTCCACATGGTTATATGAATTGTCCTTTTCAAAAAAATTCTAAACAAACCCCAGATGCACTGCTTGGATGAATCTTAGTTCGTGGTGCGCTGTCACCATCAGCCTGGACTTATTTATAACATAAAAATGTGTGAGTTCACCAACCCACCCAAGAACTAGAGTATCAATGATAACTTCCACCCGCCTCTGTGCCCCACACCTTCTCATCCCTCCCAGGGACCACTGAGTTTTGTGCTGTCACCTCACCTTTGTTGGATGGCAGTTTTAACACAAATGAACAATCACCCAGATATTCATCACACACGCATCACAATGTCACGTTGCGTTTTAACTGTTTTCAGCTTTCTTGAAAGGGTGTTGCTTTATAGGGCATCTTCTGGGACTCATTTTTTCCCACTGCGTATTATGTCGGTAAAAAGCATCTTTATTGTTGCAGGAAGTTGGCATCTGTTCTTTTTTTTCCACTACGGGGTAATATTCCATTGCAGAAACAGATTATAACAGAGGTTTGGGGAGGGGAGGGTTCAGTATTTTTCCTTTTATAGAGACTACTGCTGTCATAAAAACGAACGAAATTGGATCATTTGTAGACACGTGGATGGATCTAGAGACTGTCATACAGAGTGAAGTTAAGTCAGAAAGAGAAAAATAAATATCGTATATTAACACATGTATGTGGAACCTAGAAAAATGGTACAGATGAACCGGTTTGCAGGGCAGAAATACAGGCACAGATGTAGAGAACAAACGTATGTACACCAAGCGGGGAAAGGGACAGGGGGTGGGGGAGTGGTGTGATGAATTGGGAGATGGGGATTGACATATATACACTAATATGTATAAAATGGATAACTAATAAGAACCTGCTATATAAAAAAATTAAATTAAATTAAATTTTAAAAGTCAAAAAAAAAAGGCTACTGCTGTAAACATCATAGGTTGTCCTCTGTGAGTGTGTGTGTGTGTGTGTGTGTGTGTGTGTGTGTGTGTGCGCGTGTGTGAGTGTCTGTGTGTCCAGGGCACAGGCCTGGAGGGGGCTCAGCAGGGAAAGAAACAAGAACAGGCTCCCACAGCAGAGAAGAGAGGAGGGTCTCCGGGGATGGATGGGAAGGTGGGTGCCTGGACATGCCCAGCCCCTGTGCCCCGTTCATTTGCTCATTCATTCATTCTTTCAACAATAGCGAACTGGGGACTTCCCTGGTGGCACAGTGGTTAAGACTCTGCGCTCCCAATGCAGGGGGCCGGGGTTCCATCCCTGGTCGGGGAACTAGATCCCACATGCCACAACTAAGAGTTCTCAGGCCACACCTAAGGAGCCCTCGAGCCACAACTAAGACCCAGCACAACCAAATAAATAAATAAATAAACAAACAAACAAACAAATAAATAAATAACAATAACGAATTGAAGGTTTCCTAAGTCCCTTTTAGGCTAGTAACAAATTCAAGCTCCCTGTTTTGGAGCTTCCACATAAGTGGAGGGAGCTAGAAAATAAGAAATCCACAAGGAGAGTCCCCATAAGGATAAGTGAGGAAGCACATGAAGTGGGGCTGAGGAGTTCTTAATTTTTTTAATCGTAAGCACTTTGGAGAGGGTCAATGGTAAATTTCTGCTGGAGGTGAGCGAAATAAGGACGTAAGTGTGTCTCCCATCCCACTTCCCAGACCCTTGACTGTGCTCCTTGGCCCACAGTCCCCTTTGTTAGAGTGCCAGAGGGGCCCGTCTTCTTTGGATGGAATGGCAGTCAGGGAAAGCCTCTGGAGGAGACGGCTGGCTGGAGCCAGCATTTTGACCAGCTGGTCAGTGCAAAGGCCCTGCAGCTGGGGTAGATCGAGTGGGGCTGGATGAGGGAGGTGAAGAGGGAAGAAGACAGCGATGCCCTGAGCACTGTGCCCACAAGGAGGCCCCAGGCCTCAGACAGTGGCTTAGGCCAGGGCGTGGCCAGGGCTGGAACTGGTGGAGGAGGACAGCAGGTTGAGGCAGGGAGGCGGAGGGAGCATGCACATCATCGGAAGACACACCTGGCTGCCCCTTGAAACGGGGACTAGGGGGAGGGCAGGACGCCTCAGGATTCTGGAGTTGCGGCCCAGGCACTTAGAGGAAGCCCCAAGTCCCGATCCTTGCTCTGGGCCTGGCAGGGGCTTCTGCATGGCTTTCAGACGTTCCGCAGGGCTCCTAACTCTCCGTTGTCCATCAGCAGGGTGGCAGTGGTCCGTGTCAGGCTGAGTCACCCACCTAGCAGGATGCAAAGGCCTTGGGGCACTCTGCTTTGACTTTTGCAAGAACCAGCAGCCACAGGCTCTGAGCCAGCTTGGTTCTCACTCAGGAGCTGCTGACTTCAAGGGCCGGAGCCCTCTGGGGCTGGGAAAATGCGGGTTAAAGCTCGACGCCCTGGACCCAGCAGTCACCCACTCCTTCTCCCTCCAGGCCTTCGAGGAGGCGATTGGCACCCGATGTGCCTCCTAGGACCAGAGCCGCCAGCCCCCAGCACAGCCCCCCATGCCGCGGGCACAGTGGGAAGCCCCCTACCCTTCAGCAGTCCCTGCCCCTCCCCCTCCCCACAGCCCCTGCCAGCCGCCAATCCTCTTTCTGTCTCTACGGATTTGCCTGTCTGGATGTTTCATGTAAATGTCTTTGTACAAGATGTGGCCTTTTGCATCTGGCTTCTTTCACTCGCAGGATGTTTCCCAGGTTCATCCACACTGTAGACTGTGTCAGTGCTTCTTTTTATTTTATTTTATTTTGGCCACACCATGCGGCTTGAGGGATCTTAGTTCCCTGACCAAGGATCAACCCTGTACCCCCTACAGTGGAAGCGTGGAGTCCTAACGACTGGACCGCCAGGGAATTCCCAGTGTTTCTTTTTAAAATTAACTTTGGGACTTCCCTGGTGGCGGCGCAGTGGTTAAGAACCCGCCTGCTAATGCAGGGGACACGGGTTCGAGCCCTGGTCCGGGAAGACCCCACATGCCGAGGAGCAACTAAGCCCGGGCGCCACAACTACTGAGTGTGCGCTCTAGAGCCCACGAGCCACAACTACTGAGCCCGCACACCTAGAGCCTGTGCTCCGCAACAAGAGAAGCCACGGAAATGAGAGGCCCACGCACCGTAACAAAGAGTAGCCCCCGCTCGCCACAAAGAGAAAGCCCGTGAGCAGCAATGAAGACCCAATGCAGCCAAAAATAAATAAATTTATTAAAAAATAAAATTAACTTTACTGAGGTGTAATTCACACACAGTTAAATACTCGCATTTCAAGGGTTTTGACAACTGTATAAAGCCATGTATCCACCACAACCCCAATCACCATTGAACACTTGTCCCCTCCAAAGCCCTGCCTGTCCTTTCCCAGTCCATCCCCCCAGCCCAGGCAACCAACAAGTGATCCGTTTCCGATCGGTGAATCCCACACAGGATGAATCCCTACAGCAGAGGTCTTCTGGGTCTGGCTTCTCTCGCTTTACGTACAGGGAGTCAAGGTTCGCCGCGCTGCTGCGTGAACCAGTTGCTTATTCTCTCCACTCCAGAGTGCGGATATCCCCATTTGTTTCTGCTTTCGCCTGTTGATGGACATTTGTTTCCAGCTCTGGGCTACTCTGAATAAAGCTGTAATGAACATTTCCCATCAGGCACCCTGAGTAAACACCTAGGAGTGGGATTGCTGGGTTGTAAGTTTATGTTCAGCCATCACTGCCTGGGGGACACAGGTACAGACCTTCCCTCTGGGCTTGAGGCTGTAAGGGGCTGGCTGCAAAGCCAAGGTGGGTGGCGCCCTGAGGTTACCCGGGACTGAAACCAGCCCGGAGCCCCCTTAGAACCCTGGCTGTCACCACCCCACCCTTCTGGGAGCCAGGAAGCAAATTCCCATCCTGCCCCAAAGTCTGAAGTCCTTGAGATGAGCCTAGGCCCTGAGAAGCTTTGCCTAAAGTCCCCTAGGGGAGCATAAAGACCTTTATGGGATGAGACCAGCAGCTCCCCCTTCAGTAGTGCTCCTTGATGGCTGGAATTAGCTTGGGATGGGACTGGGAGGTGGTGGTGTTCTAGGGAACTCCTCTTGAGGAAGCTGGCTGTCTCCATTGTTCTAGTTAATGTTCTTTATTATTCCAGGTGAGATGACCTAGGCACAGAGAAGCCAGGTGGCTACCCAGGCTTCCCCGCTCTGCCTAGAGGGGACCCACCCAGACACTCACCCACTCTGCCGTCCAGCCCATGGTTGGGGAGGGGTGTCCTCCCCACACACACACCAGTGATGTTTCAGTGGCATTTGAGCATTTGGGACTTCCCTGGTGGCGGCGCAGTGGTTAAGAACCCGCCTGCTAATGCAGGGGACACGGGCATCGTGGACTGGGGTGATAGAGACAGGAACTCCTAGGTTTTGCTGGTATCCACTACCACTGTTTGGAAGAATGATCCAGAACTTGTAAGTAATGACTTCAACATGCTCTTTCGTGGTCCATCTGGAGCATCATTGAAGGACTACTTAATAGTTCAAGGCCAGGGTCACCAAACTCATTCT
This sequence comes from Lipotes vexillifer, assembly GCF_000442215.2. Lineage (NCBI taxonomy): Eukaryota > Metazoa > Chordata > Mammalia > Artiodactyla > Lipotidae > Lipotes > Lipotes vexillifer. Next base: position 345,951 of record NW_006789763.1, read on the forward strand.
GTAAAGGGCCACGTGGCAAATATGGCTTTGCAGGTCGCACGGCCACCTTTGCAGCTACTTAGCTTTCCAGGTGCAGCTTGAAAGCAGCCAGAGACACTAAATAAGCAAGTGGGCATGGCTGGGTTTCAATAAACTGTATTTACCAAAGTAGGCAGTTAATCTCTAGAATATATAAAGAACTGCAACTCAAACAATCCAATTAGAAACTGGTCAAAGAACTTGAGTAGACATTTCTCCAAAGAAGTTAAACAAATGGCCAGTAAGCAAATAAGATGCTCAACATCACTAATCATTAAGGAAATGCAAATCAAAACCACAGTGAGAAACCACAACCACTAGGATAGCTATTTTTATAAAGCAGAAAATAACAAGTGTTGGTGAAGATGTGGAGCAATTGTGATTGCTGATGGGAATGTAAAATGGTGCAGCTTCTGTGGAAAACAGTATGGTGGTTCCTCAAAAGATTAAAAATAGAATTACTAGCAATTCCACTTCAGGATATATATCCAAAAGAATTGAAAACAGGATCTGGAAGAGATACTTGTACACTCACGTTCATAGCCGCGTTATCCACAATAGCTAAAATGTGGAAGCAAGTGTCCTTCAATGGATGAATGGCTAAACGAAATGTGGCATATACGTACCATGGAATATTATTCAGCCTTAAAAAGGAAGGAAATTCTGACACATGCTACAACACGGATGAAACTTTGGGACATTACATGCTAAGGGAAATAAGGCAGACATTAAAAGACAAATACTGTAGGATTCCACTTTTATGAGGTACCTAGAGCTGTCAGATCCATAGAGATAGAAAGTAGGAGGGTGGGTGCCGGGGTGGAGGGAGGAGGGAGTAGGGTGTTAGAGCTTTTGCAGGCGGATGGCATTAGTGTTTAATGGGGGCAGAGTTTCAGTTTGGGAAAATGAAAAATTTCTGGAGATGATGGTGATGACAGTTGCACAACAATATGAATGTATTGTACACCCTGAGGTGCACACTTAAAAATGGTTAAGATGGCAATTTTTAAGTTACGTCCATTCTAAAAATATTAAAAAAATAAAAAGAAAGAAAAAACTGGGACTTCCCTGGTGGTTTAGTGGTTAAGACTCTGCACTTCCACTGCAGGGGGCACAGGTTCAATTGCTGCTTGGGGAACTAAGATCTCACGTGATGCAGGGCACGGCCAAAAACACAAACAAATGAAAAACAACAAAAAAGGAAAAAACCAAGAGGAGGGCTGGATTTGCCCCCTTAGACCATAAGTTTGCTGATCCTTGATGCAGGGGTTCTTCACCCGTGTTTACCTTTCTGTTGACAGTTGATTCAAAGCTCTGAGTCTGTGACATTATCTCCATGTTAACTTGTAGGTTTTTGTCAAACAGAAGACAGATGATTTCTCTGAGATAGAAAAGATAATCAAAGGTTAATGTTTTGCCCTGGGAAACAATAACCAGTTTTGAATCGGACTGACCAATCTTACTCTAACATTCTTCTTTTCAAATCCCTATAAATAAACAATCCCTCAAATTCTACCCAGGAACCATCTTTACTGTCTGGCTGGTTCCCTCGTTACTGAGTTAGCTAAACCTCTAGCCCACTTTTTGCTCCATATTCATATGAGAGTTTATTTGTTTTTTAATGTTTCGGCCACACCATGTGGCATGTGGGATCTAAGTTCCCTGACCAGAGATCGAACCCACACCCGCTAGATTGGAAGCACAGAGTCTTAACCACTGGACTGCCAGGGAAGTCCCTGAGAGTTAGTTTTTAACTTCTTGAAAATTACACTGGTGAAGTCTCAATGACACAGGAATGCAGCCCCCTGTCTCTTTTAAGGCACACAAACCAACCCCCACTCCCAGCACCTGTGACAGACATTACTAATCCATCACAGAATTCTCAGAACTCTTAAGCTTAAGACTCTAGGTAGCTGCCACCAGTCCCTTTGAAACGACACCCATTCACCATTCCTTTCATAGAAGGTAGCAGCAGTGCTGGAGGCCTGTCTGGGTGGGCAGGTGGCACCTCCATGGAAGGTGGTGTGTTTTGGCTTGTTGAGTAAGCAAGTCAGGGGTGGTTTTCATCACTCAACATCCTTTCCACAGGTTTCTTGACTGATTGCTGGGCATTGGGCTGAGCACCAGAGGTCAGAGATGAACAGGATTTTGTCCTTGCCTCGGGAGGTTTGGAGACCTAGGAGGACGAGGTGCAAGCGCTTGCAGTGGAGAGGTATCACTTCTTAGTTGTACGACCTTGGGCAAGTCACTTCTCTGGCCATCAGTTTCTTCCCCCATTAAATGGGAGTAACCATAGGAATCTACCTCCCAGGGTTGATGTGGGCATAAGAGTTACTTCCTGTAAAGAGAGTTGCCTGCACATAGCAAGGGCAGTCGATTCTCACTGTTCATGGTACTGTGAATGAAGAATGTTTGCTGCCATATCAGTAAACAAAGGATGTTGCAGCTATCAAGCCATCACATTACAGCTGCCCCAACGGTGCACTCTGAGAAGGCTCAGGATGAGAAGCAGAGGATACTGGCCCCGGAGAGCTGAGGTGCATATCAGAGGAATGATTTCAATGAGCCCAGACTTTGCATCTTCCCATACATAGCGAAGTGCTAAATTCCTTAACTTGTGATGTCTGGTTTTCCTTACTTAACAGTAATCTTTCAATGTTCCGACTACCTGGTCTTAGTTTCAAAAACTCCTATAGATCCTGGCTCCCCGCCCCTTGCCCATTTGGGACAGTCTCTCAGAGTTTCTGAGATGCTGTGTCCCAGGCTTAAGTCCTTAGTTTTGTCCATCGAATAAAGCATAACTCTGAACTTTTAGGTTGTGCATTTTTTTCAGTCGACAGTACTCATGCTCTATAACGTTGCCACCAGCACAGGATTAGCGGATTCTGAACCTGCTCTGGGAAAAATACGTTTAGGTTCCTGCCACCCTCTGGTCACAACATTTTTGTCAACCGTTCAATACATCACTGTGTGTTTATGTGTGTTTCTGTTTAAAAGACATCTTATTTGATATATGCTGTTGATTCATTAACATTGTTTACTTTTGAACAGCGAAATCACCAACAAAAAGCACAAAGATCCGAAGAATGTTGTGGGGCTCCAAGGACAATGGTGCTTCAAGGACAAAGGACGACCCTGCTTGAAAAGGTGTCAGCGTCACAGCCCCTACCGGACTCTTACTCACCCTCCCCACCCTGTTGCCATGGTTACAAAATTCCTGAGCCCACCTGGGCGACACTCATCTGAGCAACGGGGACCTGTCCCAAATAAGCAAAGGCATCTGCCCTGTCCCACTGCCACCCTACAGAAGGAAGGTATATGTGCCTCGACCAATCAGTAAACGAAATTTTCACCTCGGACCATTCCTTTGTTTCCTGGCTATAAAAACTGATCAATAGTACATGCTCAGGCTCGACTCTCCCAGACTGCTAGGAAATCGGCCCGCTGCTCTGACAGCGACCCTTCCCTCCAATAAATTCTATCTTTTTTACGTTCTGCCTTGTGTCTGGAAATTCTTTTCCGGCCCGCGTTCGGACTGCGACAGATGTGGCCCTAAATAGCCCACAGGACCCTTGTTTGCAGTACGAGAGCTGCTGACGCAAGGCAGTGGCCTCCCTCACTCTCAGTTGGGAAAGGGGGCCTGGGGCAACAAACATTTTGCCCACAGAAGCATGTGAGTACTGATTTGGGGGTTACATGAAACACTTAGCGAATAGGCAAATTCGCAGATATGGAATCTGAAACACGAGGATGGACTTGGCACAGACCGTGGTGGGCGTGTCACACAGAGGAGGGGGGCAGCCTGAGCAACTGAGCTGGGCCCAAGGTCAGGGGAATCGAGCATACCTCGCCTCCCTTCTCTTCCACTGTCGAGGGCCCAGAAACCTTTTCCAAACGCACATCCCATCTCATCTGCCCCCTTCCTAACTTCTGCCCTGTCACTTCTCAAGTTTAGGGCGAATATCTCCTTCCCAGGGTGCACTGGGATCCTGGAGCCATGTCTCCAGGGGAATCCCACCGTCTGCCCTGCCTGTTCTCTGCACTTTCCTGGGTTGAAACTTTACAACTGCCTGTGCAACCATTGCCTGTCTTGTCCCCCGACCCCAACCACTAGACAGGAAGGTCTTGAAGGAGGGGATTCTGTGTTTTTCTTCTGTGGCAACTCTGGGTGTTGAGAAAACAGTCATTGGATGAAGTGAGGGGATGGATGAGGACCTGAGGGCAGGCTACGACTGACCACATGGCACTGCAAGACCTCGTCCTTGGAAAACAAAGGTGGTGGCCCAGGAGACCCATTGTCCCTTCCAGCTCCGATGGTCTCTGGCCCCAGTCCGGGGTATGGAGTGCCTGGGAGCCTACCCCTCAGAAGTGTGTTCCCACAGGCTGGTGCAACCATCCAGGGCTATTACTGAAGACTGGGAGTGGCAGGGAGGATTGTTTAGAATTCTGCATTTGCAAAAGCAATAATGGAAGGTTATAGGAGAATTCACACTCAAGGTGTAAATGGAAAGGACCGGCTCTTCCCAAACTGTTAACAGTTTCTCCTGTGAGAATCCAGGCTCTTTCTCTTGCTGGCTGTGTGACTTTTTTTTTTTTTTTTTGCAGTATTCGGGCCTCTCACTGTTGTGGCCTCTCCCGTTGCGGAGCACAGGCTCCGGACGCGCAGGCTCAGCAGCCATGGCTCACGGGCTCAGCCGCTCCGCGGCACGTGGTATCTTCCCGGACCGGGGCACAAACCCGTGTCCCCTGCATCGGCAGGCGGACTCTCAACCACTGCGCCACCAGGGAAGCCCTGGCTGTGTGACTTTTTTACCTAACTTCTCTGGGCCTCAATTTTCTCATCTGTAAAATAGGGATATAATAGCAATTACTTCATGTGATCATTGTGAGGAATAAATTAATATATGGAAAGACTACTGCCTGGTACATGGTAAGCAATGGGTTAGCTGTTATAATTACCCAATGTAATTATAAGCACACATAGTATAGTACTAGGAACCCTATATATGTATATACATACATAAAACTATATATACATGTAGGTATGGTATACACACATCTCTCTCCAGTGACTTTCTTTATTTTTAAATTAATTTATTAATTAATTTATTTTTGGCTGCGTTGGGTCTTCGTTGCTGCACGCGGGCTTTCTCTAGTTGCGGCGAGCGGGGGCTACTCTTCGTTGCGGTGCGCAGGTTTCTCATTGCGGTGGCTTCTCTTGTTGCAGAGCACGGGCTCTAGGCGCATGGGCTTCAGTAGTTGTGGCTCGCAGGCTCTAGAGTGCAGGCTCAGTAGTTGTGGTGCATGGGCTTAGTTGCTCTGATGCATATGGGATCTTCCCGCACCAGGGTTTGAACCCGTGTCCCCTGCATTGGCAGGCGGATTCTCAACCACCGTGCCATCAGGTAAGTCCCTTGGAGCACTTTTTATCTGAGCATCTCTGCCTCTAAGAATCTGCTGTGTATTATTCCATAGACAGGATGCACCAGGATTTACCTAACCTTAGGACTTGTGGGCTATTTCTTAGGTTTGGTGCAGTTTGGGGGACAGTTTGTAACTATCGAGCGCAATTTTAAATGCATAACCTGCAACGCAGTCGTTCCCTTTCTAAGAATTTATTCTATCCAATCTCCAGCCCTGGTGTACACAGGCCACGTCCCAGGTATTAATGAAGGCTATGGCACATGTGAGCCCCCCAGATGAGCAGACAAGGGACGTAGTGTAAGGCTGCAGCAGGAGAACTGGTTGGAGGGCGACCGTTGGCTCATGCCCAGGCTTGCAGCTCCCCTGTCATTCCCAAGGAGGCGGGCCTGCTACTGACCCCGCCCCAACCATCTGGTCCCGCCCCAATAGGCCCCGCCCCGCCGCCAGCGCCACCACCCACTGAGCGCGGCCGCCCGTCAGGCCCCGCCCCGCCCCAGCCAGGCTCTCCCCCAGGCTCCGCCCCGCCCGGCACTCTGTGCGCTTGCGCCGGCGTCTCAGGCTCCCGGGCCCGGCGGCCGCGGCTCTTTTGTCTCCCGGCCGGAGCCCGAGCCGGATCCTGAGCTAGGGTCGGAGCCCAGGTCAAGACTGGGTTGGAGTCGGATCGCGTCCGCTGCCCGGGCTGCCCGATGGGGCGCGCCCCCTGCCCACCGCCCCCGGCCCGTGCCGTCGCCTGAGCCCCGGCCTGCCTGGCCCGGCCCGCGCCATGGAGTCCGGCCGCGGCGGCCTGGAGACCGTGGGCAAGTTCGAGTTCTCGCGCAAGGACCTGATTGGGCATGGCGCCTTCGCCGTGGTCTTCAAGGGGCGCCACCGCGAGGTGAGGGGCCGGCCGGCCCGGACAGAGCGCCGGCGAGGGCGGCCCCCCCGCCCCGGGGTCCCTCTCCCCATCCCCCGCTCCAGGGACCCCCCCTCATCCTGCCGGGGACCCCACATGAACACAGCCGGGCGCCCCTCGTCTCACCCCACAGCCCCGGGACCCCACGTCCCCCTCACATGCACTCCTGACCCCCTCATCTCCAGGGACCTGCTGGGCGCTTGGCTTGGGCAAGACCTTCAAGGGGTTCCCGGGTTCCCCGCCCCTGAGGGACACCCGCGCTTGGTTTTCAGAAACACGACCTGGAGGTCGCTGTCAAGTGCATTAACAAGAAGAACCTGGCCAAGTCCCAGACTCTCCTGGGGAAGGAGATCAAGATCCTCAAGGTGAGCTGTGGCCTCAGCAGCAGGAGGGGAGCGGGTGATGGGCGAGTCCGCTTCACTCACGGGAAACCTGGGTTTCTGTCCTAGGAATTGAAACATGAAAACATCGTGGCGTTGTATGACTTCCAGGTAAGGCTGCGGGCCGCCGTCTTGGTGGGGAGGGGCTGTGCTCCCCTCCACCCCCGCCCCCACTGGCCCCAGTACAGCCTCAGGCCCCGCTGACTTAAATCCCAGTCCAGCCAAGTGCTGGAGACCCTGGCCAGGCGTGGACTGTTCTAGGCTAGCATCTCATACTGGGGGAAGGAGCTGGGCACCCCCCTGTGTGGATGGGCGTCGGAGGCCTGCTGGGACCTTGGAGACCCCACCCTCAGCCCAGTTCTTGGGCCTGGGTTTCCTCTGGGCATGTTGGGAGAGCTCCCACCTTCCCCCGCCACCTGAGTGCCACAGGCGCCAGCGCAGCTCCACCGAGGGAGGTCTGGCTACAGCGTGGCCCTCGGGGGTGTCTGGCCCAGCGGCCGCGACGGTGAGTCCTGTCCCCAGCGCAGGCTCAGGGCAGCCCTGCCGGCCTGGACCACCTGTCTGGGCCAGTGGATTGTTTGTTGACATTACCCCAGCGGCCTGGCATTGGCCACTGTCTCCCCGTGTCAGACTGGGGGAGGGGCGGGGCTAAGGGAGATTCCTTCTTGCTGGCAGTTGGGGCCAGCCACCCGGGCAGGAGGGAGGCGGGTGCCCGGCTGATGAGGCCATCTCAGGCCTAGCTGGCCCAGAAGACCGCGGCCTGTTTTCCCCAGTGACCCCGGGCCCCCAGGCCTGGCGGTGGGGGTGGGGGGGCCCGGCCTCAGCCCAGGTCTGGGACCCTGGAGACCCAGTTTGGGGACCAGGAACCTGAGGCAGCAGATCTGAGGGCCAAAGTGCTGACTAATGGTTTTGAAACCTGTTTACTGAGGCCACGGGACCAGCCCCTGGCTGAGGGGAAGTTCCCAGCCTGGCTGTCTGTGTTTTGGTGGCCTCCTCCCTCCTTCCCTGTCCTCTCCCTCCCCGCTTCAGAGCGGGGCTGCGGCCTTGGGGGCTGTGGCATGACATGAGGTGACTTGGGGAGGGCCCAGGTCCAATGTGACAGCGACAGGAAGTGCCTGGAAGCTGTGTTCTGGGGCCAAGAGGGTGGCCCCCTTCCCCCTCCTGCTCTCCCACCCTTCCCTGCCCCCTGCCCCCTGCCCCCTGCCCCCGCCTCTGCACGCCCTCCTTCCCATCCTGGCTGGGCCACACACCTGGTTGTGGGCAGTGCCACTTCCTCCGGGGCTGGCAGTGCTGTGGCTTCCCTTGTGCAGAGGAATTGCTTAGAGGCCAGCCAGCCTCTCCCTTGCAGGCCCCCCACTGCTGGGGCCCTGTGCTCTCAGCCTCTGGAGTGTGGGGTGGCTCCCCAAGTCCTTAGACACTTGTCTGAGACACACATGGGACCCAGGAAATCATGGCTTTTAAAAACAGTTAATGATTTGGCTTAAAAAAAAAAATGGAGAAAGTACAAAAGGGACGTGGTAAAAGGTGACTCTGCCATCCCTGGCCCAGTGAGCCCCACCTCCCCCAGAGGGTCTCTCTAGGGACAGTGACACATCCTCACGTACCTCTTTGTTGCCACACCATCCACAGTTCTACCGTGGCATTTTTCACTTAAGTGTGTGTCTTTGAGAAGGTCTGTGTCACTCCACATTAACTCCGTCCATATGTGAGAAGTGACGCCCCTCTCCTCCCAAGAAAATTATCCCCCATTCTTTTCGCAAGGTTCAGAGTCCAGACTCTGAAGCTAGGTGACCTAGTTCCAGTCCTGGCGCTGCCACTTAAACGAGCTGTGTGTCCTGGAACAAGTGTCTTAATCCGTCTGTGCGTCCATGGTTTTCTCTGTAAAACAGAGAGTGGAGTTGTTTGGTTGAAACTGGTCCTAGCAAGCACTGTGTGTGCTGGCGTTGCTACGTCTGTGACTGTGGTGTTATTTGCAGCTGTGTGGTGTTCCGTGGCCGTATATTCCACAGATGACCTCACCAGTCCCCCACTGGGGGGACATGGGGTTATTCTGGGATTCTGACATGTCAGCAGTGTGGTGGTGACTCTCCTGGATTCACCTTTGCCATGACTGTGTGTCTACAGGGTGGATTCCTAGAAATAAGAGGATGTGTATTTTAGTTTGGAACAGTTGCCAGATTGTGGTCCATAGAGGATGGACCGTGGACACAGCAGCGCTGCTGGCAGGAGGGCCTGTCTTCCCACATCCTTGCCAGGACGTCGGTTATCAGACTTTCGTCTTGGCCTGCCTGAGAGGTGGAAAATGACATCTCTTATGGTTCTGTTTTTCACTTTTGGGGGAGGCTCAGCATCTCTCTGTGTGCACGTGAACACCAGGAATGCC